>NC_134843.1:25158587-25479583 GCF_965363235.1 Mytilus galloprovincialis
ATGACATGCAACGTTTTATATGGAAAAGGGGATAGTCTACGACGATCATTCCTCTTAGGTCGCAGCAAAGCATTTCAACTACCCCCCCCCCCCCCCCCCCCCCCCCCCAAATACCAAAAATAACCCAATCAAATTTTGAAGATATAGGCAAAATAAATTATTTAAATGCCCAAGAAGGCGCAGTCCCTGTCGTTTTGTTTCCATAAATAAAACTACTACCTATACACAAATGTGTGTGGTGTGTATATCGTCGAACGCAATGGTTAAATCAGCTTAAGGTAAGAAATTCATGCGATGTTTACATATATACTGTTCAGTTTGACCTGTACAAACTATTCAGTTCATAATACAATAACGTCCTACCTTTTGACTTTGAATTCACCTTATCAAGATGTCTGACAACAAATTCACATTATATTACTTCCAAGCTTCCTACTATTCGCAGAAGGTAAATATCAACATGTATATTAGTCCAAATAATTATGACGTCTTGAAAGGCTATTATAATTTTTTTCTTTGACGCCTAGTCCAAATAATTATGACGTCTTGAAAGGCTATTATAATTTTTTTCTTTGACGCCTTACTTGAAAGGCTATTATAATTTTTTTCTTTGACGCCTTACTTGGGCGTCAAAGAAAAAAATTATAATAGCCTTTCAAGACGTTACTTGGGCGTCAAAGAAAAAAATATAATAGCCTTTCAAGACGTCATAATTATTTGGACTACATGTATATTAACTTTTGTTTCAAATATTAATATACCTCCATTTTTAATATTTGTTTGCTGAATATAAATATACTATGTATATATAATAGGTTAGTCTGTCAGTACATATAACAAACCACCTTTGGATTTTTTTACACAACGTAGATGAATGTGCGACATGTGCAATAGATTCAAACGCGTTTATCTCTTCCAGAGTTATTTGGAAGATTTCCGCCGATTTATGCGCTGACCAATGCCTCTTTGTATAGATGAGGGTCTTCCATTCTGTATTCATCAACTTTTTAAATTATTTTGTCTTTTTTATTTATAAATATGCTTGTTATGCTATTCTTTATATTTTAGCATCCAATTATTGTCTATTCTGCTTTTGCATATTTTACTCTCATGTTACTCTATTATTTCGTCTTGTTTTGTCCTTATTCTGTAGTGTTGTTCTTTTATTCTGTAAAATTCTCAATCTGTAAAACCTGTTTAGTGTTTTAATGACAAACAATGAATCAATGTAAACATTATGATTTTTTGCTAAAGGAACATCTGAACATGAATCCATGCTGTGAATTGTCTTTGTTTATAGCTAATATGCTAGTTTAATTTGTATCACATGCTTATAATGATTGTGTATGTCAAATTTAAAATTTGCATAAAAGATGTGTACATCACCCATACAGTGGCGGATCCAGAACTTTTCCTAAGGAGGGGCCCGCTGACTGACCTAAGGGGGGGCCTGCTCAAGTCATGCTTCAATGATTCCCTATATAATCAACCAAATTTTTCCCACGAAAGGGGGGGCCTGGGCAACCCAGGCCCCCCCCCCCCCTGGATCCGCCTATGCCATATCGTTATAATGAACTATCACTGTAAACTTTTCCCAAAAATTAGCTACTTTTCCACATGATTAAAGATTACTGACAATTCAGTGTCCTAGTTTGGTTCAGTTGTGTCATGGTTAAGTTCGGTTGTGTCATGATTTAGTTCATGTTCCACATGGTTCAGTTTATGATTCATATCGTATATGAAGGAAAAGTACAGATAAAGGTAAACATACATAATAAACCAACCGAAATTCTGTAAAAAAAACTTATTTTCGCGGATACTACTTTTTTTTTTCGCGTTTCATCTATTCTACACTTTTTTGTAACACTATATATTACCGCCATTTTCTATTGTTTTTATTTCATACACGAATAGACCCAATCTTCCACAAATGTCCTCTGATTTTCTACTGCCAAATAAATTGATCGAGAAAAAAGCCGTTGACAGTTAATTCAAGATATTAGCAAAGAAAGAAATCATCAGAGTAATATATTTATGCGATTCAAAGGTAAATTTCTTTAAAAATTATCTCATTTGGGATAAGATAAAAAGGACCTCAGAAATCTTATTTTGTACATGTTGACATGTTATCTTATTCTGTGCATGTTGCCATGTCATCTTTTTTATGCATGTTGCAATATTGTTTGTGCATGTTACCATGTTATCGTATTTTGTGCATGCTTTCATGTTATCTTATGTTTTGCTTGGTGCCATGTTATCTTAATTTGTTTTTATTACAGGCAGTATTAGCTTTGTTCGAGAAAGGATGTCCATTCAACCGAAAGATAATAAATATTCACAATGGAGAACAAAGAACACCAGAATACATGAAAATGAACCCTCAAGGACTAGTTCCTCTATTAAAAGATGGAGAGAAAATTGTGGTAGAATCAGAGAAAATAATTGACTACGTTGATGATCAAGTTAAATCTGGTAAAATATATTTATTTACACTATCGAAGCGATTATAGGCTTCCGAAATAAAACTTTCGCCTACAAGAAAAATGTCTTTCATTTTATTATTTTTTTCGGTTCTTTTCTATTTTATGAAGAGAAGTGTCACATATATGATCATATATCACATCATGATAAAGCATTAAACCAAGTCTGTCATGCAGTTATTTACACTATGGAAATAGAAAATGGTCGCATGCGTTTGAACGATATCTCATCTGATTAATTTTATATTTTTGACTTGGTCACACCTTCATTAAGCATATGACCGTGGCAAGTTCTGATGCCCAATCACCCGATATGACTCATCAATGTTATCTAACAGGAGTAATGCAGCGGGTGTGACTAGTGGAGCAAGAACTGCTTATTCACGTTTTTTCTTGATTTTTCTTGTAGCGTTTTGTTGACTGTTGTTTGTCTTTTTCAGTTTTGTCGAGCGTGTGACATAACTTGTTGCAGAAAGCTCGTCCGGCGGCGGTGGCGGCGTTATCAAACTTCTTAAAAGCTTTATATTTTAGAAGGTGTAAGACCTGGATGCTCCATACTTTGTATATGGAAGTTTCCGTCTGTCACATGTCCATTGTCCTTGACCTCATTTTTATGGTTCAGTGACTACTTGAAAAAATATTCTTGTAGTGTTAATGTCTCTCTTATTGTGAGTAATAGGATAACTCTATTTGGTATGTGCGTACATTGCAAGGTCTTCGTGTCCGCCAGACAGCTTTCACTTGACATTGACCTCATTTCATGGATCAGTAAACAAGGTTAAGTTTGGTGGTCAAGTCCATATCTCAGATACTAAAAGCTTAAGCAATAGGTCTAGTATATTCAATGTATGGAAGAATTGTAAAGTGTGCATGTCCAACTGGCAGGTGTCATCTAACCTTGACCTCATTTCACGGTTCGGTTGTAAGTTAAGTTTTTGTGTTTTCAGTGGTCTGTTTCTATTTTGTTTCTATTACTATATGCAATAGGTCAAGTTTGGTGTATGGAAATATTTTATGATGTACATGTCAGTCTCGCAGGTTTTATTTGACCTTGACCTCATTTTCACTGTTCATTGCGCAGTGCTAAGTTTTTGTGTTTTGGTCTGTTTTCTTAAACTTTAAGCAATAGGTCAACTATATGTGTTGTATGGAAGAATTGTCACGGTAATTTGTACATGTCTGCCTGGTATGGTGCATCTGACCCTGATCTCATTTTAATTGTTCATTGGTCAATTTTTGGTTTCTTTGTTAAGTCTGCTTCTTAGAAACTATTACCAATAGTTCAACTTAATTTAATGTATTAAGTGATTGTAAGGTGTACATGTATCTCTTATTTGGTGTATATGACATTGACCTTATTTTCTTGGCTCATGTTATAGTTGTAGTAAAGCTTTATATTTAGGACTATCAACATACTATCAATGATAAGTAAAGAAGGCGAAACATTTCAGCGTGTGCAATTTTGTTTTCTTCGACTTGCAGGTAGGTTTTTTATTTCTCCCTAGCCCTATGCATCTATTCCTCTGGGGTTTTATGGAGAGGGTAAGATGTATTTTTATACGACCGCAAAAAAATTTGCGTTGTATAGTGGTATCATGATGTCATAAGCGTCGTCTATGTCGTTGTCGTCGGCCGAAGACTAATTTAGTTTCCAGACAATAACTTTAGATTAAGACAATGGATCTATATAAATTTTTACCAGAAGGTTCAATACCACTAAAGGAAGGATGGGATTGATTTTGGGGGTTATGGTCACAATAGTTAAGGATTTAGGGGTCTAAAAGGGGCCAAAAATAAGCATTTTTGTAGTTTTCAAACAATAACTTGTGTTAAATTAGGGGCAAAAAAGGGGAAAAACTAGGTTTTTCTGGTCAATGGACAATTAAGACAATTTAAAAGCAGTGTAAGGGAGGTAATTCAAAAACAGTAAACATACAATGTTGGTATGTTCGCATTTACCTCTCTTACACTACTTGTAAATTATGTATAAAGAAATGTTCAGGACTTATTGCAAAAAAAAAGGGGTGGTAGTAGTTTTCATTTTCCCCCCAAATTTCTCAAATTCCAAACTTTGAAAAGTTTGAAGAAGAAATCTTTAATTGCACAATATTGCATAATTGATTTGTAAGATCTTGACATTTGTTTTGTGTCAGAAACTCATATTATGTCAAGAACTTGATCACAATCCAAATTCAGAGCTGTATCAAGCTTGAATGTAGTTTCCATACTTGTCCCAACTATTCAGGGTTCGACTTCTGCGGTCGTATAAAGCTGCGCCCTGCGGAACATCTGGTTTTTATAGTTCTTCATATATTTGTACAGTAATTGCTTTCCAAATCGTAAAAATATACTTGAATTTGGTATATTTTTGTTTTCAGGACCGACATTGGTACCTGATCCTAGCACATCAGTTGGAAAGGAGGTCAAACGATTACGCGAGTTCATTGATGCAATCCGAATCGAAATAGTTACCTATGGATTGCTGTTCAATCCAGAGTTGTCTATCAGTGGAATCAAGCTACCCAAAATGTTGAGCAACGTCAAACGTATCAATGGTAGGTTATTTATCTAGCTAGTGTTCGTATATGGCATGTGTCAAAAATTGAAAAGATATCGACTAATCAACAAAATTATCAGCAAAACAATGGAAAAGTAATACAACATGCTTCAAAATTATCTGCAAAACTATTGAAAATAGTTGACATCTACTAGTATTCATAAAAATACAGCAAAACGACCATCTGTGCAAACATTCGTTTGCCTTTCAACCTGACATGTAAACTGAGATAAATCATTATTGTATGTATCATCACAACACAAGAACAATCTGAAGTGTCAGTCAGTGGTTGTCGTTTGTTTAAGTGTTGCATATTTGTGTTTCGTTCATTTTTTAGAACATAAATTAGGCCGTTAGTTTTCTCGTTTGAATTGTTTTACATTGTTATTTCAGTACCTTTTACAGCTGACTATGCGGTATGGGCTTTGCTCATTGTTGAAGGCCGTATGGTGACCTATAGTTGTTAAATGTCGATCTGTGGCTTTTTGGTCTCTTGTGGAGCGTTGTCTCATTGGCAATCATACCACATCTTCTTTTTTTATTGACTCATCAGATCGAGACGAAGCTAGCATTGTTCTTGAAAGAGGACAATTATTAAAAAAATAAAATATGTCATTGTTTTTAATCATTTTAGAAAAAATGCAGAAAAATATTGCTAGCTTGGAAGAAGCTGCACAGGAGTGTCCAGATTTACGCGATTCGTACATTGCAAAATACCAAAAGACGAAAAAGTTTTATGAAGATACTGTGAACAAAGAGAATGTAATAGAACATTTAGAAGACACTGATCACAGATGTGAATATTTAGAGGAATGTTTAAGGAGAAGTAAAGGTAAGGGACAGAGTATAAACACGCATACTTTTTATATTGGCCACATCTCTATGAATCTGTATGTTATTGTATGTAAACATATATTTTTTGTACCATTTACTTGGTTTTATAAGAAATGGGGATACCAAAACAGAGAATAATGCACCCCCCCCCCCCCCCCCCCCCCAAATATATTTTTTGAAATATACAGAATAATACGGTACCGAAAAATAAAAGATAACTAAAAATAGAAGATATATATATGCATCTTTTTTTTTAAATATGAAAAAATAAAAATGCCCAAAAATTTTGAGAAATTAGAAATGAAGAACCGCCATCCAGACCCTCCTCTAATTGTCTTTTCTGCTGAAATTTTATTGAACTTCCTGTTGGTATTTGTGTATATCCTGTCTATACCTACGATTGTCGTGATAGGATGAACTTTGGAAGATTGAACATAGGAATTAACCCATCAAAAAGAAAATAGCTTGACCATCAGATTATTACAAAGACTGGAATTAAATAATGCCTAAGCCAGTGCATTTTTGAAAAGGTTGATAAAGTAGTGATCTATATTGTTAGAACCTTCTTTTTGGAAATTGTTCTAATCCCTTCTTCTACCTTCTCTCAAGTGTTGCTTGGTCCTTCTTTGCCGGGACATCTGAATTTGAGAAAATAAAAAAATAAAATTATTCTTTACAACACAATTAAAATTGAGAATGGAAATGGGGAATGTGTCAAATAGACATCAACCCGACCATAGAGCAGACATATATATTTGAGCGGCTAAACGCTAGAAAGGCCTGTATGGTTCAAAACGATACATGACGTCCTGAATATTGATATGAACATATGTCTACTTAAAATTAATCAATGTACTATGATCATCTTCTTCTTCTTTTAAACAGAATCTTCAGGTGGAAAAGAGTACTGGTTGACAGGAACACAGTTCAATGCAGCTGATATTTTACTGGCTGTGTTCATGGACAGAATTGTATTGTTGGGACTTGAAGATAGATATTTCTGTAAAACAAAGAGGCCATTGTTGTATGATTACCTACAGAGAATTGGACAGAGGAAATCAGTACAAATGTTGAGAGCCGATGTGAAAACGGCTTTTACAATGATTATGTGGAATGCTGCGAAAGCAGCCGTACCATATGTAGTTGGTATAGGTCTAGCAATTGGAGCAGGCGTCTGGTTAATGAAGAATAAATCTAGGGTTATAAATGCATTTGTAGAAAAATAGTTATATCATTAAACCCATTACTCATCTCTCTTTCTGTAGTTTATTTTGCATTCTTGACATGAGATGCTTACTTTTAACTGTTACACCAGGTCTCACTTTTGTCTCGTTTGACGGAGTAGGTATGCTGTTTCTATAGCGTTGGCGGCGGTGATGGCGACGTCGGCGTCAACAATGTATTAGTTGGTGATTATATGTCTAATTTATGGTGAACCACTAGTGGTAAGTCACAAATACTTGGTATGCTGTTGTATAAGCATTGGCATATCTTAATTCATGGAAATTATTTGGCCCCACTCCATCAGTCATAGTCTATTGATTTTAAAACGTTTGCTTAGTTTTCATGTATTAGTTTGTAATTAAGACGGTTTATGGGGAACCACTAGTGATAGGTCAATCATATTTGGTATGCAGTTCTGCTGTTGTCTGTTCTATGGTCGGGTTGTTGTCTCGAGACAAATTCCCCATGTCTATTCTCAATTTTATTAGTTGTATTAGCATTGGCATGTCTCATAACAATGGAGATTCTTTTTGACCCCGCCCTTTCAATTATGGTTTATTGATTTCGAAATTTTGCTTAGTTTACATGTATCAATTTGTGTTTAGGTCTGTTTAAAGGGAACTACTTATGATAAGTCAATGGTGTTGGGTATGCAGCTAGAGAATATTACATGGCAAAATCCGTATCGTATGTCCTTTCATCCCGAGACACCAATATCAGCCCAAGAGCCTTTAGGCCCGAGGGATGAACTTACTTTATCACTAGCCTGTCAACATTGGATTCGAATCCCGTTTGACTCCAATCTAAATTGATCAGGATTATCAGAATTCCTATGCCGAATATCGGTGGTTCTCTCTTGGCACTCGTGTTTCCTCCAGAGACAAAACAAAAAATGACAGCCACGAAATAGAACAATAGTTCTAAAAGTGGCGTTAAACAACAAACAATAAATCAATCATTTTAAGAGAGTATGTCCATTTCTAGGTTTTTTACACTGCAGCAATTGATTGTTTATCCCTTCACTATTTTCATAGAGTAATTTGTAGGTATATTTCCTTCATATTTTAAATGTAGTTGATGGAATATTCATAAACAGTTTTATGTGAAATGGATAATAAAATTTTTGGAAGATGATTAAGTAACACAATAAAGTATTTAGATTTCAGATGAAAAATTGAAAGAAAGCATACAAGTGTGACGGGATTGCTTCCCTTAGAACATGTAGATACTTAGGCAATAAAATATTGGGTAGGTGCAGCGGCTACTGGATTGCCTTACCCTTCATGATCACCAAATCTTGCGCAAATATTTATTAGGTTTAAAGATGTTACGAATTTTAAAATCTTTTTAAAAGATGCCCTATGCATTATTTTTTGGCAGTGGCTATTTGACCGGCACCGGCAAAATAGCAAATTTGCTATTTGACCGGCACCGGCAAAAATAGCAAATTTGCTATTTAGCCGGCACTGAATAAAACTGTTCATTGATGTGATTAGTAGAGTATAAAACAGCTTAATAATAATTTAAAATAATTTTAACACAATATCAAGCATTAATAAAAATACAGTACAATCAAAAATAAAAGATTTTCATAAATAAATAATTTATAACTTTACAATATTAATTAAAAGCATGAAAAAACATTTGTAAATACATTATAAAATATGTTTTTTTCTAAAATATTTATAAAAAAGTTGATTTTCAAATCTGTGTAAAATCTATGGTTTAAATATCCTGCCAGTGATAAAAATAGTGTTGTGCAAAAATACATCATAAAACAGACATGAAAGACAATATTAATAGTTGCTTGCTTGGTGTTAATCGTGAAAAATACTGCATTTTCACAATTTCATGGGCTCTACATGACCTCACAAAAATCATATTTTCAGTAGTTAAAAATCAACTTTTGAAACTCAATATATGATAAATAAATTTGAAGAAAAAATAATTAGAGAAAAAAAATTCTATGTGTATTGGGTTGAGCTAGATTAATAAGGAACAGCGTCTGTGTAGTGTACATGATACTTTTTAAATGAGAAAATACAAAAATAAATACAATTACATTTTTATGTTTTAATCTTTTTTGTTCAACTTTTAATTCTCAAATATAATTATAAAAATCAAGGACCATTTCCTTTCATTTCTTATACTGAAAAAAAATGTGTCTGATGAAATTTTTATTTTTTCACGGTTTATGTTCAAATGACCAAGCCAGATAATCGCTTGATTATAATTGTATTTCTCATGTCTTCTTATGTTACTGGGGATTAAGACCGTTCTGCCATTGCATCGGCAACACAATCACAATGCTGTTTCCGTACACTGCAAATATTGCAGACGCCTGACGCGTCTGGACGCGTTCCAATTTTAAACACAATATGTTCAGTTATTAACATTAGTGTTCCACATTGAACGCCAGCGTTAAAGAATATAACACATTGTGTTCAGTCTTTTAACGCACATATTCAAGACAAGTGTTCTAAATTGAACACTAAAAATGTTCTTATATTGTAATGGGGAGTGAAAAAAAAATTCATCATTTCAGAGTCAAACAGACGATGAATAAGGGTGATTCGTACTATGATTTGACGATAAATGTATTTTAGCTGTATCGGCATATAAGCAAATTATAGTTTGGTAAAAAAAAATGAAACATTTTACAAGAGCGTATTTATAAGCGTGCAAATGATTGATTTTTAATATGAATCTTTTTCTAAACGACTTAAGTTCTTAAGGTATTTTTTTTAACAATGTAAATGCGTAAATGCTCATGAAAACGTTGCTCTTGTAAAAGCGTTCTGGTGTCGAACATGATGCGTTCAAATTTACCATTTTCCCTGAACGCCATGTGTTCCAAACATATCCGCGTACATAACAGCGCGTGACGTATTAATGTACCGGAAGTTTGGTTTTTGATCGTGATTGAAGAAGCTTCACTGAAGAAAATTAACAACAAAACTTGATATAATAGGTATGTTTATCTATATTTATCTACACATGACGAACATAAAAAATATTTTTTTTAGTCATGAAATCAACAAATGTCTACTTGGACAGGACACACTGAAGTATAAATGGAAGAACATTTTGTTCGAACATAAAACTGCCCCCTCCACTTCCACTTAACTGTGCTGTCATAATTCGATTAAAAAAGTAGCGGTTCTTTGAAAGATTACATTCAAATTATCATGTTTAAAAAAAAAATTTACCTCTGTAAATTTATACGTAAATGTTAAATGATATCGTTGCTATTGTAAATGTGTTCTGGTCTCGAACATGATGCGTTCAAGCTAATCGTTTTCTCCGAACGCCATGTATTCCTAACACGACTCAAACATTGTGTATGGAAAGCATTAAGAAGATCAAACGATCATCTACACTTTTGAGGATGTACATTTTTTAATTAAATAAAACCAATGCATAAGAATTTGTTCACAAATGCAAAAACTGTCATGACATTGCAATGTCAAGACAGAAGTTTGTAAAAAAAGGCATACTGCAACACTAATTTTAAATTTCTCATGTATATGTTATTTATAATAGCTTTGTAATTAGTAATTCATTTTAGCAAATGTCCACCCTTGTGCACTGCATTCATGTATTGTAATGTATTCCTATGTTACTTTTATAGGGTACAAACCCAACTATACTGTACTTAAGGGTAATTGTTCGTACATACCTCGAGAATAAAGAGAACATGTTGCAGTTCAAGAGATGACTACTTATCCTGCACCATAAAAGTACTATATGTAAGTTTAAGAATTTTGAATAGGAGTGCATGTCCATTGACTTCTTACAAGTGTTGTTATTGCAAATTTATCAATAAAATGTGCACCATTCACTTGTTTACATTAATCAGAAAGCTATTTGAGCTAAATTTGATGCAATTATATCATCCGTCAATTATCCGTATACAGATCATAAGTGAAAAAATTACTAAATATCTTTCAAAATAAAGGCAAATGGTAATTAGTTTCTTGAAATGTTAGCAGTTAATTTAGTGACAAGTCTAAGTTGACGATAAAGTTTTGCCTAAAAAACATAATAGCACTTGCTGGACACTTTCTATCATTTTTTAAAAAAGATATAGAACACGAGAGCACATTTGACCACTCAATTACCACTCATTGGCAAATGCATCTTATCTTATAATGCTGACAAGTATAATGGAATTACAAAAACGAAATAAGATTTTCTAATATTCTTAAGGAATGTCGACATGATGAATAATTTGTTTACTCATACACTTCATATTTCACATTTTAGAACTTACGGTTGATGGATAACAAGGTTAAAGAATAATTATAACCCAAGGAGACGAATCCTCTAAAAATGGAAGCTCAAAATCAGTTGTAAACGACTCAAATCATGTTTAAAAGTGTCCAAGGAAGCAGTGTTACATGAACACCGACTCGACTACTAGCATCATATACACAGGGTATTTTATGTTTGATATTGACTATCTGAGTGCTATGCAGACAGTGGATTATGGAACATTTTGGTGATAAAAGAGTCAGTGGCATCAGTATTTTGTAAAGAAATTCAGAACAGTTCTTGACTTAGGAAGTTGCAAACGATGTGTTAAACATAAGACACTTGATTTTATAATTTTAAATATATGACGAACATTTTGTTTATGAGTAAATATTTGGACACATTTTGCATATTACAAATGTTATATTTCTAACTTGTCTAACTTGTCATTTTAAAGTTGCTTCAATATTTCACATTTTATTGTACTTTTTTTTTTTAAATGTTGCCTTTTTTAATCAATTAAAGACGTTTTTAATCAATTAAAATATTTGTTTTACAAGACCACAATAATGTTTCAGAGAATATAACACTTTTTCTGGAACATGTAAAATTGTGTTCCAGTAATATACACTATGTGTTCTGGATATTAACACATATTTCTGGAACACAGTCCGAGCGTTCCAGAAGTGTTACAAGGCTTAGAACGCGTAACGGCATACAATTTTGCTCACAAGGACATGTTCCAGATTCAAACACTAGGCGTTCAAGAAGTACACGCTATCCGTTCAAGAATAACACATAGCGTTCGAAAGATGCACACATGATGTTAAAAACTGGAACACGAAAGTTAATATCTAGAACACTGTTACGCGTTCCAGATTCTAACACTAGGTGTTCAAGGAGTACACACTATCCGTTCAAAAATAACACACATAGCGTTCGAAAGATGCACACATAATGTTAAAAACTGGAACACCAATGTTAATATTGAGAACACCGTTACGCGTTCCAGAAGTGTTACAAAAGGGCGTTCAAAAAGTGTTCAGATTCTTAACACTTTTATTTACAGTGTAAATAAAAAGAGTATACTAGTTTCCAGAATGTAGTATAGCTACAAAGTGACTATTATCATATTTGTATTTTTTACTTTTAAATTGATCTTATTACTTCACTCCTATTCTTAAAAGATTCACCATATGTTTATTTTTTTTCAAATTTTCCATGTGTATGCAACATAGTTTTTTTTTTAATTTTTAGATAAGAAGTTTAAGTGTTTATATGAGCAACAGTAACAAAAGGTTTCGAATAAAAAAAATTGATATTTAATTATTATTCTTACATTTTAATACCAGTGAGATTATTGAGATACAATTTAATCAGTGCCGGCTAAATAGCAAATTTGCTATTTTGCCGGTGCCGGTCAAATAGCAACTGCCTTATTTTTTCCAATTGGTATATTTTCCACTACGTAAAACATATTTATTCCTACTCCTGGAAATTCAAAGTTAAAACAATGGTCATGCATGTTAAAAGAAACAAGTTAGACTGCACTGTAATTGTATATTCCTCCCCAATATGTTACTTGGCCAACTTTTAATTCTTGAATAAAATATAAATGTACTGATAGTACATAAATGCTATTTCAAAAAAAGGGAGGGGAAGTACGCGACTTTTTTTTATAACTTTAAACTCTTCAGAAATCAGATGGTATTTAAATGATGGAAAATAACGCAAAACTCTACATTTTAAAAACTTTTTTCTACCGTGTGATGTTTTATAAGTGTGCACAAGTTTAAGATGGTTTTGCAGCTGCTAGATTTGGTTAGAATGTATACAAGACTATAAACAACGTAAACAACCGATTACAAGAAACATATAATTGTTTAATCCTTATAAATAGAAGTTGTTTCCGGTATAAAACTTTAATATATACAAGGCAACAAAAGAAATAATTACAAGGTAATGCATTTTGCATATAATGTAATTAGATTATAATACGCTATTCTAATTGGCTAACTGCAATCATATGTTATTCCTTAATCAACTTCATTACACAATAAAATTTATCATTCATGATGACACCAAGGATTTGTATAGTACTTACTATACAAATCCTTGATGACACGAGGTCCCACAATAAAGTGCACATGTAAAAAAAAAATAACTTGGTAAGAATCGTGTTTACGTGATCCTAGCTAAAAAATGTAATTATAAGTATTAAATGCTTCTTTTTGTAACTTCTTTTGGTTGTAAAAGTTGCCCGTGCTAACATTTTTAAAATGATCTTCGATCAACGCTTTTACACCCAAATGAAGTTACAAAAAGAAGCGTTCAAATCTTAAAATAATAAAATTGGATACAGTGTACCAAAGCAAATAATTCACCAAATGTTCTAATTTTTACAATGTTATTTTCTTATCAAAACCATTGATTTAATGCCAAAACGCGATTTTTTTTTGTTGTTATTTCAAAAATCATATTTTTACCCAAAAAATTATAAAAATCGATATAAGATCTTAAAACTTTAAATTTTAAATATTGAATGCCTTTGCAGATATTTGAATACTTAATTCTCATCTTTGAAATGAAGTGCCGACTTTTGTCATCATTTTCCGCAAAATAACTTTTACGGAGTCGGTGTTTAAAAACTCGGTAGATTCTAACTTTCCAATTTGGTCAGATTATTTTAGTCATATGTATTTGCCTTAATAATGAATGTTTTCCATTGGACAAAATCCTCAAAAAAAATAATGCCTTAGCTTAGATAATTGGTATTCTTTTCACAAAAAGTTCGTGTAAATGATTGTCAAATGAATTTAATTATGTAAGAATGAAATGTTAAAAAGAAACTAAAAAAAAATCATGCATGTTGTATGTTGTATTTTTTTTCAATTAAAAACTTTAAAATTGCGATAGTTTTATGAGCATTTAAACACAGCCAGATTTGAATACAAGTTAAGAAATTTCGGTAAAGTCAATGATATCAAACAGATGTGCAATGGTATATCAAATTGGGTAAAATTGCATTTAGTTTTTATTAAAGATTAAAACTACTATTTTTTACTTCATATTTGAATCTTTACGCCAATTGCCGCTAAGAAAGTAAAAAAAAATTGTTTCCTTTTATTTTTATACACTTTCGGAATTACGAATCTGAATTTTATTTTCAATTAATTTACACAATTTAATTATTGTATCTTTATTCTCATCGTGTATTAAATCTTAGTGTATTAAATACAGCATACTCTTTCTAATCCTTTCTGTCAAGTTATCCTTTCCAAATAACAACATTCATACCTGTGTACGCTTGAACTCACACCTGCGGCTAAATAGCTACAAGGTAAACGAATTGACCTCAAGCCGAGAAATATACAGCGACCTTTACAAAATAATACACACACTCTGCTCACACATTAGTTGCATTGAAATGATTATCAAAACAATAACGGTAAATAGAACTGAAATATTTTCAGTTCAATATCAGTAAAAATGTTCAATGAATATTTTATGAAAAAAATCTCAACAATAATTAATGAAATTTATTCGAAAACATTTACTAGAGATAATTTTATAGGAGTTTAATTCAATCAATACAAAACGGTATATGCATATTCATTTTCGTTCATTCTTATATTGTGGTTAATAACTACGACCATTCGTCAGCTGTGCGCTTTTAATTACGTATATTGTCGATAAGCTATAAGAGTTAAACAGATTTTATTTTTTCCCAGAATTCAACACATCGGGCTAAAACGTCACGACCCACTCGAGAATTCAACCAAAAAAGTTACAAATACTTGATTTTCTCTGTTATTAGAAGGAATATAAATTTAAAACTTTGCAAATGTGTTTTTTTTATGTTAAGATGAACATAATTAGATGATAAGTAAAAAATCGCGGAATTTCCCTTTAACAGATTTTCCTACCTTTTATATGTTATGATATCTAGGATTACAAACTTGTGTATCGTTTCTTTTGTTAACATGTATTTTTATGAAAGTAGTTGTTTTCCTGTATGAAACTTGTAAAAGTAGTTGTTTCCCGGTTTAAACTTTTTAACCACAATAAGTATACAATAGAAATAGCATCAAATAAAAGGACTTTTGCATTTAGTGTAAGAAAATAATAGATAAAGACAATAGTAGTTTACTGCTGTTCAATAGCCACACATCTATTTAATATCTAAAACAAATCTGGTTCACAAACCAAAACCGTGACATCAAATATAAGAGGAAAACAATGATATAACAGAAACACTGAACTGCTACAAAAAACAAAGGCCAGCATAAATTGCACATAGAAACGGACTATTTGATAACAACAACTGCCAAATTCCTGACTTGGTACAGGAAATTTTAAGAAATAGAATAGCACTTTGTATTCTAAGTTGCGGGCTAACAAGAACCATACAAACATGGGATAAGCACTGTAGAGCTTTTTGCCGACATTAAAGACACATGAAAACTTGCACATTAGACATACATAAGATATGCAATAGAAAAATGTTCCTATAAAAACATCTGCACAAACTAACAAAGCACTGAACTACTTTATAAGCACATGCACATCTATTTCTTCAAGCTGCATAGAATACTCCAAAAAATATCAAATCATCAAGATCTGCTGGAGCCCCATGCGCATGATCGAGTTGTCTTTCCAGTTTTTGATAATACTTTTAAACTGGTTCATGTTCGTTTGCGAACGGATCTCGCCAGGTAGCTTCTTTCAGAGTGAAACTCCAGTATGAAGCATGAATTAACGAAGACTAACATTTGTGTTCTCTCCTATATATATGGTACTTCAACAGTGCAATGCATTACGTACATGAGGGACATGTACATCACCCCATGCCGCTGAAATTATATTCGTTTAAGAACAATTAAGCACAACTTACTTATAAAAACAAATACGACCATTCATATACATAACAAATGTACATTTGAAAAACTAACAAAGGAAGACATGATTTGATGTCAATAAATGATTAACTTACCGATATTGGCTCTGTGTCTTAAAAAATAAAAAAAAAAATGGGGGACAAAGTAAATATGTTCTCTTTCAATAAATTGTATTTCTATGAAATTGACAATCCGGCGACACGTTTGAAAATCAAACGCTTCCAACTTATCATCCAAACCAGAAATATGTGTATATATCTCTCTGGTATTATTAGAAGACCATTACAACTATAATGACTGTTTGGTACAATTGATAAGTCGATCTTTTCGCACCTGAAGACTGCCGGCAAAACATATCGACACCTAAAAAAAGCACTAACCCCTAAGCGAAACAGTGATATTTCACGATTAAACGACAGAATAGATTAATTATAACTATAGCGTACAATTTAACCCACTGATTATATTTCAGTTTTTTGCATATTTTTGTACGTTAAAGTTGAGATACAAAATTAAAGAAAAATAGTGGCAGGGTATTTATCCATCCCTCGTCAATAACAACAAAAAATCCGGACACTAAGTACATATCTGAGAGTACTTGGCTTGCAGTTACTGATATCATGGATATAGCTCCACAGTGTTTTAAAGCCCCAAAAAATCATGTACCTTAGACCAGAGACATATAATACATCAATTGTATTATATGTCTCTGCTTAAACTAAATTGAGTTTAATATAAACAAATTCTTTCCATTTAATTGTATTTAACGTGATTATTTATTTTTGACAGTAGTATTTTGGAACGTATATCATCTTAATTTTTCTTATTTTATTAAAAGTTTGTTTTATAAATATATTTTCATGTTTTAGAATTTTATTATGTAGACTATACACGTCGATTTGTCATTCATTACCGGAAAGAACATTTTACACGTGTAATTTATTAAACGATAGAAAGCATTGGGAATCCAGGTTTGCAACAAAGGACAATAAAATACTCTTAAAGAAGACGGAACAATCGATTAGGCAAATCTCTTCACTATAAATCAATATGTCCAAAGCAGTTTTTATAAAGTATAAAACTGTCTAGTGGTCGATATAGTAACCAAACTTTTTTTGTACAATTTCAATTTTTGATAATGTAATTCATTCATTGGGGGGGAGGGGGCAAATTATCGGTTTAGGCCACAGGCACTCGTATCAGAATCCCCCCCCCCTTATTTATACCTGTTATATTAGGTATATGAGAAATTTTTTTCTGAGACAAGTGCCTGTGGTTTAGGCAGTGACATTTAAAAAAAAATTCTAGTGCATGCAGGTTTTGTCGACTCAATTTCTCCCAAACACAAATAAATTTCTCCCAAACACAAATAATATTTTACACCTGTGACGAATAACACTCATCCGGATTCGCCCCATTCCTAACTCGGTTCTGATATTACATATAGCAACCATCATGGCGGGTTCCACAGATACAGGTCGAGATCAAAATATCTATTTTTCTAACAGTTTTGCAGAAATTTGTTTTAAAAAAACATGTCAAATGACTTCTATAACACACATCCTAATACTTGACATCTTGAACGAGAGCCCTCTATGTAAATCTTGTTCGTTAAACACTTTGGAATTTCACGCCGGTTTGGTGTCTCCCATTTTCACAACATCATGGTATTTCTTTCATAAAGAATTTAACCAAATTTTGATTTAAGGACACATTTTAAATGTTATTCTAATGATAAAAGGGATAGACTTCGTTTAAATACCCTTTTAACTCAATAAAAGATGCAGTGGTTACATAGTTTACACTCAGAATTTCCTGTTTTAGCCTGGTAGTGATTCATGATCTTGTTTTTACTAGAGTATAACCAGATACACACAGCAAAATGATGCTGTGCTACCAACTCATTTAATTTCTTCCAAATCATGTTTTGGACCACATTCAAATCTTTTTTCAACAATATTTATGCTCATAATTTACATTTTTAATACAGTAGAGGGACAAACAGACCTTTGTCATGATTAAGATATTTTAGTGTGAATAATGGGATATGGCTTTTATTTTTGAAGGATTTCAGAATAAAACCTTATCAGGACTCGAGAATAAATGATTTTTTGTCAGGAATGTTGGATGACAACCCACTACCTTTCCTCACAGTAGAATCGCCTGTTTCGATATACATTTGTACAACAGTTGATATCATAAATTGCATTACCTAATTACTTCATATCCATAATGTTACTGTACATGGATATTATTTGTCTTGTGCCTGTTTAGTCAAAACAAGGGGTTCCCTAATTTGGGACACATTCTGTCAAATTCTCAATATCAATCAGATATGGTGATCATGAAGTCACACCTACAGAATATTGCATGAACTAAATTACATGAACTGTAAAAGTACATTTATGACATCAATTTGCTCTCCTTTTTACCCAATTATTGTTTTTTTTTAGTTTGCCAAAGACTAGTCATTGTAAAGATCTTAGTTACTGTTACTGCTTATATTAAGTTTTGAATAGTGTTTCTTTTGCAACAGACATGGCAGTTGATTCCTGTACAATTTTCAGAAATAATGTTTTTGGTAGAAACTTCTGAATTTATTGATAAAAGTACTGTTAAATAAATATGTATCATATTTTTTTTGAGGCACCAGAAACCTCTAGGACAAAAAGAAGTAGCTGTAGCTTACGATTAAGACATGGATATTTAATCACATACACAATCTATGACAAACAAATGAATTATTTAAAAAACAACTTTTTTCATGATTGAATTATTCATTATCTTATGCATGTTACATATAAAACAACAACAGATGTGGTATGATTGACATTGAGAAAACTATCCATCAAAGTTGAAATGAAGTGCATGACATGTAAACAATTATACTATGAGTATGGCAACTGTATAGCCTTCAAAATATTTAAATTCACAGTAGCTACATTTTATTCAAAAAGATAAACTATGTTAGGAATAATATCATTCAAGAAAAGGGGTGTTATGAAAAAAATAGTAAAAACAACCATGAAAATTTGAATCAACCAATATTTGCCAGTATTGACCACTTGGGGAGTATTATTCGGGGCGGTAAATTCCGGTAAATACCAGGCGTGGTATTTACCGCCCAACCTTGGAAATAGCTTTTCTTCAATCAAACATTAAGCATGTTATTAATTTACAACAGGTAATCCATTTGATATCCCACATGTACACAATGTATACTAGCTAATGTAGGAAGAAAAAATACTATGATTATAATATTGATTTCATTTACAAAACAAATGTATGTATTATGAAATTGAGAATGAAAACAGGGAATGTGTCTAAGAGACAACAACCAGTCCAAATAGCAGAAGGCCACCAATTCAAGGGTCTTCAACGCAGTGAGAAAATCCTCCACTCTGAGGCGGGCTTCATGATCAGCTGCCTTTAAACAAAAATGTGTTAAAGTTCAATGAAAATGTATGATGGATTAAAACTATACTCAGTGATTTTGCTAGCGCTCGTCACTTTCGTATTTTACGAAAGGGTTTTCTCATTGACGAAAGTATTTGAAATCAATTTCGTCACTTTAATTTTGAAAGTGTAAAAAAATTTCGCAATAAAAACTATAAATCTACCTGTCTTCATGTTTTTGACAAGTTTATTACTCCAGGTATTAATTAACATTTTTAACAGGTGTTACAAGTTGTGATTACAACTAATCCGCTTATCGCCATCGGATGGGTCACCAATCCGTTAATTATTATTAAACCCCATAATTGAATGACCATCATAATTATTTCCCGAACAGTTCACATTTGAATTTCAATATTTTTCAAACGATCTGAAGTTCATTTGTCGTAGATTCGTTATTCGAAGGCATTTTCGTCATATTTGATTTAAATTTTCATCAAAAACTTTCGACAATTTCCATTTAAAATAAAGAACTTTAATGTGTTTATTCAAAACTTTCACGAGTTAAACAGGTGCTTCCTGTATTGTGTTCTACGCATGCGTGAAAGTATTCCTTGGACTATTTATAGACTTTAAAAAATACGAAATCATTTAGAATCAATTAAATGAGAGAGAAAAATATATATCTCTTACTAAAGGAATTTAAATCAATAAATGATCATTTCCTGATGAATCCGAATCGTTTTGAATTTATTATCCACGTGTCACTTCCCGTTTTCGTTTCATTTTAAAACCGAAAGTAGTAAACGTGATGTATTGTTGATTTGTTTACAACCTACTTTCAGTCATTATTATAGTTCCAAAAAGGATTTTACACATTTCCAACTTGATAGAAATGATTTCCAAATATCGATTTAAACCTTTTATATGGATAATGATTATACAGTGACATAATCATTGCAAGTTTATTTCTGCTGTGATTCCTTGTTTAAAAAAAATAGAATCCAACTTTTGTTGATCAGGAATGACCCCTGGAACAAACTAAAGAGAAATTGTGAACTAAATTTCTGGATTCCATGTCAGAATCTTTCATAATAATGGCCAATACAGTCAAACCATAGAATAACTGCCAATCATGCTGGTGCCTCAATCCCTTAAAATCTGACAAAGTCAAAAGATGAAGCTAGTAATATACATCATTGGTCCCTTGCTTTTACACTAAATAAGGTTGATTTTAATAGCGCGCAAAAGTGACTAAAGCCCTCAAAATCCTAGCTTAAACCCTGACTATACTGATCCATGTTCAGTGGTGAAAAGATTTTGAAGAAATACTGATAAAAAATGTTAGGCTCTTGACTCAAAACTAGGGTCTACTAAAAATATGTTTGCCACAAGGAATAAAATAAATCCATCAATTTCTCCCTAGAATTTAAAAAAGCACCATTGAAATTATCATAGCAGCACTGGTTTTCTAAAAACAATAACGTACCATGGCCCCAGGCTCTATACAATCTGTTATAAAATCCAAGATAGAACCATGGTAGAAAATATAGCATGCTGGGGGCAAACACTAATTCAATTTTTTGTCAAAAGGGTGAGCCTGAATTTCCATCACAAATTAATGACAAAATATTTTTATCTTTATTTTTTTTATTGACAACCATTCAAAATATTACCTAGACAATCAAATCAATACATATTAGTGGAAGATACTTCATATAATCATTATCTTGTCTAATGAGATTGTAATATTGACCAATTGTTAATACCCTGTGTACAGTTAGTACCATTACTTCATACTTTGCTGGTAACAATGTAGACCCACGGCTAGTACAAAATGTACCATCAATGGAAAACATCACTGATACAATGTATTTATTAAAGCAGAACTGAAACTCTTCCTTGTTTGACATTTATTGTTAGCTTTACAAACTTTTAAGTAAGACTATGATCATTAACAAAGTACTGTAAATTCAGAAATTATTGTGTGTATTTATTATTGCGATTTTGTCAGTTTAGACTTAAATGCGATTTTAATTTTGACGATTTTGAAAAAAATCCTGTTTAATTCATATAAAATATTTCAAAATGCGAGTTTAAATTATTGCCTTTACAACTCCGTCACATTTTTCGCAATAATAAAAACGTCGCATTAATTTCTGAATTTACAGTACATGCAATTCTGAATTCAGTCTAATTATATAACATCACTCTGAATGAAGTTTGCATGAGTAACTGTGAAATATCTTTGCGATTGCCAATGAGACATTTATCAACTAGAATCAAATGATGTAGATGTTAGCATATATGTGTTTATTGAATAATCTGTATATTTAAATAACAAGTCTAAAAGGGTATATATACAATAATATATATATATAATCATGAATTACATAGTTGAGTCCCCAGGTGTAAAGATGAATATGACAATACTAAGCAACTGATTACATTATTTTAATCCACTTCTCTAAAAACTGACACTTCTCCAATTTCTCTGCATGAAGAGTCACATCTCCCTCTCCAAATATCCTAGATAATAACCTGCATAGTTGTATATTCATAGACATAGTCTGCGTTTCCACCATAAATCACTAAACAGTTACAGTTGATGGGGTTCGTGTTGTTTATTCTTTAGTTTTCTATGTTGTGTCGTGTGTGCTGTTGTTTGTTTGTCTTTTTCATTTTTAGCCATGGCGTTGTCAGTTTGTTTTAGATTTATGAGTTTGACTGTCCCTTTGGTATCTTTCGTCCCTCTTTAACACATTTTCACAACTTTGTTATATATACATGTACATGAATGTCAGTCCTACATAAACTTAATTTTTATGTTTTATGTTGCAGTGAAAGTACCAAGAAATTTTAAATTATTAGACGAGTTAGAGACTGGACAGAAGGGTGTTAGTGACGGCACAATAAGCTGGGGTTTAGAAAATGATGATGATAATACATTAACACACTGGACAGGAACAATTATAGGACCACCAAGGGTAAGATAGGAAAAACTACTGGCATGTGTTTATACCTTTTAGGAAATGTTGGTTGTCAACACTCAACAACTACCCAATTTAAGTAACTCCTGCAGACATTCATCTAGTACAAGTCTGCATTATCTGTAATACAAAATGTACTACATATAAATATACCAGTTAAAAAAGTAATACAGGCATACACATCTGAAAATGTCAATTATTAGTGAGTTGAAATCATAGTTTTAGAATAATTACATGTATATTAACTGATGTTTCACAATGAAAATGTATTTTTAAATAATGCCAGAACAATACATTTGCATGAGGACTGTAGTGGGTATTTTGCACAGAAACATTACTGAAATGTTGAAACAGAAATTTTCAATTTAAAAAAAAGAGTTTTCTAATCATGCTAATGTAGGGTCCATTCTTGATAATTCTTTAGTTTTATTACAACTCAACATTTCACATTTTTCAGTTTTCCAATATGATATTACTTATATTGCAATCACCTTGTTCATTCAACAAAAATATATCAGCCACACCATTCTCAGGAATGCCTTCAGAAATAGTGTGCAGCTTGACAATGATTTTACATATGATGTTGTAACATGTGAATTTTGAATTGATCAGCAACTTACTTCCTGTTTCCTATAGGTTGAATAAAAGCAAATATGTTTGTCACACTTTTCTGAGGGACTTCTTAACAGAAGGTCATAAGTTTTAAAGAGTTTATGCTTTCCAGATCCGTCGGGCAACTACTAAATTCCAATATTTTGAATTGCTTATCAGTGTAATATATGCTTAATTTTTTTACTTTTCTACATTGGCTAGAGGTATAGGGGGAGGGTTGAGATCTCATAAACATGTTTAACCCCGCCGCATTTTTGCGCCTGTCCCAAGTCAGGAGCCTATGGCCTGTGTTAGTCTTGTATTATTTTAATTTTAGTTTCTTGTGTACAATTTGGAAATTAGTATGGGGTTCATTATCACTGAACTAGTATATATTTTATATTTGTTTAGGGGCCAGCTGAGGGACGCCTCCGGGTGCGGGAATTTCTCGCTACATTGAAGACCTGTTGGTGACCCTCTGCTGTTGTTTTTTATTTGGTCGGGTTGTTGTCTCTTTGGCACATTCTCCATTTCCATTCTCAATTTAATTCTTGTTTAGTTATGAGTAGCACTGATGAGACATCATTTGGTCTATTCAGTGAACTTGGTACCTTTATATTACTTGTATTACACTGTTATTGAGAGACATCATTTGGTCTATTCAGTGAACTTGGTATCTTTATATTACTTGTATTACACTGTTATTGAGAGACATCATTTGGTCTATTCAGTGAACTTGGTATCTTTATATTATTACACTGTTATTGAGAGACATCATTTGGTCTATTCAGTGAACTTGGTACCTTTATATTATTACACTGTTATTGAGAGACATCATTTGGTCTATTCAGTGAACTTGGTATCTTTATATTACTTGTATTACACTGTTATTGAGAGACATCATTTGGTCTATTCAGTGAACTTGGTATCTTTATATTATTTGTATTACACTGTTATTGAGAGACATCATTTGGTCTATTCAGTGAACTTGGTACCTTTATATTATTACACTGTTATTGAGAGACATCATTTGGTCTATTCAGTGAACTTGGTATCTTTATATTATTTGTATTACACTGTTATTGAGAGACATCATTTGGTCTATTCAGTGAACTTGGTATCTTTATATTATTTGTATTACACTGTTATTGAGAGACATCATTTGGTCTATTCAGTGAACTTGGTATCTTTATATTATTTGTATTACACTGTTATTGAGAGACATCATTTGGTCTATTCAGTGAACTTGGTACCTTTATATTACTTGTATTACACTGTTATTGAGAGACATCATTTGGTCTATTCAGTGAACTTGGTACCTTTATATTACTTGTATTACACTGTTATTGAGAGACATCATTTGGTCTATTCAGTGAACTTGGTACCTTTATATTACTTGTATTACACTGTTATTTGATATGGATTTTATATTTTTCAGACACCTTTTGAAAGTAAAATCTATACATTAAAACTAACCTGTGGTGAATACTATCCAGACAAACCTCCAATAGCTAGATTTGTATCCAAGTTAAAAATGACGTGTGTACTTGATTCTGGCCCTCAGACAGGTTTGGTAAGTTTATTAATCAGTGAAACAAGGAATATGAATTTTGTACAAAAAATGTATATAAAAAAAAAATCTCACAATTCATTTGATGTATATGTATCTGTAAAGTAGAATTGACATAAAATAAAAGGTAAAGGATAAACATTGAAATCATACTGAATATCATAAAATAAAATGTATAGGATAAACATCATTGAATCATACTGAATATCATAAAATAAAAGGTATAGGATAAACATCATTGAACTCATACTGAATATCATAAATAAAAGGTAAAGGATAAACATCATTGAAATCATACTGAATATCATAAAATAAAATGTATAGGATAAACATCATTGAAATCATACTGAATATCATAAAATAAAAGGTATAGGATAAACATCATTGAAATCATACTGAATATCATAAAATAAAAGGTAAAGGATAAACATCATTGAAATCATACTGAATATCATAAAATAAAAGGTATAGGATAAACATCATTGAAATCATACTGAATATCATAAATAACAAGTTAAAAACACAACTCAAAACAGTTATCCAATAACTTGGACCAATTTCAATAACATTAACTTCCCCCAGTAATGTTTAGGCTTAAATTTAAATATTGTTCGTTTGCCCTTTACTGACCGACCCTATAAATTCGTTCCGACTGAAAATCTTTTATTTGTATTTAACAGCAATATTTTATTTTTATTTTTTTTTTCATTCCTACCGAAAATCTTATATTTGTATTTCCTGCTCAACTTTTTTACCTGAATCTTCGGGTTTTATCTTCCCCGTTTTATCAAGTCCGTTTGTTATCACGTGAGCGTTTTGCATGAACACCTGCAATTTAGAGATTCGAAGCATTTGATTTAAATCGATGTTGAAAGTTTTGAAATCATGATATGACGAACGTTGCCCTGTGTCTTTATACTTGAAGAGCAGGGTTCATTCAAAAAAGTTCGTCCAATACAAAATTATCAACGTGTGTACAAAATATTTTGTTAATGGACGTTGTATCCTATGTAGGGATGACCTTTGCCTTTTGTGATCTGTAGATCAGGATTATGTTAACGTAGTCCGAGATTACTCTGATGTCCAATGGCTGTTTTGCCAGACAAGCCCATGGCCCCAGCTTGTCTGGTAAAACAGCTGTTGGACGTCGGAGTAATCTCGGACTAATGTTAACGCTGACTTCGACCAGCTTTGATATTTTATTTATATCTGACATGAACCAAAGTCCTGTAAATTGGAGAATAATTGGCAGTTAAATCGCCAAGTTTTCCTTACAGACCATTTATAAATGCGATGTAAAATACGTGACAGTTGAGTTTCAAGTCTTTTAAATTTTTATTGATAACACCGGGACACACGAAAATTTAAACACTCAGTCTCTAGGGTTGAAAGTAAAATAAGACAAATGCTTAGTTTTAGCTCTTTTAACTGGTTGCATGACGATGATGGTGGGAGATGCACTGCTGGGTTGTGGCTTTATATTCTAGTCAAATATTCTTTTTATTTCACAGATATAATCTCTGATAATTTAAGTTCAAATTTTGATAAAATTGGTAGAATGTCGGAATAAAGCATGCTATAGATTGCACATTGTACCGCTGTTTCACAAACCATGCTAGGGAGATATATGATCTTAATGAACCTTTCGGTTGAGTTAAGCATACAAGGTACATGTACGTAGTACAGAATGTTAGTGCAAGTTCCAGGGATATAAATAGTTGAAAATATGCTGCACAGCCCTATATTTTGATATTTGAAAAAATAGTAGTGCATATGAATTAACTTCACATTCTACATGATAATTTTTTTTGATAACTTCCTGGGACTATTATACTAATAGTCCCAGAAACTTTAATAATAGTAAAGATCAGTAAAATCATACTTAAACAAAAGCAAATACAGACAAAAATGATATCATTCAGATTTTGTATCTATAAAATAAAATATTCTACCTACCTACCTACCCTGTTTAAAAAAATAGGGTCGCAAAAGGGCAAACAAACAATATTTTAATTTAGGCCTTACCAGAAAATAAATGAGATTTTATCATTTATGTCAAATGCATAAATTTGGCAAAAAACAGCTGGCATTTAAAAAAAAAATACCCTAAAATAATACTGATTATGTTGATAAAGCAGGGTTCTGACTATGGCAAATCCTGGACTTATGGAATCTCTTTGGACTCAATCATGATCAAAACTTGCAAATTGCATGAAGAATGTAAATTGTTGTACATGTATCAACTGAGCACATATTTTATCATTTTAAAGCAAAAGATAAAAAATGTTCTGGTGTTGCTGAATGAAGTCTTTCAGTAAATACCTCAGTTTATTTTCTTTTTATATTCAGGTTGATTCCAGGAAGGTAGATGCATTAAGAAACTGGACACACGAATGCTCAATTAAACAGATTTTAATGGATATCAGAAAACAAATGACACTTAAAGAAAATTTTAAATTCTCTCAACCACCAGAAGGAACTAGTTTTAGTTAAATGAAATCTTTTCTTGTTTGGTTTTCCTAGATACTGATGGGGTGTGTAATTAATGCCAAGGTCTGATCTAGTCATGGCAACTATTTGGAAGGGAGGTAACCATGGCTTAACTAACAGATTGTCTGCCCATTATTTGCTAAGTTAGTGAAAGCTTTACAAGTTAAGAGTATATATACCTCATGGCGAAAATCTTTCTTCCAAATAGTTACAGAGAAAGGATCAATTAAGTGCTATGATGAATATTTTGGGAAGCTCACCTACGTTGAAACTGTACAGCAACTAAGAAAAAGAACAATGATTTTTATGTAAATCAATAGTTACAGTAATATAATGATAAAAAATATAGGTTTTTTAGACGTTTGCTGTAATTGAACTTTTGTTCCTTTTCAAACCAATTACATGCTCATAAATAGATGACCTTCCCAAATATAGCCTTTCTTTAATGTAGTTGTATGTATATTGCGTTAGAAATAAAGGAAAATCATAACAAAAATTGTATGAATCATAATTATTGCTGACAATGAAGAAGGACAACTTCTATTATTGATGCTAAGATATATTTTCCTAGCTGTACTAAAGAATGTTTCTTATTAAACATATCTCAGATATAAAAAATTAGAAAAAAATATATTAACCTTCATGTAGTTCTGTCCCTTTGTTGTCGACCATTTCACTTGCAACTTTTGTACTTTTGCCTCTTCGGCAATTTGATTTTGGATAGCCTTCATCACAAATTTTTAGATTGTATTTTAACTTAACTAGATGTAATTCAATGCTGGTTAAAATTAGATTTTAAGTAAATTTTCCATATTCTTGAAGTGAAGTCAGAATAATTTATGTGTTAATTGAATAACAAGATCAGTATTTTTAATTTATTTTGCATAAATATTCAGGGTTTAAATAAACTACAAATAATGTTACTTATTAGTTACTTTTTATGACATATTTCTTGCTTTAAAATGAGTATGTATTTGAGATTACTGATATTTTGTATGTAATATTTAATTTTCCAGTACCATGAGTACATGTGTTTTATGTGCCACTGTTGTAAAAAGCAGCAAAAAAGTACTTCTTTAGCAATCTCCACTAAAAGCTTACTATGTCATTTATAGGATAATCGGTTAACAGAATTCAATGTGAAAAATTTTAAGGATTTGGTAGAATTGGTTTTTATTTTTTTCTGAATTTGCTTAAATAAAATAGTTTGGCAATAAAATCATCAATTATATTTACAAATCATTTATTCTTGGTCTTCAGTTGTCTTTTAAATTTGAGTTGATTTTTTTTTAGATTTAGGAACACATGCACATAGATAAGTATCCCTTAGGAAAGAGCATAACTTGAACAATAGATTCTAATTGATAATTAGCATGATAAATTTATAGTCTCATTAAATACATTTTTGGATAATTATATTGTCATTAAATTTTCTTATTATTTCCGAAAGACATCTGTAAACTCATCAGAATAAGGAATGTTTGAAGTAAGATTTTTTTCTGCTATAATTGTACTTACATTTGCAATGTATCTGCTTAAACTTACTTCAGATATTTTATTTCTGAAACTTAATAAATCTAGTGTAAAAATCACCCTACAGTAAATTAAACAATGGCTATTAATTAGCCTACATTGTGTTTTGGAAAAAACTTTTATTTGTTGATTTAGATTTTTCGTTGTTTGTTAAAAATTATTGCTTTTGAATTCTTTGTTTCAGACTTAGATTATATATAATAAACCAATGGAAAATATGCATTTTTTGGTATTAAAATTTGTATTTTTGACTAACTATGAAAGAAAATTGTACTCTTATTAATTGAAGTATTTCCTAATACTTATAGCTGCAAGTTTCATCATAATATCTTTAGAGCAGCCATTGCTAGAATTTTTAACACTTAAATTGATATGATTGAATCTTTAATAAAATATTATTAAGGATGTACTTAAGGTGAGGTTTAGAAAGTTTTGTTTGATGTTCGGACTCCTTGTTTTTTTCCTACGATATAGAAACACCCATTTTTCTGTTCATATACAAGACTCCAATAGCTCAAAATTTTAGTAGATTCTTGATTTTATTTCTTTTTAATTGAAACCCAAATAATACACCAATGCAAATATAAGATAAAAGTCGACGTTTTTCAAAATTTAAATATCTTGAAAAGGAGATCAATAAGCTATCAATTTTTTTTGCTCATATTTTGTTCCTTAATTAATGCTCTTCTAACTTATAATATCAATTTTAAATTCTAAATTTATTTAATTTCACCTAAGTACTTCCTTAACATGTAAATTGTAACACCTATATAGAGATATTTCTGTATCAGTATTATGTAAGGGGAGATCACTCCATTAATTTGTCTAGCTTTGTAAACTCTTTGTAGGGAATGTAGGTTGAATGTCTGAACATTATATGCATTCCTTATTTCACTTTTTGCTTGATATGTTTGAAAATAAACTGTACATTCAATTCATTAATCATCTGTGTTGACTTGTAATGTATGATAATTGGTCCTGGTCCAATTTAATTACTAATTGTTCTAATGAATTCAGGATTAATGTTCTGTTTGTAAGTTTTTTCGGTCTTTATAAGGATTCTCTTTCAAATCCATGAATGGTTCTTTGACTGGTTTTTGACTACCTACATATTTTTATGCTGTCTTGAATTGTAAGTTAGCTTTATGGCTTTTGGTTTGTGCCTCAATATATCTGACGGTACATAGTATGTGTGTATGTCTGTCCTGTTACAGGTTTTATAGTTTTGTTTAAGAAAGTTTACTTTACACATGTGCTCTTATGATCTTGAAACTTTGAACACATATGTAAAATTAAGATATAGTATAATTGGCAATGAGACAACTCTTCACTAGTATACAGTAGTTCTCGAAATGTAGCAGTTTAAAGGTCTTTACCACTAAATTTAGGACCAACACAATTTTGGTATATATTGAGGACCAACAAATTTTCCTCAAGGACCACCAAAGAAAAAAAAATGATTTTCAGAACACTGATCAAGACACCAAAAGACATAGAATTTAGCAACATTTGTCTTTCATATGCATAAAGATGTGAAGATTTAAAATTATATACATGTAAGAATGTACCAAATTACAGATTTATATAGAAGATGTGGTTATGAGTGCAAGTCACAATTAGTAAAAAGTAAACCATTATAGGTCAAATTACTACCTTCAACATGAAGCTTTGGCTCACACCGAACAGCAAGCTATAAAGGGCCCCAAAAATTACTAGTGTAAAACCATTCAAACAGGAAAACCAACGGTCTCATCTATAAACGAGAGGTTCTCAAGAGCCTGAATCGCTCACCTTGATTTTTTGGCATTTATCTTTCGTTTAAGAGTTTAAGTGTCCAATTTCATCGTAGTTTGTTTTTTTTGGTTTAATGAAAATCTTACGTTGCTGAAAATTTTTGTTGTTTACAGTTTATCTTTATCATTAATAATATTCAAGATGATAACCAAAAACTGCAAAATTTCCTTAAAATTAGCAATTTAGTGGCAGCAACCAAACAATGGGTTATTAAATTCATCTGAAAATTTCAGGGCTGATAGAACTTTACCTTATGAACACTTTATCCCAGTCAGATATGCTCTTAACTGCTTTCGTTTTTGAGATATAAGCAAAAAACTGCATTTTACCCCTATGTTCTATTTTTAGCATGGTGGCCATGTTTTTTGACAAAACAGAAAATAAAACACAAACTTTATTCTAGATACCCTAAGGATCATTCAGCTTAAGTTAAGTTTGAATTGGTTCAGTGGTTTCAGAGGAGAAGATGTTTGAAATAGTTTACACCAGACAGACGACAACAGATGACTACAGACCCCAAGTAATGGCTAAAGCTCACTGTTCATTTGGAACGGTGAGCTAAAAAAGAGAAAACAAGATGACATTCATTCACTTATGAATCCCATCACTAAACGACAACCAGTCCACTGAATAACAGGTTCATGACACCATGATTTAATGGTTCACTGATCATGAACATAGAAATGTGATGGTACAAAATAAGTAATTTTCAGGTTTAAGTCTATTGTAAAGGTAGTATACCATTATGTTGTGGTCACATTTACTTCAAACTTGGTACACATGATGCTTATAAAATGAACTCTTAAATCTATATGCATCCAATTACACCAATCATAGACACTTGAAAGAGGGAGATGGCCATGGTTTTCTAGGGACACAAATTCTTGTTTTATCAATTACTGAAACTATATACATGTTTAAACTTTAAAGATCACACATAATATATGGGTTCTTATTTGGTCTTCAGCACAAGCTTGATTTTAGTTACAAAAAATAGTTTACCATTTGACTTGAAATTCAGGTGTGATAATTTTGAATTTTTAATAGAACTATTTTAACATTTGGTAGATTTTACCATAAGGTAGGTCCGAGTACCACATTGGTGGTCATGGTTTCTGAACTCCATGTAATAAGTTTTTGATAAAATTGATATAGAACAAAGCTTTTTTTAAATGATATTGGGAAATGCCATTTGTGGTAAAGATATAATTAATTGCATATATCTACGTCATTGGGGACCTGGCGAAGGGTTGTCACATTGACAATCATACCAAATCTTCTTACTTTTGTCCTATTGATGTTAATGATACTAACAAACCCAATAACTACAGCAGAATAACTTGTATATCATAGGAACAGCACTTCTTTGTAATACACAGCTTGGCACCTAGTTTATGCCACTGCCACATACTAAGCACTTTCTTTGTAATACACAGCTTGGCACCTAGTTTATGCCACTGCCACATACTAAGCACCAGATTTTGAATGTATCGATGTATTTTGTCATTGAATAATCTTTTTTAACATATTTCACAGTTGTTGAGCTTAATATAGTAAATCCTGTATAAAACCAGTGTGAATTTCTACTTCACATTCTAACATGACGTCCTTCAAACGCTTTGAATACACACCCTTGGTAAAACATGAATATATTGTTTGGGCTGTTACGATCGTACTCCCACGTCTTATGCTTTTTTTTAATGAGCTTCCAGACGTCATAGAATGATGATGTAAGAATATAAGCATTTTACGGGAAAATACACGCTTGTGAAACCGAAAATCATCACAATTAGGAAACGTAAACAAATAATGCTAAAATGTGGTCCAAGCCATTTTTTTTTTAAACATAGAATTAGAAGACATGTAAGTAAATTATCATTTAAATTCATCCAAAACTATCTAAATACTTTATTATTAATAGTTTAAGCTATTACTTTTTCAGTTTGCTCCATTCTTTTATGCCAATTTAATAGTGCGTTTATTTATGGGAACAGCAAATATTTGCCTTCACCTAGAGCGCTACGATCCAAAAGAATTGCTGTTTTTGTCCTATTAGAATCGAAATAATTCATGGGGGCTTGAATAAATCGTGATTTTACCTTGGGTTGGCCCTTTATGACAAATATTTCACTCTGAGCAATAACAAATTATTTCTTAATTTTATTTCTGGTGCTGACAATTTTTTCTATTGAAAAGGTTTTCCCTCTTTTTTAAAAGTAAATAATGCACATGCTGTGTCATATCTATTTCGTCTCTTGAAGCGTACATTTAAAAAATTGTCCAGTTTGAAAGTACTTATATAGCAAATCCCTTTAGACTATTTTTTTTATCTCCTTACACAAAATCTATTCCAATAGAGTTTTGAGGAAGAACAACTGAAATTCACACTATGTAAGGTCACTATCAAGAATTGTGTTATGTGTCAACAGTCTAGCAACATATTTTTTTCAGTCTTGGATCAATAAATACCAAAAAAGTTGTCTTATCTGTAATTTTCTTGATTGTAACAATTTGACTGGTTGAATTTTATGGTAGGTGATGCAGGCAGAGCAGACGACATCTACCCTGTCAATACACAGTCTGTCACCTATTGGAGTTCAAGGATTCCATCAGTTTTTTGCCCCACCTAGGGGCATTATGTTTTTCGGTCTGCACATCCATTTGTAAGTCCGTCCGTCCATCCGTCTGTCTTAGGTTAAAATTTTTGTTCAATGAAGTTTTTAATGAAGTTGAAGTCCAATCAACTTAAAACTTAGTACACAAAATACTACACATGTTCCTTATGATATGATCTTTCTAGTTTAAATGCCAAATGAGAGTTTTGACCCCAAGTTCACAGTCCACTGAACATAGAAAATGATAGTACAAGTGGGTCATCTGTGTACTATGGACAAAATATTGTTGCTTGTTAACTTGATTTGCCTTCCTAATCTACTCCATACAAGAGATTTGAATATAAGTAAACTACCAATCTATTGTTAAACAAAACTGGAACCAAAGTATGTTGCATTATTTCAGATTATATATATCCTGAGGTTGTATCATTTTAAGGCAGTTTATCTACTGATTAAAGACCAAACAGCCTATTGTTTATGCGCATCAACTAACGCAACTTGGTAGTGACATAAAAGCTCTATGACGTTGTTTCTAGCTATGAAAGAACGTCAAATGATAACTTCCTATTTAGCGTTTTCCATGAAATCCAACATGGTTTTGTAAGCTTAAAAATACGTCTGCCAAGGAAAGAGTAATAAAGTGTCGCGCTGATATCTTGTGGAAATTTAACACAGATGGACACAAAAGATACTACACTATATTTAACCTTCGTTCTAACAAAAACAATAAAATATAAATTTTGAGCTCGACTTTTTGCATTTGCGCCGATCTGCATTTCATATTTTTTATTCTTTCACATGCGTAGATTTTGTCTTATATTTGCGCCGATCGGCATTTCATCTTTTACTTGGAATGCGTAGATTTTGTCTTTCGTTTGCGCCGATTGTGTACAGGTTGATTAGATAGGTGAAAATTTTTTTTTTGACCCAATAATGAGCATTATGTTTTTTGGTCTATGCGTCCGTTCGTCCGTCTGTCCCGCTTCAGGTTAAAGATTTTGGTCAAGGTAGTTTTTGATGAATTTGAAGTCCTATCAACTTAAAATTTAGTAAACATGTTCCTTATGATATGATCCTTCTAATTTTAATGTCAGTTTTTCAAAAATTAATTTCAAAAATTAATATTCAGAAGGTTAGGCGGATAAACAATTATTCCTAGAAGTTTTGACATACTGGAAACGTATGCATGTAACTGATGTCTGGATGATTCTCGAAAATAATGTCTGATCTTGCAATAATTTTGAAGTTAAAATTTATTTACACTGCTTATTTGACAAAATCTTATAGTAAAAATAAAATTATGACAAAACATTTCGCCTGAATTCACTGAAGCTTACAGCTAATTTCCTAATGTATGTAGATCAACACTTTGGTTAGCTTACTTGCTTTATTTGTAAATTTTGTATAACGTCCAATTGAATTTAGATATCATATATACAGTTTTACATACCTATATATGAAGATGTCAATCTTAATTACAAAACTTGAATAAACATTTATTATGTCAAACAAAGCAAGGAAGCCAACCAAAGTTTTACCATACATACAGTAGGAAGTAAGGCAAAACATATTGATAAAATTAATACTCAGCGAATATGAATTAAAATCAAAATTTTCGGTGTTTAAACCTAAATTGTTGTAAATTTAACTTATGACAAAAACAATTGCAAGAATAATATCCAACATTAAATCTCTCCCTTTCATTTAGCTACAACTATGACCGGTAAGATTGAAAACAAATTTCGATTTTCAATGCCGGCAACAACCTTTTTTTTTGTTTTAATTTCCAAAATGAGCAATTTCGATTTGTAATATTTTATCCTGTTGGAGAAATCTTACTTTGTAGTTTTCAACGGAAAATTATTTCTAAACTAATTTTTGAATTAAAAACTTTTTGTATTTTATATTTACTGTTTCGTTTATTTAAAACACGTGATGTAGTAATAACAGGGGTTGTATTTTATGATCGATTTATAACGTTTTAGAATCAAAAACTTTAATTTATATGTTATACCTATAATTTTGATTTTCTTGCATCTTAAATACTAAGAAATAATGAATTCACAAACTCGATGCAATAATTTCGTTCGTCGTAGTCGGGAAAAATAATGGTATACAGAAGTCCGTCTATGCTTTTGTGTGTCCGTCTGTCAACAGTAGCGAATGAGTTCGTTACGGCAAACTTCTGAAATTGACGCCAAAAACACCCCACACATCTAGTCTTATATAGACAAATACTCTGTAAGTAAGCCAGTGCCATCTTTCATTTATTTAAATTGTCAATACTTTTGCTAATGAGGGACAGAGGACAAAACAGAATTTCATAACAAAAGCTGCGTGAAAGGTTATTTCAAACAATTTTCCATTCTGACGGATGGTGTTTCTGAAGGTTTTAAATATTGTGCGGCAACAACAACATAAGATCTCAGACTGATACTGATACATGCATTTAATATCTTGTATTACTGGATAATAAAGTAGGTGAATATATTTGTTATTCTTGGAAATTTGAATGTGGGTTTCAAACGTCCAATTTGCGATTTTTTTCAAATAGTGCGCCAGCAAGGAAAGTTTGTACTATGACGTCAGATGCAATATTCTAAAGAAAGACAACTCTTTTCTTCAAAATGATCGAGAAAAAAACATGAAAATTACTCATAACTTTTTTGAAAGGTCGGTGACATACACCTTTTTTTGCTTTATTTTGAAGAGTACACATGGCACTTTCCTTCTTGAATTTTTTATGAAGAAATCACTGGTAGATATTTTTTGATACTGGAAATGTTTTTCATTTTTACTTTTTATTTTTGGCGGGAATGAAATAAATCATATTTTTAAAGATCAAAACAATACGAGTCTTAAACTCTCAAACCTGTATTTGATAGATACAAATCTAATGTTTAACGTGAAACAAGAATTATGCTTGTAGGTTTGATATAAAGGATTTTTTGAGAGTTTTAATAGATAACCAGCAAATATTATGCTAAAATTCGGGAAAACACGAAACTGAGGTTGCTATAGTGACAAAACTAAGTCGGTGACCCCAATTTTTTTCATCATATTTTGTTCCTCAAGTCATTAAATACCTTCACACAAAATTTTAAGGAAAAATCACTGGTAGAAATAAATAGGCTGTTTGGTCTTTAAATGTAAAGAGAAATTAAAGCTTTTAATTGCTATGGCAGATTAAAGTGGGTTTTTTTTTTTTGTGCCATGAATATGATAAACAGCAGGCCCCAACCAAAATGTGACCAAGGATATGTATAGAAAGACTTACTATACAAATCTTTAAATTGATGTGACATATAAATAAATAAGATAAAGTTAGAATAAAAACATGAAAAAGGGGAGAATTGAAATGGGTTATATGTCAAAGAAACAACAACCCGACCAAAGAGTAGATAACAGCCGAAGGACACCAATGGGTCTACAATGCAGTGAGAAAATCTCTCACCCGGAAGTGGGCCTCAGATGGCCCTTAAATAAAAATGTGCAGAACTTGTTCAGATCAGAATAAATGAATTACTATTTCTCTAGCATGTCTAGTATAATCTGTTATTTTTATAAATAAAAACTATTCTTATACATAAATTATTAAAATTCAACTAATAAATATATTCTTTGAAATCTGATGTATATGATATACCTCTGAATGCTGCATATGAGATAACATTCTAATTGTCTTGCAACTTAAAACACAAGATAATATAAAAAAGAAGATGTGGTATGATTGCCAATGAGACAACTATCCACAAAAGACCAAAATGACACAGACATTAACAACTATAGGTCACCGTATATAACTTCACTAATTCAACAAAACAAAAGAATATTCTAAATGGGAGTTTCATAAATTTCTACATTGATTTAAGTTCAGATCTGAATCAGTTTTATGTTAGTTTTACCCAACCAACTTTGAATATTTAAAACTAAAGTCATCTTAAAGATATGAAAATTAAACTTGTGTGTTCATTTTTCTTTAACTGGTTAGTTCTTTTAACTTGATGAGCAGCAGTTGAAAATTGAAATAGAAAGCAAAATCATTCAAGTTAAACTTTAGTAAATCAATGTTTTTAAAAGTCCCAAATAGCAACATAAGCTGTTTCAACGGTGTGTGTAAATATCTAGCTAAACGTCAAATTAAAAGGATTAGTTCAGTTGCAAGAACATTAGTAAACACTACTGAAAATTTGAATCTAATTTTTACAAAGATAAAACCTATTACTCTAAAACAACATTATTGAAACTTGTTTAAAAGTAAATTACAACGTACCAAAGCATCTGTCAAAATTTCATAGACATCCAACAAATTGTTCCTGAGTTCATAATATGGTAACAAATGGTTAACCATAGAACATTTGATGTTGATAGGTAAATAACACCTGAATTATATCAAAATTTGTCTATACTATACCCTGAAACATTTGACATTGACGGGTTTCTGATGACTGCTTCAACTATGAAAATGTGTAAAAAATGTTGTCAAAAATCCATTATGTGCATCTAACAACAGTAACTGGTAAAATATATCTTGTTTTTAAAAAATCTAAATATGACACACAATATATCTATGAAAGCTGTATATATGATAACAAAAAAAAACAACAATTTATTATAAACCAAAATAATAATACTGAAAATTTAACTTATAGTACATGTATAAATAACTTAACATTTCAAATACAAGATAACCAGTATCAATCTAATGAATAAAACTTTAAATTTGTTTTGAAACTATTTGAAATTTGTTTTCAAGATAAAATTAACTTTTTCAAAAACATCTGTAAAGTCTATCGTTGAAAAGCACATATAAAAGTACACACAGATCTGAGGAAACAGTTACAAGAATAAAATGTTATATGTATCTTATTGCATAATATATAAAATATATTAAAACCCTGATTATCCTATCAAAGCAAAAACTATATAACATAAATATAAGCTCTTATTTACCAATAAGAAAGAAATCAGACAATTATAAAGTTCCTAGATTAAGAAAACAAGAACAGATAATAAAACTGATTGTTTTCAGGTCCTTGTAAGAAAATCTTGGACTAAATTAAGTTTATCATATACTTAGCATTAATATGATAATATGTTCAAAACATTAATCCATATCCAAACTACATGAAAAGGTTAGTACATTTTGTGCATACAATAAATCAACAAATCATATTCAAAATCAACTTGAAAAACCCAAAACAAACTCCTAAATAAAGTAATACAATATAAATAACAAACTAATCACCGGTACTCAAGATCTAAAGATCAAAACAATCATGTGCAATAAAATTATACAAAGTAATCACAATGTGCTCACTAACAGTTGTCCCCTCTTATACATCTCCTTACAAATAGCCATATACTTTATATCAACAGAAAAAATTCGTAAGGGTTCCACGGAACCCAGTGTCTCGCCTACTTTTGCTGTTAATCACAGACTCAACAAAAATGAGGAAAAACATCAATAAAAATTTCCCTCTCGATACTGTCTTTTGATTGAAAGAAGCTTCCAAGTTTGGTACAAAATCCAGGATAGTTTATGAATCTAATAAATGTTTTATAAACTTTAACTGCAGACTGTTTGTAATGTTAACGGAATCTAATAAATGTTTTATAAACTTTAACTGCAGACTTTTTGTAATGTTAACTGGAAGAAAAACTAAGTCCATTTATAAGTAAAATACAGAAAAAGTGAATTTTTTATTTAACAAAATTTACTGCTGAATAATATCTTATGACAGAAACAAGCTTTTGTCTAAGTTTGGTAGAAATCCAGGATAGTTTAAGAACATTATAAAAATTTTAAAAACTTAAACCACAGAGTGAATGTTTTGTTTCTGGCAAAAAAACAAAGTCCATTTATAAGTAAAATACGGAAAAGTGGAAATTTATTTTTACAAAATTTTCTTCTTGATACTATCTTATGATCATAAACAAGCTTCTGTCCAAGTTTGGTACAAATCAAGGATAGTTTATGAAAGTTATTAAAATTTTAAAAACTTTAACCACAGATCTAGAGTGAATGTAATGTTTCCTCACAGAAAAACTAAGTCCATTTATAAGTAAAATACAGAAAAAATGTAATATTATTTTTACAAAATTTACTTCTGGATACTTTCTTATGATCATAAACAAGCTTCTGTCCAAGTTAGAAGGTAGTTACATTGACACTCATACCACATCTTCTTATATCTATGTGTAGGGTACTTATAATAAGGTCTTCAAACATCAACTTAAACTACCGGTTAACCGGTTAATCGGTCGAACGATTATCCGAGTAACCGGTTAGGCAAAAGTGTACGATTTGACAACACTAATAATAAGTAATAAATAAATTCAGTTGTGGATTCATTTATATTTGTTGAAAACCCATTTTTGTGGATTTTTTTATAACAGGAAACAATAAAATTTAATTCTTAACAAAATACAAATTAAAATAACTTTAAATTAATGATCACAAAAAATACAATTTTTTAATAACTTTAAATTAATAATAACAAATTATAAAAATCACCACATCAAAGTACCATCAGAATAGGGATTTCCCCCTAACCATAAAAATGAATCAATACCAATATATCCACAGTATTTAAAATTTGAAAATCATAACTAATTTATAAAATCACAATAATTATAACTAATCACAGATTTGTAAGATGCCTAAGTTTTACATTCATTAACTTGTATTTTTGGTTTCCTTCTTTTGAGCAACTGGTGGAATAATTTCTAATTCTATTGCGCCTCCATTCTTTTTCTGAAAAAAAATATAAATAAAATTGTTATTGAGGTGGCTCGGGCCTATTCAAAGTTTCTATCAGAAGTGCCGTATTTTTTGTTATTTTATTCTTTACAGAAAGTAAATCAAATTGGTCGAAAAAAAATAGGGGGTCACGGACCATTTAAGCTCAAAATTTTATTTTTAAACAGGTATGTAAAAGGGACCATTTTTCAATGAAATGATAGGGAAAAAAGAGGAGTTGACATATTTTTATCGGAATATCAAAAAAAAGTTCTATGACACTTGGTCCAAAACTGTACTATAAAAAGCTGAAATATAGCTTCAAAGAATGAGTAAATAAAAAAACATAGGTCATTGATAAGGAAAAAAAAATAGTTTGCCTTAAAACCCAAATTTTAGCGGGAAAATGGTGACTAAATGGGTGAAGTGTCATTTTGACCCGTTAAAAAATACGGATAATAACGAAAACATACTATTTGTCACCTAACTACAATGATTTAACATTTCTAATCTATCAAAATATTTAAAAAAATTATATCGATTTTAAGACAAATACTTTTGTAATTCATGCGTGAAATTATGCGCAGTCGAATAGTCCCGAGCCACCTTAAAGCAAAGTTTTTTCATTTTAAGGATTTTCTAACATAATGGATGCACTGATTCCACTAAAATTCCGTTTTTAAACACATATTTTTGATGTATCATGATGTATATTTGAATTTTCTACTCTCAAAAGTTGTGTAAATAGTTCAGTTTTTTAAATCAGTTGGTAGGTTATCTTATGTGTGTTTAAGAAATAATTGATGCAAGCTATACTTTATTGTAGTTTTAACATGGGTAGGCATTATATTCTTGATTATTTTTTCCCAAGCGATAGTGAGGGCTAAAATAACACAAATGTAATGCCTACCCATGTTAAAACTACAATAAAGTGTAGCTTGCACCAATTTTTTCGATTCTGATTAGGACAATTAAGGCAATTTCTATGTTTGCTGTGTTTAAGTCTAGAGCGTTTGTAGGCTCTTCCATAAACCTCCCTTTTTGTTTGTAAACAAGCAAACAACTGGCAATGTCATTTTTCAGAGGGAGGAGTTTTGAACAGCCAGCTTGAACTGTTGTTGTATCTAGGTCAAATGTGTCAATTTCGAATTGCAACACTTTACAGTCATAAAAATGAATTAGTAGCAACATGTGCATCATTTTAGAGTTTGGAAGTGTTAATTAATATGATATTATTACGTAAGTATTTCTGTATTGGCCTTGTTATTGGTCCGAGGCTTGCTGTATTGGCCTGAGGCGAAGCCGAAGGCCAATACAGCTGGCCGAGGACCAATAACATTAGGCCAATACAGAAATACACGTAATAATATCTTTATTAATTAACTATTATTTTTTTTTTATAGTGTTACAATATTTCTTTTATTTCATTTCAAAAGAGATAAATATTTTTACCTTTAAGTGGAACTCTCCAAATCTCAGTTTGTTTCTTTTTATTAGATGCAATACATAATGATCTCTGGTGCTGTTTCCAGGTGTCTTCAGCATTTTCTCATCTGATGATTTTTTTCTACCCTTTTCAGTCACTATAAAGTGTTACAACTTAAATTTAGACGCAACACATAAATAGTAATTGGAAAGGTACTGCCATTGCATGTGTTATGCAGAAACTAATTTAAAATCGATGTGTACAATCGTGAAATTATGAGGTCGTCAAGAAATGAACTTTGTGATAATCTACTCGTTCCCCAAACCTGTAATAGTTCTATCGTCTGCTTTCAAAATACCTTTTAAATGAATGTGACCGTCTTTCGCCTGAAATGTATGCCATACTGACATTTTCAGCATGTTTATGATAACTAAATGACAACTGCGTCTTCAAAACAACTGTTTACTTTCAGTTTGTGTTTATCGTGACTTTCGATGTAAAATCTAGAGACGTTCCGAAATCCTGCACTTATGTCAACTCGGCCAATATAGAATAACTCGGCCAATACAGAAAAAAATCTATATTGGCCGAGTTATTCTGTATTGGCCCAGTTTACACATTATATTGCATAGGCAGTTTTCATCATATTAAGTCCAATAACAGTGTAGTTAATTAATAATGAAATATATTAGGGGTACTACTTGTACAAGTTATTTTTATTTACTTGAAGAAGTAATATTAATATACTTATATAAGTAAATTTGTAGGATACTTATACAAGTGAATTTTATTTACTTATATAGGTAAAACAAATTGGCTTAGTTATGTCCCTTAGACATTCAGATTTTTTTATTTATATAATTGAAAAAGTCATCCTATCTTCTTTTTTTGAATTCTTAGGATTTCTTTGCTCTAATAGAATTTTTGATTGTCTGTCCTTTGCAGATGTCTTTAGTACTCTTTACTAATCATTTAGGTGTAATTTCATGGACAATGAAAATCCCATTTGTCTGTTATCTTCAAAAAACTGCTCATTTACAAGCCCCCAAGGAGCAATTTTTGAAAGCCTTCACACTTCAAAGAATGCAATGTGAGTTAACTGAACATCAACCAATATAATTGTTGGATCTATTTTTAGTAAAAGAAAACACATATCGATTATTGATGTTATCATTTTCATGTGTTGGGACAAAATTCTGTGACCTGATTGCATAGGGGTTAACTTGATTGGCTGTCGTGACTTTTGTAAGTTAGAAAAACAAATTGAAAAAAACCCAATATATTTAGATAACTCCAATTTCTTTTGCGATACTTGGACTGACAAAATAGACACCATTTACTTTTGAAAAAGTCTGGACCAAGTCAGGAATAAGACAGTTGTTGTAATTTCATTCTGTTTGTTAATTAAGTTGAATGTTTGACTTTGCAAGATTTTATGGCCTCTTTGTGAATTTACCATGATGTTATATTTTTGTTAATACTTTTTTTATATGCTAATTGTAAATCTTATTCCAAGTTAAATATAAACTTTGTAGCTTACATCTTCCTTCATAAAACATAGAAATATTGACCATACAAATGACCCTCCGGCCACCACAAAAGGACGGTAATTCAATGGTACAAGTCCAAAGTTGATCACTTGAAGGAAAGGCCAGAATGTTATTCCAGTCTGAAATAATAATAGTCTTTTATTCAGAAGCAATACAGCTTATAGAATTTACATATACAAATATAATAGCATCAGTGAATAATTACATACATGTTTTATAATTACAAACAGTTTGTATCAATGGCGGAGAATGACAACAAATAATATAAATAATGAAATATAAGTATAATATTATGAATAACGAATCTTATCAGCTAAATAAAGGTATTTACCTAGATTGTTAAGCTCTTTGATGTTATGAACAGACAATAATTGAACAAGTTTGTAACTAGATGGTTTTTTCCAATAAAATGGTTTTATATATGTTTTCCTTATATCAGAATATTTCTCACATTGTAAAATATAATGGTATTCATCTTCAATCATGTTTTTATCACACATATTACATAATCTGTTTTCTCTTTCAATATTACAAAATCTACCAGTTTCAATGTTAAGGCAGTGTGCAGACAATCTATATCTACTAATATATGGCTTAAACACATAGTTTACAGGTTTTTGTAGGTAAAATTGTAGAGTATCTGGATCGTGTATATATCTATAAAAATTACACTTTGATGACTCATTGAAAAAAGCATTCATTTCACTGACAAAACTACCTTTCATTCTATTAACAATTTCTAGCAAAAAATGATCAACATTAATAACATTTTGGTGTAACCATACATCTTGGCAACCATAACGAAATAATATGTTTCTTATTTCACATGCCCAATTTTGTTTGTCACGAGGTTTTAATATCGATCTTTCTAACATTTCTTGGTAGCAAGATTGTAAAATACAGTTATCTGTTTTCAATAATTTAAACCAATATCTAAGCATTCTGCAATATCTCTCTATGTACAATGGATATCTACCTAATTCACTATATACCATATAATTAACAGTAGTTGTTTTGACTTTCAATATACGTTTTAAAAAACTTAAGTGAACTTTCTCAATATTTTCGGCTTTGTGATGTCCCCAGACTTCACAACTATAATTTAATATACTAGATACATATGTGTCAAAAAGAGATAACATAGTTTCATGGTTAAAACAATCATCATATATTTTACTATATAAACTAAATAATGCTTTTCTACCCTGATTAGCTAACATTTTCTGTGTATGTACAAAGTTACCATTGTATTTAAAAAGTAGACCAAGATATGTAAATTCATCACATAATTCAATATCAACATCATTTAAGTACCATTTTTCAGTCGCTTTAACGAGGCCTCTATTTCTAAACACAACAATTTTGGTTTTAGACAAGTTAATATCCAAATCATACTCTTTAGAATATATGTCTACACTGTCTATCATCTTTTGTAAACCATCAACAGTTTCACTAAAAAGAACTGTATCATCTGCATACATTAGCAAATATAAATTGAGCATCTTTAACTCATATGACTGACAACCTTGACTTAAAAGTTCATTTTCAATGTCATTAATATACAAAGAATATAAAAAAGGAGATAATGATTCTCCTTGCATCAAACCAACATTACTTTGGAAGAAATTTGAAAAATTTCCTTCCAGTTTAATACAACATTTAATTTTTGCATACATAGATTTAATAACAGTTAATAAGTTTCCACTTATACCACATCTGATTAATCTTAACCACAATTTGAAATGAGACACACTATCAAATGCTTTTTTATAGTCTATGAAACAACAATAAAATCGTTTTCCACTACGCAAAGACTTAGAAATAAGAGAATGGAGTGCGAAGATGGCGTCAGTTGTTCCATAACCCGGTTTAAATCCAAACTGTGCATCGGTTATTATATTGTGTTTTTCGCTCCATTTGGTAAGCCTGGTGTTAATAATTGATGTGAACAGTTTACCCACATGTGATACGAGAGATATACCACGATAGTTGCCAGGGTCATCTACTGGTCCTTTTTTGAAAACTGGTATTATAATGTTATTTACCCATATTTCTGGAAAATCGCCAGCACTCAATATACGGTTAAACAGCTTACACAATACTGGTTTGATAAAGTTTCTGCTCGTTAATATATATTCGTTCATGATATTGTCATATCCAGTGGATTTATCACGTTTTAAATATTTAATAGAAGTGTCAAGTTCCAAGTCTGTGAAAGGAGAGTCTAATTCTTCATATACGACCTCTGGAATTGAATCACTTTGCTGATCCTCTGTGGTGACATCTTTTGAAATCAGGTTTTTAAAATGTTTTTCAAATTCTTCTACAGTAAGCGTATGGGTAATAGTTTTTTTGCACTTTTTAAATTTCCTGTAAAATCGTTTAGGGTTATTTTTACGTAATTTAGATAACATATCCCCCTGTTGGTTTTTATATTGTCTTTTCAGTTGATTTTCCAATCGTTTGTATCTTTGTTTGGCTAAATTAAAATGTAGTCTATTTTCATTCGACCGGTATCTATTAAAATCCATCATAGCTCGTAAATAGTCTCTGTATAAACTTTTACATTCGTCTGTAAACCACGGTTTATCATCTTTTTGGTCACGTGTTTTACTACTTGTAGGGCAGGAGTCACAATGTTTTTTGTATTTCACTTCTGACTTTGTGTATTGCTCGAATATATCTTTCAAAAGTTTATTCAATTCTTCCACGCAACAATCAATATCGCTAATTTCGTCTATATTTGTGAGTAAGTGTTCAAATTGTTGAGCGTTCAACAATAAACTGTCTCTGATTTGATCTTCGCACCCCTCGTTCCATTTAAAAATATCACAAACATGGTTAATACAATTACACTGGTCTTTATTAACAACATTATCAGTAAGATTAAAATCAACTTCTAGTGGTGCATGACAAGAGAAATGATTAAACGATCCCACAGAAAAACTATTAATAACATTGAACATAATATTCTGTGAAATTAACATATAGTCTATTACACTACACCCATTCTTATTGTTAAATGTTATTTTCTGACTTTCTTTACCAAATCTTCCATTACAAATACGTAGCCCAGAGTTTTTACATAACTGCAAGATGCGTTGGCCAAAATTATTAGGTGGTTTGATATCTTCCGAGTGTCTGTTTAAAAATACATCATCATTTACATAATTAATGAAAGAAATGTTGTCTTGCAATTGTTTGTCTATAACATCACCTGTTATGTTGTCGGGTTCTTGACCTACACGACCGTTTAGATCACCTATAACGGCCACATTACCAATGTTACTGAACATTTCTATATGTTCTTGTAAGTTATCAAATACATCTATGTCATATTTACGATAGTACACATTTTTATATGGAGGCATATATATAGAACAAATATATAAATCGGTATTATCACACAAAATACTTTTATCAACTTTGAACCAAATCATACAATCAACACAGCTCTTTACAAATGTAATGAAAGGGTTTAACCATTTTTTATAAAACACAATAACACCTCCCCCGTTACATTTTTTCCTGACTATGTATTCTTTTTCATAACCCAATAAGTCGAATTCATCTGGACATTTTACCCAACATTCATTTAAACACAATATATCAAATTTGTTTACAATCTGTAGGAATTCTTTATCTTTTAGTTTTCTCAATAAACCTTTTGAAATATTCCATGAACATAACTTAAGTAATGCATTGTTGTGAGACTTGGGTTTTTTACTGTTTTCTTTGAAATCAAACTCCGAGTACCCCTATCCTTGCCATAGGTTGCCGTTTACATATAACTTATCTCCAACTAGATAAGCCTTGTTTTTGTTTTTGCGCTCTTCAAGCATTTTCGGAATAAGTTTTTTCCTTTTTTCTAATACATCTTTTGGATAATGCGGACTGATACCATAATTTGTGTCCTTCAAGCGGCTTGAAACACTGCGAACGTACTCGCGGTCAGACATTTCACAAAATTTAACAACAATCGGCCTAGGTTTAGTAGCCTCCGCACTTGGTTTTCCTAATCGATATGCTCGTTCCAGCTTTATTTTTGTTTTAGCATCTTTTATCGCAAGTTTCTTCTCACAAAAGTCTAAAATCGTTTCCACACAAATTTCGTTGTCTATAGGCTGTACAGTTTTACCTTTTTGTCCCGTTGCACCCCCCTTTTCTTCATCGTGTACCAATACTTTTTCGAACTTTTCTTCTATTGCAAAAAACAGCAGATTTTGTTGCAGACTTTGTGTCTCTATAGATTCTATCTTATCACGAACAATTTTATTGTCTGTTTTTGTTGACTCGATACCATTACTTAGGTAATCTACTTTTGTCTTGAGAGCTGTATGTTCGTCTTTTACGTCTGATAAGAACTGAACGCTTTGCTCAAGATAACCGATTCTATCTTTGCAGTTTGAAATTTCACTATCCATCTGTTTATGTTTTGTGTCTATTGTATCTAAACGGCTTTCTATTTTATCAAGGGTGTTTAGTTTTAATTCAACTCTTCCTATACGCTCACATATCTCTTTTAACAAAGTACATGTATCAATCCCGACAGAATCAGGGTGCTGTGCGTGTTGCATTGTGAAGGGTGGTGGTGGGTACGGTAAAAAGTTTTGATAAGGTTGAATCCCAATATTTGGTGAGCTGGTCATTGGTGTTGTGTATCGCAATCCTTGAATTGAGTTATTCATTGTAAAGTTTTGATCGGTGACTGAACTGTTTTCACTTGTAGTGTTAAAACATACCTTGTTATTCTCGGTTTTGTTAGTACATTGTCTTTTGTCCATTAGCCCTGACTGATCCGAAGAAGAAGAAGAAGAAAACTCATCTTTATAATTTTTTCCTCGCCTTGGATTATTATGTTTTCTTCTCGGCATCTCAACATGATGTTTTCGATCACAATTAGTTCATTTTACACATATGAATACGGATATAATCCTAATATTTACACATTTTATTTTTCAATTTTGAATTCACAGCCATTTTCACTGACGCATGCGTAAAAACAAACCAAAATTTACATATCATTAATTAACAACAGCTTTCTTTTGTATGTGACTATTTCTTTATATCCTCATAACAAATGGTGATTCATAACATTTTGTTTCAATATCCAGTCATTATTAAATATAATATATATGGAAATCATTAAATAATCTTTGATATAAAAATGAGGAGATATTGAATGATTGCCAATGAGAATATTATCCACTCTAGTTCAAATGAAGCTGATGTCAGTAATTATAAGCAACAGTACAGTCCCATTTTAATGGCACATCTATTTTAAGCAAATCCCTGATTTGAAACAAATTCAAACTAAAAATGTTCTCCTTAAACCTTTTCACCCAAGTAGACTAGTAAAAGCTGAATCTTTTGTTAAGAGGTCAGTCATATACTTTACTTTCAAATATTCAGCTGTGAGCATTTTAAATTTTACAATGATTTGCTGCATTTTTAAGCAAAATCACAATGGTAATGAAACATATTTCGCTTAGACTCTTTCATCTTTTTGTTATTCCTGTGTGATGTGTTGATAAACTTTTTTTGTGGTAAATCAGATAAATTTGTATGTAGCAAAACATCTAATAGAAGCTCAAAATATCTTTAACATACTTATTTATATGTTTTTATCTGAAATTTACCTTCCATGTAACTGGAAATTTGGCCTTTAGTTCTTCTATGAAATTTTTACGTTCTAATAAGCTTGTTGCTGAAAAACAAATAAATTTACACAAAATTAAAAATTGAAACATGATACATAATATACAAATGACTAAATGTAGTTTTTACTTTAAACTAATGTTTGTCTGTCATATTTGTTTTTCATCAATTGTTTTGATATAAATGATGCCATTAGTTTTCTTTTAGTTATTGATTATCATAATTATCCTTTCTTTAAATATTATTAAATAATTTAATTTGGATGTAACACATCCTCTGATTGGCTGATGTCATTTTGTTTATCAGCCCATAGACATAATTTATTCATGTGACTGTGACGTCATCAATGTTTTTTAATGGTTTATTCTGGTTTAAAATGGAATTTAGAATTAAATTATAACATGTATAAGAAATAACTGTAATATTTTATCTGTCTATTCGAAATAACATAAAAAATGTGGTGCACACTTTAAAATAACCCACTATGCGGGTTATTTAGTGTCCATCACATTTTTCCGTTATTTCTTCATAGACAGAAAAAATATTAGTCATTCCTTAATTATGTAAGTATTAAAAATAAAATTGAGAAAGGAAAAGGGGAATGTGTCAAAGCGACAACAACCCGACCATAGAGCAGACAACAGCCTTTGTTCATTTGTGAATATTCATGAACAATCTACCTTACCTGCATAGAAGCTTGTTATTGATACAGGTGCAAATGTAACCTGCTCAATAAGAACTTTTGTCAAGACTGTTCTGACACTTTTTCCAGGAAACAATCTCTCTGCAAGTTTTATCCAGTTAAAAACTAATGGTGCTATCACAAAGGTCCCAACAGTAGCAATCCGGACAGTTTTTTGTACATTATGTTGTTCTTTCTTTGATATGTATTTTTGTTCTACAATGTCTGCTGCTGTCCATAAAGTTGCATAAACCATCATTGTCCGATGTAACGGCATACTGGTGCATTGATTTCTCAGCCACAAACAGCACTGATAATATTTTATTCTGCATTAAAGTTGTGAACTTTATTCAAAATCACTTATCTATACCATTTCTGGGAAAAAAACTGAAAAAGAAAAAAAAAGAAAATCATCATCATCATCATCATGTTCATTCTGTAGACATTTTAGATGTGTTCAGACAAACACAAGAAAAGTAACAAACAGGATAAAGAATATGTTTTTCATTTGTTTTTGTGAGTACAAATATTATGTGAATTAAGAAGTTTATATCTAATAAATACCAGGTGCTCCACAGGGCACAGCTTTATACGACCACAGAGGTCGAACCCTGAACAGTTGGGGCAAGTATGGACAAAACATTCAAGCGTGATACAGCTCTGGATTGTGATCAAATTTTTGACATTACATGGTTTTTTTTTACACAAAACAAATGTCAAGATTTTACAAATCAATTTAAGATTTCTTCTTCAAACTTTTTAAATCTAAAATTAAATAGTTGACACAGCATAGGTTTCTGACACAGAATGAATGTGGTCTAATGAACTTAAAAGTTTTTTTTTGCCTTTGAGCAATTCACTATGCTGTTGAATATTAATCCTCTCAAATAAATGTTTGAAGAAATTTTCTTTTTATTTATGAAATCTGAAATGAGAAAAATTTAACCCCCCCCCCCTTTTTTTCACATCCCACTTCCCTTTTTCCAAAACTGATATCAATTCAAATTTCTAATGGAGTTTTGAACAGATATATCATGTTATGGAGGGGTATTTGCGAAAAATACAAGTCGAGGGACTTAAATTTCCCGAGCCGCTAGGCAAGGGAAATTTTGTCCCAAGACTTGTATTTTTTTCAAATACCCCTCCATAACATGATATATCTGTTTAATTACACCGAATGAATTTTAATTTAAACTCTCTGTACTAGGAAAAGGAAATATTTATTTGAGGACAAGTACTATCATAAAATATACCGCGGGAACTATACATGTACTTATACGCGTTCGCGCTGTCTTTATGTAACATCATATCCGAAAAAAATGGCGGGAAAATGCTCGCGAGGGTAAAAAAGGAATATCCAAAATGGCAAATACCATGGTATTTGAGGCATATTCACCGGCAGTGGTGAAAAACAGTCAGATTCGTTTGAAATGAGGAAGAAATGTTAGAATATGCGAAAAATACACTGGCTATCAGCCAATCAAAAGCTGGCATTCTTATATAAGGTGTAATTAGCAACAATAACTACTCTTTTAAATACATCATAAAATATTAAAATGTAAAATAAAGTGCTTGTTATCACTGAATGGTAAAGATTGGTTGGTAGTAAAAGTGAATATACATTGTTTATTGTATAAAACAATAAAAAAAACTTCATCAGCAACATTTTATATTGGCAAATTTCCAATGAAGTTATTTACATAAAGTTATTGGCAAAAAAAATAGAAAATGACATCATAGTCATGTCTGGCAAATGTCCAACATACATTATCTAAAAACATTTTAGATAAGATAAGGAAAAAAAGCTTCATCAGCAACATTTTATATTGGCAAATTTCCAATGAAGTTATTTACATAAAGTTATTGGCAAATAAAAATAGAAAATGACATCATAGTCATGTCTGGCAAATTTCCAACATATATTATCAACTACTATTCTATACAAAGAAAGATAACTCCAATTGAAAATTAATTGCTACAATGTATTGCACAATATTGTGCAATTAGATATTTTTTGATATTGTGCAATACTGTGCAATTGAAAATTTCTTGCTATTGCACAATACTTGATATGGAATCCTGATTTGGACCAACTTGAAAACTGGGCCCATAATAAAAAATCAAAGTACATATTTAGATAAAGCATATCAAATAAGCCCAAGAATTTAATTTTTGTTAAAATCAAACTTAGTTTAATTTTGGACCCTTTGGACCTTAATGTAGACCAATTTGAAAACTGGACCAAAAATTAAGAATCTACATACACAGTTAGATTTGGCATATCAAAGAACCCATTTATTCAATTTTTGATGAAAACAAACAAAGTTTAATTTTGGACCCCCATTTGGACTAACTTGAAAACTAGGCCAATAATTAAAAATCTAAGTACATTTTTAAATTCAGCATATCAAAGAACCCCAAGGATTCAATTTTTGTTAAAATCAAACTAAGTTTAATTTTGGACCCTTTGGACCTTAATGTAGACCAATTTGAAAACGGGACCAAAAATTAAGAATCTACATACATAGTTAGATTCGGCATATCAAAGAACCCCAATTATTCAATTTTTGATGAAATCACACAAAGTTCAATTTTGGACCCTTTGGGCCCCTTATTCCTAAACTGTTAGGACCAAAACTCCCAAAATCAAACCCAACCTTCCTTTTATGGTCATAAACCTTGTGTTTAAATTTCATAGATTTCTATTTACTTATACTAAAGTTATGGTGCAAAAACCAAAAATAATGCTTATTTGGGCCCCTTTTTGGCCCCTAATTCATAAACTGTTGTGACCTCAACTCCAAAAATCAATCCCAACCTTCCTTTTGTGGTCATAAACCTTGTGTTAAAATTTCATTGATTTCTATTTACTTATACTAAAGTTATTGTGCGAAAACCAAGAATAATGCTTATTTGGGCCCTTTTTTGGCCCTTAATTCCTAAACTGTTGGAACCAAAACTCCCAAAATCAATCCCAACCTTTTTTGTGGTCATAAACCTTGTGTCAAAATTTCATAGATTTCTATTCACTTTTACTAAAGTTAGAGTGCGAAAACTAAAAGTATTAGGACGACGACGACGACGACGCAGGATGTCGACGCCAACGTGATAGCAATATACGACCAAAAAATTAAAATTTTTGCGGTCGTATAAAAAGCAAAAGTTAAAAATCGTTTTCTGTGATTTTTAACATGTTTAAAGTTTTAACAAATTTTGCATAAGACAATTAATGTAAGACATGTACCATTACAAATTCATGGTTCAACTTGACACACAAATATTCAAACCATTATGCAAGGTATTAAAGGAAAAGAAGACATCTATTGCAAATATGAAATTGAGTAATAAGATTTGAAAAAAAAGATGGGGAGTAGCAGAAAGACAGATGACTGTTATTCAGCAGCCCACATCTTCTTTAAATGCATGAGAGACGAATACACACCCTACAGCATGTACAGTACACACACACGCAGAGTGACAACACCTAACAGTACACTTACAATCAGAGTGACACATGGTAAACTAAAACAAGTTTTCCATAACTATTATATACTTTATTTAGCTATAGGTTAATAAACCATGATAAAATGGGCATGGTTGTACATTTATATTAAAATAAATTGGGAAATTGGTCCTGGAACACAGATGATGCCCCTCTTGCATTTCATATAAAGTTATAAAGGTGCATAAATGAAGAAGGCTCTGAAGGGTCAACATGGTTAAAGCGAACCTACCCAAATTTGTACTTTGTTTTGTGGTAGTTATCATTGTGTTTAAGTTTCATAACATTTGGTTGAGGCAAGCTTAAGTTAGAAAAACAGTTATTTTTCCATAAAATTTGTAAAGGGGCATAATTTTTAAACAGTAAACATGGTAAAAGTGACACTACAAAATTTCAAATTTGATCGGTATTTTGAGGTGATAAACATTGTGTATAAGACATGTAAGACCCTGTTTACACTGGCAACGAAATTGAATCGATCTTAAAAAGACCAGTTCGTGTTTACATTGCACAAGCAAGACTGATCAAGATCGATCTTATTTAATCCAGTGCAGCATAAAAAGAACCGGTCTGACCTTTATTTTCCTATCTAAATATAACAAACACCTAAAAAAAGATTGATCGAGATCAATCTAAGCGTTTACACCAATAAAAAGATCGATTTTTTTAAAACCACCTCTAGAGGTAGATTTTTTAAATCCGATTGAAGATCGATCTTACCCGTTTACACTGGACCAAAGATCGATCTTAGAAAAGACTGATTTTTTTTGTCAGTGTAAACGGGGTCTAAGTTCATGAATGAGGCAAACTAAAGATACAGAACAGAAATAAAACTAGAGGCTCTTAAGAGCCTGTGTCGCTCACCTTGGTCTATGTGCATACATGTATTAAACAAAGGACACAGATGGATTCATGACAAAATTGTGTTTTGATGATGGTGATGTGTTTGTAGATCTTACTTAACTGAACATTCTTGCTACTTACAATTTTCTCTATCTATAATAAACTTGGCCCTTTAGTTACACAGAGGAAAATATTTTGTAAAAATTTACAAAAATTTATAAAATTAATGAAAATTGTTAAAAATTGACTATAAAGGGCAATAACTCTTTGAGGGGGTCAACTGACCATTTAGGTCATGTTGGCTTATTTGTAGATCTTACTTTGCTGAACATTATTGCTGTTGACAGTTTATCTCTATCTATACTAATATTCAAGATAATAACCAAAACAGCAAAATTTCTTTAAAAATTACCAATTGTGGGGCAGCAACCCAACAACCCATTGTCCAATTCATCTGAAAATTTCAGAGCAGATAAATATTGACTAGATAAACAATTTAACCACTTTCAGATTTGCTCTAAATGCTTTGGTTTCAGAGTTATAAGCCAAAATCTACATTTTACCCCCATGTTCTATTTTTAGCTATGGCGGCCATCTTGGTTGGTTGGCCGGGTCAACGAACACATTTTTTAAACTAGATACTCCAATGATTATTGTGGCTAAGTTTGGTAAAATTTGGCCTAGTAGTTTCAGAGAAGAAGATTTTTGTAAAAGTTAACAGACGACGATAATTAATTATTATGTAATTAGTTGCTATATTGTGATGTCCACACTTGAATGAATTTAGCGTCTTTGTTCTTCATAGCATCCCAAAATATTTGATAGATTCTTGTACAACACAGCTTGACCTCCAAAACTGTGTCTCAGATTTCCAAAAACATCAATGGAACAAATTTTATACCCAATTGAATTTAGTGGTCTCTTATGAATTGATGTTGCAAACTTCATTGAAGATTTATGAGAGAATGAAATACAATAGGAAAAATCTGAGACACAGTTTTGGAGGTTAAACTGTGTTGTGTAAGAAACTATAAAATATTTTGTGATGCTATGAATAACTAAGAAGCTAAATTCATTCAAGTATGGACATTACAATATGGCAACTAATTACATAACAATTAATTATGTAATAATTATGTCATAATGAAATTATCACTATTTGAAAGATTAATCCTTCTTCTTTCTTTTGGTACCTCATTTATAAAATTTAAAGAAAGATGAGTGGAATTACAACAGTTTAAAGATGTCTGATTGGGATTGAAAAATCTTTGTATTGTGCTACCTTAAATAGGTGATTATTAAAGAAAGACAACTCTTACTTCCAACCTTTATGGAAATAATGTTACTTGAATCAGTGATTTAGAAAATCACTCATTTAAGTAAGTCCCCTGACTGATCATTGAATTTTGTCAATCAGCCATGCTTTTATTCTTAATCTGTGTAAGAACCTCATTGAAGGTGAAAAATCACCTGCCATGTTCACGATTTTACAATTCAGACTAACATACAGAGGAATACAACACAAGTTCAAAATCTAGCATGTTAGAATAATCTTGAGAGAACACGTTTTTGAATGGCTCATTAATTTGATCACGAGAAACACTGAATTTGATTGGCTGAACACGATTGTCTTCCCTTGGACACAGTTCAAAATCGGCAACAATGAAATTTATCGTGTAGATTTTCACAAACCGTGTTTTAGAGGTTTTTTTATCGTGACAAAGGGTCAAAATCGTGTTGTACATGTATGCCTAAATCGTGAAAGTTGGAAGGTATGCATTGTGATTTTTTTTTCAGATTGGTACTTAGTTTTTACAAAAGACATTACTTTTTTTAATTTAAAATGCAGTTTTCATAATTTGTGATTTAATGTAAAAAGCTAAGACTGTTTTCATCTTAATGTATTAAGGATGTATAAAAAAAATTATCAATAGAATATTGAAGGAATGGAGTTTGAACAAGCGTTTTATATAATAACCCTGTTAAATTTAACTCGCTGGTTTGTATTATAAACTACAAAAAAATGCACACGACAGTCACATGTCTTGAAGATCCAGTGTCTGACAGGCAAACGACATATCTGTACTAAATGACTTCATGTAAACCCTTCAGAATTTTTCTCAACAACTATTCTAGTGAGGCGTATTTTTGGCATTAAATAACTAGAGGGTCCAAGGACCCTGTGTCGCTCACCTGATATTTTTATTTACAATTGTTGCATGATAAACGCAACTGTTGTACTGTCGTTTAGATACTAAAAAGTGCATTTGAAACCTATGTTTTATTTCAGCCATGTGGGCAGGCAGGGTCATTATACACAGTGGTCCCTGGATATCCTTGTGGTGATTTAAACCAAGTTTGTTTAAATTCAACAGTTGTTTCAGAGGAGAATTTTTGTAAAATTTATCTAACAAGAAATGCAAAGTAATGAGAAAGTTGTGAAGTAGTTTTGTTGTTGCGCAACCCCCCCCCCCCCCCACTTTGCCAAAAAAACCAAAAAGGTAATAAAAAATTATCATATAAGGGCAATCTATCCTATTAATGATTTCTGCAAAATTCAGTTGATTGTGCAAGGGTTGTATAGCCAGCTGAGGTCGTTAAAAACTCCCTTTCTTTTGTTGTTGCAGATAGATCTTGACCTGATAAGCAATTTTACCACATGTCAGATTTGCTCTAAATGTTTTAGTTTTTGAGTGATAAGCCAAAAACTGCATTTTACCCTTATGTTCTATTTTTAGCCATGGCGGCCATCTTGATTGGTTGGCCGGGTCACCGGACACAATTTTTAAACTAGATACCCCAATGATGATTGTGGCCAAGTTTGGTTTAATTTGGTCCAGTAGTTTCAGAGGAGAAGATTTTTGTAAAAGATAACTAAGATTTACGAAAAATGGTTAAAAATTGTCTATAAAGGGCAATAACTCCTAAAGGGGTCAACAGACCATTTTGGTCATGTTAACTTATTTGTAGATCTTACTTAGCTGAACATTTTTGCTGTTTACAGTTTATCTCTATCTATAATAATATTCAAGATAATAACCAAAAACAGCAAAATTTCCTTAAAATTACCAATCAGGGGCAGCAACCTATCAACGAGTTGTCCAATTCATCTCAAAATTTCAGGGCAGATAGATCTTGACCTGATAAACAATTTTACTACATGTCAGATTTGCTCTAAATGCTTCGATTTTTGAGTGATAAGCCAAAAACTGCGTTTTACCCTTATGTTCTATTTTCAGCCATGGCGGCCATCTTGGTTGGTTGGCCGGATCACCAAACACAATTTTTAAACTAGATACCCCAATGATGATTGTGGCCAAGTTTGGTTTAATTTGGTCCAGTAGTTTCAGAGGAGAAGATTTTTGTAAAAGATAATTAAGATTTACGAAAAATGGTTAAAAATTGACTATAAAGGGCAATAACTTCTAAAGGGGTCAACAGACCATTTTGGTCATGTTGACTTATTTGTAGATCTTACTTTGTTGAACATTTTTGCTGTTCACAGTTTATCTCTATCTATAATAATATTCAAGATAATAACCAAAAACAGCAAAATTTTCTCAAAATTACCAATTCAGGGGCAGCAACCTATCAACGGGTTGTCTGATTCATCTGAAAATTTCAGGGCAGATAGATCTTGAACTGATAAACAATTTTACCCCATGTCAGATTTGCTCTAAATGCTTTGGTTTTTGAGTTATAAGCCAAAAACTGCATTTTACCCCTATGTTCTATTTTTAGCCATGGCGGCCATCTTGGTTGGTTGGGCGGGTCACCGGACACAATTTTTAAACTAGATACCCCAATAATGATTGTGGCCAAGTTTGGTTTAATTTGGTCCAGTAGTTTCAGAGGAGAAGATTTTTGTAAAAGTTAACGACGGACGACGACGACGACGGACGACGGACGACGGACGCCAAGTGATGAGAAAAGCTCACTTGGCCCTTCGGGCCAGGTGAGCTAAAAATGGCTAATCTGGTCAGTTTTATTAAATTTGTTCTAGCATCTTTTAAAGCGACTTTGAATATGTTTTCAATTTGTTAAGTTGTAGTGCTGCTGTTGTTTCTAATATAGATACCGAAAAATTCGCCACAATATACGCATATGCAATCGAAACCAATAAAATATGGATGATACGAAAACATATGACACAACAATAATAAAAGATTGAAAGAACTCAAAAATTGAAAAATATTCAACATGTGACCGAACAGAGTCTGATAATTAACTCATGCCCTATGCACATTAGTGAATTAATGTGTTTTTCCGTCACTCGTTGAAAATTTTTCTTTATTTGAATTGTTTGATTAGTTATTCTTTAATCAATCCTTACAGTAACAGATATCTTTAGTCTTTAGTATGCGTCATCTTGACACTGATTTTCTCATATGTACTTTGGTCACTTGCGCGTTTGTATACATTAATCACGTTTGTATTTTCTCTTTGTACTTTCACTTTAATTTTGGTAGACGCTGTTGATACTGATTTATAAAAACAAATGATCAAATCTTTGAGTATCGTCTATAAACTCGGAAACTGCATATTGTATGTCTGCACTGGCTTCGGTGTTAAGTAATTCTTCTATATCTAGATTAAGTGTTCCTGTTTTGAAATATATTGACTGGCGGAGTTTTTCTCTATCCAAACTGTAATTGTCACAAGATAATAAAAAATGTTCTACAGATTCTATTTCTCCGCAAGTACATTTGTTGTCTTCTACATGTCTGTTAATGAAATGTTGATACCCCTTTAGTTTGGAGTATCCTGATCTGAGACTGTTTAGTATATTGAAGTGTTTTTTTGATGGGAAGTCGAGTTTGATTTTTTTTGATGCATCTGGGTGATGATTATTATTGACTGATATTATATATATTCCATAACATATGATTGTCATCCTATCTGGTTTTCTTCACGTTTTTAAAAGCCAACGAGTTAACGACCATTGGAACGTCTCTATTGTTATCGTTCAATGACCACCGGATATTATTACAGCAAACAGCCTAGCACTACCACTACCAGGCTAGGGAAAGAGTTCATGGAGAGGTCAATTTAGAATATTTATTCTAAGTTCTTCTGCTCTTTGATTACATTTCTACTTTTATTCATAATTGGGGTTATAATTATGTTTATCTTCTATCACTTTTACCCTGCAAAAGTATGCATTGAAATAGTAAATGCGGCTGTTTTCTTGTCCACGGTCGATATGGAAAACTCTAGAGGATATAAAATATGTCTAAATACCATAAACAATCACAATGGGTTTATCTATAATGCGGTTTAATAGAACAAAAAAAATATAATACACATGTGTATGAATGATTTATAATAAAGTATCTAATAAAATTTTATAATATTTTTATAGAGGTTATTTTACTAGATTGTTTTTGAAGAAAATATTGTTTATGGTTATTAGATGTTTGAGGTTTCCGAGTACACTTATTACTTCCGGCCAGTTTGTCAGTTGAAAAACAATATCGAGAAAGGCAGATTTGAAGTGTTTACTGATTTATGTTGCTGTGATGGCCTTAATTTCCATCATTTAGACGAACAGAATTATCAGGAAATATGAGATTTCAAGTGACATTAGTTTTGGCAATTTCATTTTTTGGATTTACATGTTTACACGAAATTGTTGATGCAGCTTCCACCCCACTAAAGACACCTCAACCAAAAGCTGACCAGCAGGACCATGATGCAATACATGATATTGAACTTCTTTTGCAAAACAGGTAACACATAAAAATGAAAGGAGAAATGATTGGAACTGCAGCTAAGTAAACAAATGTCAGAGATTATTGCCAGACAAGGCTTGAAGGGTATTGGGTCCATTTACCCTAATAACATGTTTGCCCGGGGTCCGTTCACCCTGAGTTCGTTCGCCTATATAGTCCGTTCGCCCTGCTAAAAAATATTAATATTCAGGCAGGGCTTTCCATTGAAGCCGGTAGCCGGTGGAAATCCGCCGTTTATGGTGGCTTCAAGTTGGCTACTTCACTGACAAAAATATAAATTCAAAAAGAAAAAAATTCTTTTTCAAATGTTTACAGGCAGCCGAGAGACGTATTGTCGCAAAGTCGCGTTCACGATAAAGTGGGTTTCATTGGGGTCTAAGCGTGACGCGGGATTGCATATTTTTTGTAAGCGTGACACCTGAAAGTCAAATTATTGTGTCGGGAAAACGGGAAATGAGGTCTAGCGGGACCTGGGAAATGACAATAAAAAGAAAAGTCAGTGTTTACCTTGGGCTAAATATAGTTCACATGAATTCAGGTCACTGATTGGTTGTCTATTTAAAGTCAGAATGCATCGTTTCTTTTCAAAGATAACGAGACGTTCCGGTGGTCATTGAACGATAACAATAGAGACGTTCCAATGGTCGTTAACTCGTTGGCTTTTAAAAACATGAAGAAAACCAGATAGGATGACAATCATATGTTATGGAATATATATAATATCAGTCAAATTAAAGAAAGTGTAGTAGATCAATTGTTCAGAATCTGGAAAACAGTATCTTTTGAAGTTCATTTTTCAAAACCCACGTGGTGTTCAGAGAATCAAGGTCAAAAACGAAAGTACAAAAAAAAAAAACAATGTAGAATATTGTCGACTCGACCTCAAATAAATAACATTTCCAAATGATTTATGTATCCGACTTATTGAACAGTTTACAAAAAAAAGATAAAATCAGAGGATATATCAATTTTCTGTCAATGCTTGAGAAATAATTGTATGATTTAAATACGCGTAACAGTCTTTAGAGAGAAAAGGGGGGTCATTTGTTTACCAATGCATGTAGTTATGCAAAATAAATCGATCAAGATTTCTAACAAACCGAATTATTATATAAATGAAACTCCTTTAAAAGTAAATGAATTTTAAGCATAAGGTAATAAAAATAAAAAACTATAACATAAAAAAAAATGAAATTTCTTTGAGATTTTTTTTCTTTCTTTAATTTCATACATGAAAAATGGTCATTTGAAAGATGAAATTAGGTGCCAGGAGATTGCGAGAATACAAGATTTTGCTCTATTTATGCCAGAGCTTATCCCAGACCCCCTGCCATAAGGCACCAAGCTTACAGCTTGGTGGGCGTCCGGCTTCACCGAACGCATGTTACAGCCGCCTATAATTTTAATTGAGCCTTCTACTTCAATTTCAAGGGAAAGCCCTGTTCAGGGCATTGAAGTTGAATAAACTTAATCAGATATTTCTATGGTATATATTCTTGAAATTTATGGAAACATGGAAATGGCTTTAGGATCATTAATTGGTCAATGACAAAATTATTCGGATCACTGATTATTGCATGTATTGTGAGACTTGTCTTTTGATGGATATATATATATATATAATAAAAACAAACGTTTTTGTTTTGATAAAATATTCAGCTTAAAATGAATAAAAACAATGATGTACGAACTGTAAATCATGAAACGGATCATTTACAAGTTCATTTGTTATTATACTCTGAGACTAGTCTCATATATATAAATATCAATAAAGATTCCAGTATTCTACCATTGTCTACTCTGCAAATCAAAGGGAAAATGATAAATTGAACAGGTATCAGGGCGAACCGGTACTAGGGTGAACGTGAATCAGGGCGAATGGACCCAGATTCGGCTTGAAGCTGGGGCAGTTGGATGACAGAGTAATCTCGAACTAAGAAAGCAAATAAACTGCAAAGCAACCAAATAATTCCTGATATGATTTTATGTCTGGATTTCTTATTTGTGTACCCTTGGCTCAGAGTTCAATGTGCATAAATGCCATACTGAGGCCATTTTTAGATATATATGAAGAAAATTTTCACCAGCTACCTCATCTTGAACCATTGCCTTTAACATAACAACACCATACATGCCTTCTTTTTAAATCTGACCATCTTCATGTGTGTAGAATGGTGCTGAAAACATAAAAGTGACTGGTTCAAACTGATTTATACATTATATTTTTATTTATACAAATACATGTAGATACATTGATTAAAGTCACAGTGCTGTACACATGGTACATTTTTTTTGTACATGTACAGTGATGTACATTTACATGTAATATATAGAAAATTGAAATGTACATGTACATCATGTACATTGTATGTTTGAATTTCATACATGATGGTACTTAAGTCAACTGTATTTCTAGAGGCACACAATTTAATGTACATGAAATTGATGTAGATGGTGATAAATTGTGTTAATCTCCAAAAATGTCATCTTTAACAACAGGACAACAGTTTCCTAATTATATTCTACTGCATGTACTGTACAAATGTACATCACACATTTTTTTTTTATTCCAGATTTGCATTTTGTCTACATGTACATTTACATGTAAATTTTTGTAATTATTACTCATCAGCATGATCAGTAACAATTTTTCAATTGTAGTAGTACTTGACTCCATTTATTAAAGTGTTTGGGGTATTGTTTTTCATTGTTTTTAGGGCCAACAGTTGTGTTGCTCTAAATTATTTTTGAATTTAATTTCCAAATCTTTTGGTCATGAGTACTAGCATGACTAGTGTACCTGATGAAGTTTATATCAGAAACATTATAAGATTGAATATTGGGCGACAGATTAGAGGTTGCATATACTAACAGATAATGCCTTTCTGAGAATCAAAAGACTTACATTTTTACATGTCTTATTTCCATGTTTGTTAGTTTAGTGTCACCCAAAAGTACTTGCTTTAGTTCAAATGTACATTATTTACATGCAGGTTTTTTTTTGATTTGTCTAATTCATGTTCATGTTTACATTGTTTTTGTTCTTTAGATTTTGGTATTTAAACCCCCTGTTTAACATGTTTAAGTAAATACATATTTAAGCTTGATGAATGACATTAATCAGAAAAATGGCCTACACTCATACATGTATATAGGTTATACATGTACATTTTTGTACATTGTATTTCTTCTACATTTAAATGGTTATATGCAATTGATACCATTTTCACTCGCTGTAGTTCAAGTTTTTTCCATAAATTTCACCATGAACTCATTTTATAAGCCAGTAAAATATAAGTTATTTAAAAGAACATTTCATAGAAAATATGAAATCTTTAATCTTAATCTGACATGTTAATGATGTTAATAAAACATTATTAAATTTATTAAAATATTTACAAAATACATGTACATGATCATGATGATGTATATTGATATATTTTGTTATGCTTTGTCACGTGCAAGATATACATGTACATATTTATAGTTTAACAACAATAAAATTTGAATTTGAAAATTTACTATTTGTAAAATACACATAATCACTGTGACACATGATAAATTTTGTACATGTAGAATGAAAACGATGATTTGAAAAAAAATGTGTTCAAAATGAACATGACAGGTTCAATTGTTAATTAGGTATCTTAAATACTTCTAATGAAAATTGTAAGCAAATGTACATGATGTATATATATATATCATGTATGTTTATTTGGTTTAGAGAAATATTGACCAATATTTATACAGTGTACTTAAAACCTGTTAAACTAACAGGTGTGTCTTCACATGCTGTAATCTGATTATAAATATTTGAACTGACTAAGGCCAAACAAATAAGTGTGTAGCTGTGTTAACATGAATAAAGCTTTCCTACTTCAGAAAACAAGGGGAAGAGAAGTAAGAATTAAACAAAAAAAGTTTAAATCTTCTAACTGTGACCTGCAACCTCAGACATAATCATTATGATGCAATTATATGCAGGTTGCAGTCTTGTAATTGACTGCTCCATAGGCTTACATGCAAAACAGCTGATCTTTGAAAATAAAAAAATAAAAAATGCTACATAGAAATTTTTTTTCATGTTCATATCATGTATGTACTAATGTGAAATTGTGATTTAATCCAAAAAAAAAGAGGGTCTTGCCACGAAGAATAAAAAGTTACGTAATCCTGAAGTCAAAACATTTTTTTTCTACTTTCTGTTTGCTATTTTTACTAGGCCGCACCACTTTCAGTAAACATGATATCCTTCCACTTTCCTGGATTGATATCCTCCAAAAGATGCAAGATTTTTTTAAAGTCTATATATATGTTTCAATTCAGCATAAACCTATAATCAAACAGAAAAAATTGAGTTCAGAAAAAAATTCAGAAAAAAATGCACTATTTTGTTTCCCTCCATGTTTTGACATGCACCGGAAACTGGAGTTGTAATACAAGACTGGTACCTATAATGTTGGTCTCATTTGCAACTTTAGATCACAATCATTACCAAGGCAAGATTTATATCCCTAATATCCATAATGTCCATTATGCCCTTGTAAAAATACCATGCTGTTGCAGTTCAAATTTCCTCATCCATCATCCTGAACGGCCTCTGTTACAGGACCTTTATTATCTTTTGTATTAATTGTTAATTTGTTCTCATCCTGAACATGCATGAAATATTTGTCACCCTTTATGTGGTTTCTCCAAGTCCAGTATCAATCATGTCAATAGTCAACCAATCATGGCCTTTCCTGCGTGCTGCCCTGTGCCCTTTTTATGATTGGCTCCCTGCCCTTTTGAAATCCTTAGCTGGAACACAGTCTCACATACATGACATAGCTCATTGATTACAAAAAAATGTCATTTAATAATTTTAAATGTTTTTTTATATGATTTATAAATTAGCTTTTAGTTTTACAAAATTTGTACAAGCTACATTTAGACTACTAGTTACAATGTATAAAAAATATATATACAGCAGGCGTTTCCAAGTGATTTTAGTCTATAATCATGTAGATTTAGATAATTGACTTTAGGTTGACCTTGTGATACTGTACAGAAATTAGCATGCATACTAAGTGAGATTCATGTTGAAATTATAATGCAATAATTTCTTCATTTATTTAACAAATTACCCAATGGTCATCTGGATTTAATTTTAGGGAATGATTTGTTTCACATGATAAATGCCAGAACTAATGATGTGCATTATTTCATAGAAAGTTTCACATTTGTCCTAGCATATTATAATCACATATAATAATAAATACTATCAGGCTATCTAGCATGTCTAGTACATGTGGTTAATGGGAATTGAATTAAAGGAGGACACATCCAGCACATACTACCTTTTTAAGCTAGACGATTTATGATTTTATAGATACAAATGTTGTTGTTGTTTTATTAGTTCTACACATCTGTTAATCTTTATATTTATTTATAAGAATATATTAACATGATTAAACAAATATTTTTAGCGCACCTTTCCTAAAAGGAAATGTGAGCTTTTGCCATCACTTGGCGTCCGTCGTCGTCGTCCATCCGTCGTCGTCATCGTCGTAAACTATTTCAAAGATCTTCTCCTCTGAAACTACTGAACCAATTCAAACCAAACTTCATCTGATTGATTCCTAGGGTATCTAGAATAAAGTTTATGTTTTAATTCCCATTTCATCAAAAAACATGGCCACCATGGCTAAAAATAAAACATAGGGGTAAAATGCAGTTTTTGGCTTATAACTCAAAAACCAAAGCATTTAGAGCAAATCTGACATGGGGGGTAAAATTGTTAATCAGGTCAAGATCTAACTGCCCTGAAATTTTCAAATGAATCGGACAACCCGTTGTTAGGTTGCTGCCCCTGAATTGGTAATTTTAAGGAAATTTTTGATATTTTTGGTTATTATCTTGAATATTATTATAGATACAGATAAACTGTAAATAGAAAAAATGTTCAGCAAAGTAAGATTTACAAATAAGTCAACATGTCCAAAATGGTCAGTTGACCCCTTTAGGAGTTATTGCCCTTTATAGTAAATTTTTAACCATTTTTCGTAAATCTTAGTTATCTTTTACAAAAATCTTCTCCTCTGAAACTACTGGGCCAAATTTAACTAAATATGGCCAAAATCATAATTAGGGTATCTAGTTTAAAAATTGTGTCCGGTGACCCGGCCAACCAACCAAGATGGCCACCATGGCTAAAAATAGAACATAGGGGTAAAATGCAGTTTTTGGCTTATAACTCAAAAAACAAAGCAATTAGAGCAAATCTGACAGGAGTAAAATTGTTTATTAGGTCAAGATCTAACTGCCCTGAAATTTTCAGATGAATCGGACAACCCGTTGTTAGGTTGCTGCCCCTGAATTGGTAATTTTAAGGAAATTTTTGCTATTTTTGGTTATTTTCTTGAATATTATTATAGATAGAGATAAACTGTAAATAGAAAAAATGTTCAGCAAAGTAAGATTTACAAATAAGTCCACAGGTCCAAAATGGTCAGTTGACCCCTTTAGGAGTTATTGCCCTTTATAGTCAATTTTTAACCATTTTTTGTAAATCTTAGTTATCTTTTACAAAAAACTTCTCCTCTGAAACTACTGGGCCAAATAAAATCAAACTTGGCCACAATCATCATTGGGGTATCTAGTTTAAAAATTGTGTCCAGTGACCCGGCCAACCAACCAAGATGGCCGCCATGGCTAAAAATAGAACATAGGGGTAAAATGCAGTTTTGGGCTTATAACTTAAAAACCAAAGCATTTAGAGCAAATCTGACAGTGGGAGAAATTGTTTATCAAGTTCAGATCTATCTGCTCTAAAATTTTCAGATGAATTGGACAACTGGTTGTTAGGTTGCTGCCCCTGAATTGGTAATTTTAAGGAAATTTTGCTGTTTTTGGTTATTATCTTGAATACTATTATAGATAGAGATAACCTGTAAACAGCAATAATGTTCAGAAAAGTAAGATTTACAAATAAGTCAACATGACTGAAATGGTCAATTGACCCCCTAAGGAGTTATTGTCCTTTATAGTCAATTTTTAAAAATTTTCATAAAATTTGTAAATTTTTACTTACATTTTCCACTGAAATTACTTGGCCAAGTTCATTATAGATAGAGATAATTGTAAGCAGCAAGAATGTTCAGTAAAGTAAGATGTACAAACACATCACCATCACCAAAACACAATTTTGTCATGAATCTATCTGCGTCCTTTGTTTAATATTCACATATACCAAGGTGAGCGACACAGGCTCTTTAGAGCCTCTAGTTTATTTGAGTTTTACCTGTTTAGGAAATTTGAACACCTTCCAGGAAAGTGATACAATTATTTTTTACAGACAATAACATGCATATATAATTGCATCAATTAAAGCATCCTGTTTGAAAGAATTAATGCAGAGAATTACATTTTGTATCCTGGTGGTATATATAGTTTATAAAAAATAGTTTCGTTGTATGTTGGAATTATTTTTGTCATTTATATCAGGCTTAAAGTTAAACTAGATAAACATATGTTAAATGCATATATGTCAAATGATGTTCACTTGTGTTAATATGTCTTTTGATTGAGTTAATCCATTTCGATTGATATTTTGTACTGTGTCCTTCTATGTCGTGATGTCTTAAACAATTGTTTCAGATAAGGGTGAGGGTTGGTACCTAATGAAACGTTTAAACCCACTGCATTTGTTTGCACCTGTCCTAAGTCTGGAATCTGATGTTCAATAAGTATCAATGACTCTTTTGTTGATGTGGTTCATACAGGGCTCGACATTAACGTTTGTCCGATTGTCCGGGACAAGTCGACACAGATGTCGGGCAAGTAGATTCACCATACTACTTGTCCGATGGGACAAGTGAAAAATCAAGGTCAGATAAAAATAGATCAAATTCAAGACTTATACATTCACAAAAATATGAATGATTGTTTTATTGATCATACTAAATGAAATAATTATTCATTGATTGAACCAGAGACATATAAAATTTGTATAATATGTCTCTGATTTGGAGTATTTGAACATGCTGGCAGCCATTGACCAGGGGAATATAAGTAAGGGGAAAGAAATCAATGTTAATGTATCTTCTTAGTATAAGCTTCCTTGAATTTATAGGAGCACCTCCATATGGAGTTTACCTAAACTTTAAAATATTAAATTAAAGTATGTTTCATTTGATTTTGCTTTTATGCATAACAATACATTAAAAGAGGTTTTATTTGATAAGATCTATGATATAAAAATTTAAGATAAAAAAATAAATCTAAAAAGGCAGATTTTTTAGTGAAATGTGTATGTACTTCATGATCATATATGTATATACAAATCAAAATAAATTAAAAAGGTTAACTCATATACATGTTCAAGGTGGCCAGGTGTATTTACATCCTTGGTTTAACCCATACCACTATTAAAGAATGAATAGGTCCATAGGGAAACGTAGTGGTTTGGGAAGAAATGATGATTTAATGATTGACAAATGATAGTGACATTGAGTCAGAGAACACAGTCTTGCAAAAAAACTTTCATTCTGAAATAATGAAATGTATTTTGATGTGGTATTCATATAACATTACAAAATGCTCCTTTTATTAGGTACAATCAAAGCCCAAGTGTTATTATTGTGTGTGTGCCATAAATCATCAATATGTTAGATTTTCAGTTATGAATTCGGACAAGTGAGTTCAGAGTTCGGACAAGCTGATTTTCTTGCCACTTGTCCAAAGGGACAAGTTAGAAAAAATGTTAATGTAGAGGCCTGTCATATGTGTTTATCCTTTCTAGTTTTTTATATACCGGTACATGATATTATTATTAGACTGTTGGTGTTCACTGTTTGAATGGTAGTTACAAGTCATTATTGGTGTCCTTAATAGCTCGCTGTTCATTGTGAGCTAAAGTTCTGTGTTGAAGACCGTTCTTTGACCTATAATGGTTTACTTTTACAAATTGTGAATTGGATGGAGAGTTGTCTCATTGGCACTGACATACCACATCTTCTTATAAAATATCTATATAAGGCTTAAAGTTTCATTAATTTATAAGTCTTAAAGTTTCATTAATTTATAAAGACTTAAGGATGTACTTAGGTGAGGTTTTGGAATTCATGTCAAATGTTCAGACTCCTTAGTTTTTTTCCATACAAGGTAAAATATTTTCCCCATAACACCTATTTATTTTTTCATATAAGTCTTAATAGCTCATAAAAGGTCATTTACCAAATTTTAGAAGATTCTTAATTTTCTTTCTTTTGTTTTGAGACCCAAATAATACCAATGCAAATATAAGGTAAAAGTCTGTCAGCCATTTCCCGCCATATTTTGAATCTCAAATATCTCGAAAAGGAGGGCCATGACCTATCAAAATTTTTAGCTTATCTTTATCCTTAACTCAAACGGCTTATAGTATCAATTTCAAATTCTTAATTTATTAATTTTTACCTAACCTCACCTTAGAGTACATCCTTAAAGTTAATCTTAATGAAGATAAGACTTAAATTTTAAATTAATAAACATATGTATGTCATTATAAGGCTAATAAAGTTAAACATGATAAAGATATATGTAAACAGTCAAAAGGCTTAAAGTTAAACTTGATAATCATGTACTGCATGTACGTGTGAATGTCATCATTAGGCTTAAAGTTAAACTTGATAATCATGTACTGTACATGTGTATGTCATCATTAGGCTTAAAGTTAAACTTGATAATCATGTACTGTACGTGTGTATGTCATCATTAGGCTTAAAGCTAAACTTGATAATCATGTACTGTACGTGTGTATGTCATCATTAGGCTTAAAGAGGGGGAGGACAGGGGGGTACCCTTCTCCCTTCTCCCACCCCTCTTCTCCTTTCTCCTACCCCCGTTCTCCTTTCTCCCATTAGAATAAAACATCTCCTTTTGAGATATTTTTTCTTGAAATATTAGAAAAATTTTAAAAGGAGAGATATTTTATTTTTTCTCATTTCTCCAACTTTTTCTCCTTTTTCCCAGCCTTCCTCTCCTTTCTCCTTTCTCCCACCCCCTTTCTCCTTTCTCCTACCCCCTTTCTCCCTGTCTCCCTTACCCCTGTCCTCCCCCTCCTTAAAGCTAAACTTGATAATCATGTACTGTACGTGTGTATGTCATCATTAGGCTTAAAGTTAAATTTGATAATCATGTACTGTACGTGTGAATGTCATCATTAGGCTTAAAGTTAAACTTGATAATCATGTACTGTACGTGTGTATGTCATCATTAGGCTTAAAGTTAAATTTGATAATCATGTGTATGTCATCATAAGACTTAAAGTTAAATTTGATAATCATATACTGTACGTGTGTATGTCATCATTAGGCTTAAAGTTATATTTGATAATCATGTACTGTGTATGTCATCATAAGACTTAAAGTTCATTTGAATTCAAGTATGTGTGTATGTCATCATGAGGCTTAAAGTTAAACTTGATAAACATGTACTGTGTATGTCATCATAAGACTTAAAGTTCATTTGAATTCAAGTATTTTAGAATAAGCCATGTATATGTTTTCATTCTGTACCAATTTTTAAGAGCGCTACAGAATTGAGAATTCCTTTGCAACTCAAAATACTTGTATGTATTAAAAATATCTTTGACATTTATAAGGCATTGAAATTTGATTAATAATTAGATAAAAATCATAATTGTTCTTATTTTGATGAAGGTTAAAGGGTGTAGAAAAAAAGTCAAGAATAGAATGTCACAAGAAATAGTCACAGTAAGGAGAACCATAAAATTGGTAATTTGGTAAAAATAAAAAAAAATTTTAAAATGTATTTTATTTTTTTGATGAAGTTTTTTTCATAGGATTTCATTTAAATGTTTAATAGTATTTCATTTCTTCTTTTTTTTAAAAACTTGTATCATTATATGAAACTTATATCGGTAAATCTTTCAATATATTTCTTTTAAAGATTTTTAATAGGATTTCATAAAAAGGTTTAATAGGATTTCATAAAAAGGTTTAATAGTATTTCATTTCTTTTCTTTTACAAAAAGTCATATGGAACTTTTATTAGCATAAAAAAATCAAATAAAATAAAAATTCATTTCTAATTTGTCTTACAAAAAGTTATATTGAACTTTTATTGGCAAACAAATCAAATAAAAAAGATAATTACAAACATTATTTTTTTTAAGATAACAAGTTAATTTCTTTTTTGTACTTGAATGTTACAAATTGACTGGTTGTTTTATTTTTTTCTATTCTATCTTTTTCACCATTAGAATATATGTGTTGTATCGCATGTATTTGTCTGCCTCTTGTTTAACCCTTTCCTCCATAATGATGCCTTTTGCCGCCACCCCCTTTACTCCATAATGACGCCTCTTGACGCCTGTGTAGCACCTCAGTTGAAACCCTTTGACTACAAAGTATCTGCATTAGACTTGATAAAATTTGTATCGAAAATGAAAAGGATATTCATAAGAATATTCAACTAAATAAAATTTATTTGATGGAATATTTGTTTTTCGCAATGCAATAATACTTCAAAGTATATTTTCAATATTTTGTTGAAAAATCCTATGCGAATGAAGTTTGCAAAACAAAAAGTTTCGATGGAGGAAAGGGTTAAGTGTAAAACTGTCATGAGTGTACATATTTGTATACTTCCTATGTTCCTACACTTTTACAAGTAATGTAAATTGTAAGTTGAATCAAGTTAATTAGTTTTAAGGTGGCTCAAGGGTATAAATCCATTTTTTTTTTATAAATGAACTTATTGATCTCACAAACATGTTTAACCCCGCCGCATTTTTGCGCCTGTCCCAAGTCAGGAGCCTCTGGCCTTTGTTAGTCTTGTATTATTTTAATTTTAGTTTCTTGTGTACAATTTGGAAATTAGTATGGCGTTCATTATCACTGAACTAGTATATATTTGTTTAGGGGCCAGCTGAAGGACGCCTCCGGGTGCGGGAATTTCTCTCTACATTGAAGACCTGTTGGTGACCTTCTGCTGTTGTTTTTTTCTATGGTCGGGTTGTTGTCTCTTTGGCACATTCCCCATTTCCATTCTCAATTTTATCTTATACTTAAAAGAAAAAGAAAATTAAAAAATAGGGTCACTGTTCATTGATGCTCACAATCTGACTTCGAAAGAACCATGCATTTTTGTTAAGGTACTTTTTTTCTTTTGAACTAATAGGAGAAATAGAGGTAATAAAACCGTAATATCTAAATAAAAAAAATAAATTACAGAAATCACTTAAATTTACAAATGTTTAGTTTAAGTTCAGCTTATTTGAAAAAAAAATAATAAAAAATATAGGTCACCCAAGAGTTCAAAAAGATATTTCAACCTTAATGACAAAAAAAAGTAATTTTTGCACCAAAGGGAGATTATATGGAGCTTTTTCAATGATTTAAACATTTGGAAAAGCCATCTGGGGCCAAAACAACTCGTTTTTTAGCTCACCTGACCTGAAAGGTCAAGTGAGCTTTTCTCATCACTTGGCGTCCGTCGTCCGGCGTCCGTAAACTTTTACAAAAATCTTCTCCTCTGAAACTACTGGGCCAAATTTAACCAAACCTGACCACAATCATCCTTGGGGTATCTAGTTTAAAAAATGTGTCTGATGACCTGGCCATCAAACCAAGATGGCCGCCATGGCTAAAAATAGAACACAGGGGTAAAATGCAGTTTTTGGCTTATAACTCAAAAACCAAAGCATTTAGAGCAAAACTGACATGGGGTAAAATTGATTATCAGGTAAAGATCTATCTGCCCTGAAATTTTCAGATGAATCGGACAACCCGTTGTTGGGTTGCTGCCCCTGAATTGGTAATTTTAAGGAAATTTTGCTGTTTTTGGTTATTATCTTGAATATTATTATAGATAGAGATAAACTGTAAACAGCAATAATGTTCAGCAAAGTAAGATCTACAAATAAGTCAACATGACTGAAATGGTCAGTTGACCCCTTAAGGAGTTATTGCCCTTTATAGTCAATTTTTAACCCTTTTTCGTAAATCTTAGTAATCTTTTACAAAAATCTTCTCCTCTGAAACTACTGGGCTACATTAATCCAAACTTGGCCACAATCATCTTTGGGGTATGTAGTTTAAAAAATGTGTCCGGTGACCCGGCCATCCAACCGAGATGGCCGCCACGGCTAAATATAAAACATAGGGGTAAAATGCAGTTTTTGGCTTATAACTCAAAAATCAAAGCATTTAGAGCAAATCTGACTGAGTTAACTTGTTTATCATGTCAAGATCTATCTGCCCTGAAATTTTCAGATGAATCGGACAACCTGTTGTTGGGTTGCTGCCCCTGAATTGGTAAATTTTATGGAAATTTTGCTGTTTTTGGTTATTATCTTGAATATTATTATAGATAGAGATAAACTGTAAACAGCAATAATGTTCAGCAAAGTAAGATCTACAAATAAGTCAACATGACCGAAATGGTCAGTTGACCCCTTAAGGAGTTATTGCCCTTTATAGTCAATTTTTAACCCTTTTTCGTAAATCTTAGTAATCTTTTACAAAAATCTTCTCCTCTGAAACTACTGGGCTACATTAATCCAAACTTGGCCACAATCATCTTTGGGGTATGTAGTTTAAAAAATGTGTCCGGTGACCCGGCCATCAAACCAAGATGGCCGCCACGGCTAAATATAAAACATAGGGGTAAAATGCAGTTTTTGACTTATAACTCAAAAATCAAAGCATTTAGAGCAAATCTGACTGAGTTAAATTGTTTATCATGTCAAGATTTATCTGCCCTGAAATTTTCAGATTGACCCGACAACCGGTTGTTGGGTTGCTGCCCCTAAATTGGTAATTGTAAGGAAATTTTGCCGTTTTTTGTTATTATCTTGAATGTTATTATAGATAGAGATAAACTGTAAACAGCAATAATGTACAGCAAAGTAAGACCTAAAAATAAGTAAACATGACCAAAATGGTCAGTTGACCCCCTAAGGAGTTATTGTCCTTTATAGTCAATTTTTAACAATTTTCATAAAATTTGTAAATTTTTACTAACATTTTCCACTGAAACTACTTTGCCAAGATCATTATAGATAGAGATAATTGTAAGCAGCAAGAATGTTCAGTAAAGTAAGATGTACAAACACATCACCATCACCAAAACACAATTTTGTCATGAATCCATCTGCTTCCTTTGTTTAATATTCACATATACCAAGGTGAGCGACACAGGCTCCTCTAGTTTCCTTCCAATATTGACCTTTTGACCTGAACTTTTTTTCTGTTCACAGGGGTAAATGTGAGTGGCAATAATTGTAGGATGTGATGCATATACATGTTGTACATGTACTGCCATTAGTTTTATATTCATTGCACATAAAATTATCGGGAAAAAATCAGCCACAATTCTGGGAAGATACTTTTTGTAGGTGTTAAATACCTAAGTTATAGAGCTAAACTACTGTAATTTTAGAAATTGGCAAAACTTGTTCCTAAGCTTTTCACCAATTTTGATTTTCGAATTAATGTTCATATATTTTTGGCTGATGAATCATCAAGCATATTGCTGTCTCATTTAGAAATACTCCAGGTATCCTTAAACTCATAGTAACTTCCATATTCTTTTACTCATAGTAACTTCCATATCCTTTTACTCATATTAATAGCTTTTGCTAAGTAAAAATTCAAGTGAGTTCTGCAAAATGAAATTTTACACAAATGAAATATCATAGTGAGAGGATTTTTTTTTAAAATATATTCTTCAACAATAACTTATAGTTATACAAGTTTGAGCTTTCTAAAAAGCTCTTTACTCGCAGCAGCTTTGCTCTATCATAATTTAGGTTATACGTGTGCATGTAGTTGTTGAATTAATATTGCAAATGTTGTATTTTTAGATATTGATTGACATGATTGATATTATAACATGTATAAAAATGGATGTACTTTAAGAGTGTGAGTGTTACACCCAATGCTTTTAAAAATTTCAAATGACTCGTTGAAAATTAGAAACGACTCTTGAGATGTGCCAGTCTCTGGTGGTGTGCCTAGATTGTCAGAAGTTATAAAAATACAGATAATGCATTTTTGTAAACATTTGAACATGTTGAATGGGGACATTGTTTAGCAAAGCAAAATGTGTAAATTGCAGAGCAACAAAGCAAATAAACCATGTAAACACGTATTAATAATTGATATTTCAATATTGAATGTACAAAATGTATCTGTGAAATATATGCATAATTAAAATGAACATGAATTAATGACAGTTGATTGGAACTGAAATACACATAGTTAATTTTCCGGCATTTGATGTCGTATCCTGGACGAGAAAAGTCTGTAATTCTTTATCTCATTTAAGCCAATAGCTGTTGCTGAATCTCAGCTGCAAGAGCAGATAGTTTACAGCCAAAGCCCAAAGGCCACCATAGTCCATTCAATCTAGCATAAAATTGACTCTAACCTAAGTCCTTGAAGTAATTGGAACAGAATATTTTTGTATCCCAAATATACACAGAAAAAAGTCCAACAAAATCTAACATGAGGAAAATTCCTATAGAGATTTGCAGTGATATGGGAGATAACTTTGCAAAAAGGGCAGAAATCTCCATAAAAATTGATACATTAAAATTATAACTTTACCACTACTATTCATCAGAATGTAGTTGATTCTTGATATTTTAGTAGTCTATAGAGTATAACAAACAACTCTGAAGGTGTTTTCATATCCTTTCATAATTCATTAGTTGACCATTTATTACATTTTTATACGACCGCAAAAATTTTAATTTTTCGTCGTATATTGCTATCACGTTGGCGTCGTCGTCGTCGTCCTGCGTCGTCGTCGTAGTCGTCGTCCGAATACTTTTAGTTTTCGCACTCTAACTTTAGTAAAAGTGAATAAAAATCTATGAAATTTTAACACAAGGTTTATGACCACAAAAGGAAGGTTGGGATTGGTTTTGGGAGTTTTGATCCCAACATTTTAGGAATTAGGGGCCAAAAAGGGCCCAAATAAGCATTTTCTTGGTTTTCGCACTATAACTTTAGTTTAAGTAAATAGAAATTTATGAAATTTTGACACAAGGTTTATGACCACAAAAGGAAGGTTGGGATTGATTTTGGGAGTTTTGGTTCCAACAGTTTAGGAATTAGGGGCCAAAAAAGGGCCCAAATAAGCATTATTCTTGGTTTTCGCACAATAACTTTAGTATAAGTAAATAGAAATCAATGAAATTTAAACACAAGGTTTATGACCACAAAAGGAAGGTTGGGATTGATTTTGGGAGTTGAGGTCCGAAAAGTTTAGGAATTAGGGGCCAAAAAGGGGCCCAAATAAGCATTTTTCTTGGTTCTTGCACCATAACTTTAGTATAAGTAAATAGAAATCTATGAAATTTAAACACAAGGTTTATGACCATAAAATTTTTGGTCCCGTTTTCAAATTGGTCTACATTAAGGTCCAAAGGGTCCAAAATTAAACTTTGTTTGATTATGACAAAAATTGAATCCTTGGGGTTCTTTGATATGCTGAATCTAAAAATGTACTTAGATTTTTGATTATTGGCCCAGTTTTCAAGTTGGTCCAAATCGGGGTCCAAAATTAAACTTTGTTTGATTTCATCAAAAATTGAATAATTGGGGTTCTTTGATATGTCGATTCTAACTGTGTATGTAGATTCTTAATTTTTGGTCTCGTTTTCAAATTGGTCAACATAAAGGTCCAAAGGGTCCAAAATTAAACTTAGCTTGATTTTAACAAAAATTGAATTCTTGGGCTTCTTTGATATGCTGAATCTAAACATGTACTTAGATTTTTGTCGAGCCTGCAACTTTTGTTGCAGAAAGCTCGAATTTATGGAATGATTGTAAGGTGTACATGTCTAGCGGGCAGATGTCATCTGACCTTGACCTCATTTTTATGGTTCAGTGGTGAAAGTTAAGTTTTTAAGTTTTGGTCTTTTTATTTAATATTATATGCCAAAGGTCAACTATATTTGGTGTATGGAAATATATTATGATCTATATGTCAGTCCCGCAGGTTTTATTTGACCATGACCTCAATTGCACGGTTCATTGCACAGTGTTAAGTTTTTGTGTTTTGGTCTATTTTTCTTAAACTATAAGTAGTAGGTCAACTATATTTGTTGTATGGAAGCTTTGTTAGCTGTACATATCTGCCTGGCATGGTTCATCTGACCTTGACCTCATTTTTATGGTTCATTGGTCTTTGTTTAGCTATCTTGGTTTATGTTAAGTTTATGTGACAGTTGTAATAAAGCTTTATACTTAGGACTATCAACATAATATCAATGATTAGTAAAGAAGGCGAGACATTTCAGTGTGTGCACTCTTGTTGATTATGGGCCCAGTTTTCAAGTTGGTCCAAGTCAGGATCCAAAATTATTATATTAAGTATTGTGCAATAGCAAGAAATTTTCAATTGCAGAGTATTCAGCAATAGCAAGAAATCTTCAATTGCACAGTATTGTGCAATAGCAAGAAATTTTCAATTACACAGTATTGAGCAATAGCTAGAAATCTTCAATTGCACAGTATTGTGCAATAGCAAATATTTTCAATTGCACAGTATTGCGCAATAGCAAGAAATATCTAATTGCACAATATTGTGCAATAGCAAGAAATTTTCAATTGATTGGAGTTATCTTTCTTTGTCCAGAATAGTAGTTGAATCAACTTAAATCATTGTTTTATACAATATACAATGTATATTCACTTTTACTACCAACTGATAAATTAAAACAATCTTTACCATTCAGTGATAACAAGCACTTGTTTTACATTTTAATATTTTATGATGTATTTAAATGAGTAGTTATTGCTATTTCTTCAATTTTTTTGAGAGGATTAATATTCAACAGCATAGTGAATTGCTCAAAGGCAAAACAAACATTTTAATTTCATTAGACCACATTCATTCTGTGTCAGAAACCTATGCTGTGTCAACTATTTAATCACAGTCCAAATTTAGAGCTGAATCCAGCTTGAAAGTTGTGTCCATACTTGCCCCAACCGTTCAGGGTTCAACCTCTGCGGTCGTATAAAGCTGCACCCTGCAGAGCATCTGGTTCAACATGTCAAGGTAAAGAATCTCAAATTTAATAAAAATAATTGAGCATCTATTCTTCTTTTTGTGGTTTAAAGTATCTTAAAACAACATGAACAAGGTAGATGCTAAACAAATATAATTTACAGATATAAAAAAAAATAAAAAAAATAGGTGGAGTTATCTCCCTTCCCAAGTTAATTTCCATATGAAATTAGAAATACTGATTTTTTTTGAGTTTTTCTCAAGTTTGATTTTTTGGGACTTTTTTCTGTGTATATTTGGGGCTAAATGCTACAAATAAGAACTAACACATTTTCTGTTGCAATTAGTTTGACTCACAGGTTCACACTAAGTTTGACTGCACCAGGACTACCAAAGATTGTCTTCAATGCACAGAGATTTTCCCACACCTGGATATGGGCTTGGGCAGCCTAAAAAAAAACAACTATCAAAAAGACTAAAGACACATTGAAAGTACTGATCTAAGAGTACTCACAGTTACTGAAAGCTAGATCAAAACCAATTATACCTAATAAATAAATCACTTTGCATCGGAAATGATGTTAATTATAATAATTCATGAGAATACCTGAAATACATAAAATATGTTTGATGTTACATTAAGGTACTTTAAGATTCTTCTGATTAAATCTTTAGAGAATGAATAAAGTTACATATACTTCAAACAATTTGTCGCACTGCAAGACACTTGAGAACAATTTTTAACTTCTTGACAAATATGTTCATGAAACATTAAAAAAAAATTGTACCAGTAACAATGATTATTATCTATTTATAAATAATATATTACATTCAGGCAATAAAGACAGCTTTACATGTATTTTGATGTTATAAGGTGTCCTGTAAAATGTTAAATCCAGGATTTATCAAATATTTTTGGTTTGGTATGTTACTTGTATGGTAAGAACTAGATTTTATGGTCAATTTTGTATTTGAATTTAAACATGTTAAAATGTTTTAATGCTTTTCCAAATATTGATTTTTTTTTTTAAGTTTGTAATAATGTCCTCTATTTTATAAATTATCTCCCCCTGTTTACCTTTTCTTATAAATATAATAATTGATATTTTTGATACATATATAACATATATAATTGAAACAAAAGCATCGATCATCAATTTCTTATGACTCCACTCACTTAGATAAACCTGGTAATTTATAATGTTTATTTGTTGGTCAATACTTGCAAGTCAGTAGTTTCATAGGGCATTTCTTTTAGACAAATTAAAAAAAAAAACAAATTAAAAAAATTTCACCTGTCCTATCACAAAGATATTTTACAGTGTAGTCTACTACTTTTGGGTCAAATTTTTCGGTGTAGTCTACTACTTTTGGGTCAAATTTTTCGGTGTAGTCTACTACTTTTGGGTCATATTATAACTAAATTATCAATTGAATCTTATTCAAAATATATACAACTTTATGTTAACAATGGTTAAGGGGTTCTATAATGCAGTAAGACAGTTTCAGAAATACTAATATTTGACCATTTCAAACTGGACCAAATCATTACCCTTAATATTCATACCCCAGATTTCTTGTTGTTGTTTTATAAACATACATTCTGCACATCTCTTTTTAATTTTTGTCCCTGTGCAACACATAATGACATTGAAATAAAGGCCCAGGCATTCAGTCAGGCTTAAATTGTTAAGGATGTATTCTTTTGACATTTCAGTCTCGTTCAGTCTCATTGAAATTATTCCCAAAACATGTGATATAAGTGGAAAATAGCAATGAATTTGATAATTATCATAATCAAACTTAACTCTGTGAAAGAATTGCGTATTTCCAATAAGTAGTTTTTGAGTAATGAAATTATCAAATTTTATTACTAATCAAGTCAGTCTTTTTTTAGTGAAATTTTAAGAAAAAACCAGGTGAGGGGTACAAAAAATTATTTTACCAGAAATATTTACATCCCATATAATTTTTAGCTCACCTGGCCCGAAGGGCCAAGTGAGCTTTTCCCATCACTTTGCGTCCGGCGTCCGTCGTCCGTCATCGTTAACTTTTACAAAAATCTTCTCCTCTGAAACTGCCTGGCCAAATTAAACCAAACCTGGCCACAATCATCATTGGGGTATCTAGTTTAAAAAATGTGTCCGGTGACCCGGCCAACCAACCAAGATGGCCGCCATGGCTAAAAATAGAACATAGGGGTAAAATGCAGTTTTTGGCTTATAACTCAAAAATCAAAGCATTTAAAGCAAATCTGACACGGGGTAATATTGTTCATCAGGTCAAGATCTATCTGCCCTGAAATTTTCAGATGAATCGGACATTTCGTTGTTGGGTTGCTGCCCCTGAAATGGTAATTTTAAGGAAATTTTGCTGTTTTTGGTTATTATCTTGAATATTATTATAGATAAAGATAAACTGTAAACAGCAATAATGTTCAGCAAAGTAAGATCTACAAATAAGTCAACATGACCAAAATGGTCAGTTGACCACTTTAGGAGTTATTGCCCTTTATAGTCAATTTTTAACCATTTTTCGTAAATCTTAGTAATCTTTTAGAAAAATCTTCTCCTCTGAAACTACTGGGCCAAATTTAACCAAACTTGGCCATAATCATCATTGGGGTATCTAGTTTAAAAAATGTGTCCGGTGACCCGCCCAACCAACCAAGATGGCTGCCAGGGCTAAAAATAGAACATAGGGGTAAAATGCAGTTTTTGGCTTATAACTCAAAAACCAAAGCATAAAGAGCAAATCTGACAGGAAGTAAAATTGTTGATCAGGTCACGATCTATCTGCCGTGGAATTTTCAGATGAATCGGATAATTGGTTGTTAGGTTGCTGCCCCTGAATTGGTAATTTTGAGGAAATTTTGCTGTTTTTTTGTTATTATCTTGAATATTATTATAGATAGAGATAAACTGTAAACAGCAATAATGTACAGCAAAGTAAGAACTAAAAATAAGTCAGTATGACCAAAATAGTCAATTGACCCCCTAAGGAGTTATTGCCCTTCATAGTCAATTTTTAACAATTTTCTTAAAATTTGAAGATTTTCAATAACATTTTCCACAGAAAGTACTGTTATAGATAGAGATAATTGTAAGCAGCAAGAATGTTTAGTAAAGTAAGATCTACAAACACATCACTATCACCAAAACACAATTTTGTCATTAATCCATCTGTGTCCATTGTTTAATATTCACATAGACCAAGGTGAGCGACACAGGCTCTTTAGAGCCTCTAGTTTATTTTCAAATTTCATAGATATGTATTTTTTTCAATCAGTTATAACATTTGTATAACAAGGAAGTTGAAAAAATATGCATTTTCCTCTTTAAACAAAGAAAAATCACAAATTTACAAAATTGACAACATGGTAAATTTGACACGAAAAAAGCATCAGAATATGATAAAACTTTCTTATATTAACACCTGTAACCTATAGTTTTTTTTTAGTTGAATTTATTAAGATTCACAGGTCTGCTTTATTTTTATTGAGAGTATGAACTAAAGTTTAATTGTGGAACTGTGATTTTTTTCACAATAATAGCCCAAAAATGGGTAAAAATTGATGCAAAATGGAAAAAATCATCGAAATTGGGTACTTTCAGAGGGCCGTAGCAATAAAAGAAGCGCATCACCATATGATTTTTTCTTCACCAATTATTTTTTTACATTCATATAAACCCCAAAATCAGGTTTAGAAAAAAAGTTTAATTCTAGAAATTTTTGGCTCCTCAGAGGTGTACATCCTTAAGGCTCTTGTACATGTATGTAGTCTAACTCTTGCCAGATTAATATAAAACTTACATCAGCATTGTCTCTGACAAGTTTGAAAATCAGTGCCGATTTACAATTTATATAGGCGTTAAATAATCCCTTGGAAATATTACCTTCGAAAAATGCATTGTTATCACTCATGTGTACATTTATTGGCATTTATTGGCCAGTTTTATGAATCTTTATCATAAGTTTATATCAGCAATAATTTGACAAAACTTATGAAAAATCAGTGCCGAAAAATATTTTTAAAAGAGTAATGCCCCTTTAAATTGAAATTGCATTGCATTTGCTATCAAGGCTTCATTTTTTTTTTAAATACTTTTATTGTAAAAATTTAAAAAACATTCCATAAAAAACTTTGAAAGCTACAATATCTACAAAATTTATACATATATTGCTTTTCTAAAGAATGCAAAGAATCTTAATTAAATGATATACATTTTTGTAATATACTAGATATGTAAATTGTAGTAGCTTTCATGTGGAAAAACCCTAGCCATTGTCCAATTTTGCTGACATTATGTTATATTACTATATATATTTTGTAGTACCTTTCCAAATGTCACAGAGACCAACACCACCACGACTTCTACAACTCTTACTCCAACAAAGGCTCCGACGAAACCAGTGGGACCAGAGCTACCAGAAAAAGGGGCTGCTGAACAAGAGCATCATAGTAGTATGACCATATTTTTCATCCTTTTGGTTGTAGGTAGGTTCTACTAGTAAATTTCAAATCAGTGAAATAGTTTTTATGCAGTTAAGCTGCATTATGCGAGCACCCTAGATTTGTGTTCTACCCAATAAATGCTGAAATACTGGCCATTGTTATTATCTAGCTGGCTGCTATGTTATATATAACTAATTGGACATTTTTTTGATACTTTTACTTCTGGATTACAAAAAAACGTGACCAGAAAAACCTTAAATGATCGTCGAATCACTCAAAAGTTTTGAAGTTGCACATATAGGAAGAAGTGTTCATTAGGAATCTTTATGTAGTTTATTATCGCCTGTGCTTTTGGCTAAGAATAATTGTATGAAAAATTTAATCGCCAAAAATCTCTAAAGTCAAGTAGTTTAGATTTCCCAAATGGCAAAGTCCTAGGAATATTGTATGTCGTCAATACGTAGTACAACTACGTCAGAAGTCTTATATAATAAGTTCAACTTTTCATGTTTTGGGCGGCAATTTCAAATTAGAAGACAAAATTTTCGTATCTTTTCAATTTGAAGGCAAATTAGCGGTGGTCCGAGGTCGGCAACCTTCCACTTTTGCAATCAGACTTTCAACTTGGTTATAAGTTACGCCCGACGGACCTTGAAATAAAATAAAATATATCTTTGCAAACCTTTTCACCAAAGTCAAATAAACAATCTCACAACTTATTTTCATCATTATTATTTATGACAGCGATGTTCACTTTGTTTAACCGCTAGCTTTATACAGAAAAAAAATCGTCGACAAATAATGTGTAAATAAGAGAAAACGTATTTGACTGACAAAAACAAGATGCCGTGAAGATATTACAATATCGGACCAGATTCCGGAAGCGGATAAGGGTAATTCCGGGTTTTGGCGATCAATTACAAAACATATTCAGGCAGGTGAAAAAATACATCTATGCATGGTAAATGAAAATAAACACTAGAATTGAAAAACCAAAAGATATATAAAAGTTAAAGAAAAAAGCAGAAAATTTTTATACAGAAACTCAAAATTACTTTTTGACAAATTTTAATGTCAAAATCCAATACAATGTGACAGCTGGGAACAGTATATCTAACAATATATATATGTTATGGTCACAGTATAAATTTTCTGTATCTATATGTGAAACATCTGTGTCCGTGTCACATATTAGTTTGAGACCAGTTGTTCATCATGTTCATATTGTCTTTTAAAAGTAATTAACACACAATTTTCAATATTTATCAACGATAATTTCTGATTTAAATTATAAATTATTAAGACAATCATTCAACCATTTATATAGTTCATAACAGTCAAATTTTCTAATTCAGAATATTTCACTTATAATGCCCCACCTACGATAGTAGAGGGGCATTATGTTTTCTGGTCTGTGCCTCCGTTCGTCCGTGCGTCCGTCCGTTTGCTTCAGGTTAAAGTTTTTGGTCAAGGTAGTTTTTGAAGAAGTTGAAGTCCAATCAACTTGAAACTTAGTACACATGTTCCCCATGATATGATCTTTCTAATTTTAATTCCAAATTATAGTTTTGACCCCAATTTCATGGTCCACTGAACATAGAAAATGATAGTGCGAAGTTCAGGTTGAAGTTTTTGGTCAAGGTAGTTTTTGATGAAGTTAAAGTTACATCAACTTGAAACTTAGTACACATGTTCCCTATGATATGATCTTTCTAATTATAATTCCAAATTATAATTTTGACCCCAATTTCACAGTCCACTGAATATAGAAAATGATAGTGCGAGTGGGGCATCCGTGTACTATGGACACATTCTTGTATAATTATAATTTGCTTGTTTTCTTGATGACCTTTTTGAAAGTAAAAATAAATTGTATTGAATAATTTGGTTAAGCTTTAACAGTATGATTATGATTTTCTGTCACTCTTTTACATAGCATACAGACATTGTGAAGTTCCTGCTATATTATTGGCAAACATGAAAAAACCCCAAGATAAACAGTACTTTCAATTCCCTATTTTTCTTTTGACATTTTTTAAATGCTTATTTTTGCAAAAGAATAATTACATGTACAATATACTGTGGATTCAATATTATCGTTAGAAACCACTTTTTGTGGATTTTGTTGGTACAAGTGAACCTTGAAATTAAATGTTCAACAAATGATACATTTTCTATAGGTTTGTATGCAGACTTCAGCAAAACCATGAAATAAATATCCTTGAATATGCAAGTTAACCTTAATCCACGAAAGTTGGTATCCACGAAAATTAATGAATCTACAGTACTACAAATAAAATATACCAATTGTGTTTTTTTATGCCCTACCTACAATCCACCTACAATAGTAGAGGGGCATTATGTTTTCTGGTCTGTGACTCCGTTCGTCCCTTCATTCGTTCATTTGTTCGTTCGCTCGTTCGTCCTGCTCCAGGTTAAAGTTTTTGGTCAAGGTAGTTTTTGATGAAGCTGAAGTCCAATCAACTTGAAACTTAGTACACTTGTTGCTTATGATATGATCTTTCTGATTTTAAAGCCAATTTAGATTTTTACCCTATTTCATGGTCCATTGAACATGGAAAATGATAGTGCAAGTGGGTCATCCGTATACTTCAGACACATTCTTGTTTTACATGTGTATATAACCTTTAATTCCTGAAATGAACAAGTGTTCCTACATTTTTCAGCAATATGTATTATGGTAACACATGGACTGATTCAGACAAAGTTCCACTATCTACCAGAAAGTATAGCTGTTGTTCTCATAGGTAGGTACATGTTACATAGACTTCATTCAAATACAGTGAAACCTATTCATCTATTTTGAGAGACAGGATTGGCAGTATAATGTCCTTTAAACACTGTGAGTATTCATGCATAAATTGTATGTTAGCTGAGCAGCAATGTCATGGTTTGTTTAGTCTGTTCCTACATGCTGATATCGATAAACTTGGAAACATAAACAAACAATGATACAATTTGTAAAAACACCATTTTTGTAAATAAAGTTAGAGTCGTCACTTTAGACCAAATATGGCCTTAAATTTTAAAATTGCTATAATTTGGTTCTTAAATGGATCTTTTTCAGAAACCTTACTTCTTTTTAAAAACGATCTCTTCATAATTGTCATTCTTAGCTTCAGATCAGCACATTTTGGATAAGTTGTCAAAATATGATGTTTTGTGCTTTTTTCGGACTTAAACGCTTGAGGAAATCCTTGGCTCCAACCTAGGATCTAAAATGTTCTGTGGTTCATAAGTTGTCAATGATGATTTTAAATCCCTAGATACAAACACTTCCTAGATCTTGTTGGCAGTCAAAGTAAATTATGCAAAAAACTGTAAAGAATTATTGAAAATTGGCCCAAAATGACATTATAATACAAATTGTGCATACTTAAGCAGTTCATACTTCACTACTTTTAAATGTGATGTACTAAAATAAAGTTATGTTGTGTTATTGTGAACAGGTGAACTTACAAAAGTTAAAAAGCCCTGGTCAGATAGAGATGGCACTATGGAAAACTTTCATTTGCATAGTTCACAATAACAGTAAAATATGTCACAACTATTTCTATGTGGAATTTGTATTTTTTTTTGCCCGTTTTTAAAAAACAACAAAAATTTAGGGTCTCTTTTAACCCTTTGTGATCATTCTCCTTTAATCAATTGAAAATAAAGTATGTAGTTGTTCAAATAAAAATGATAAGCAGATCTTACAACTGTTGTCATTTGTTTGCACCTGTCTAAAATTAGGAACCTGTTGTTCAGTGGTTGTCGTTTGTTGATGTGGTTCATAAGTGTTTCTTGTTTCTCTTTTAATTATAGACTAGCAGACTGTTGGTTTTGTTTCAATAGTTCGCTGTTCCGTGTGAGACAAGGCTCCGTGTTGAAGGGTATGCTTTGACCTATAATGGTTAATTTTTACAAATTGTGACTTAAGGAAGGAGAGTTCTCTCTTTGGCACTCTCCATCTCTTCTTATATATATTCTTAAATCTAAATAATTCCCGAAATCTTCTATTTGTTTTGTAATTTTGTAATTTTGTTTGTCATTACAGAGAACTCTTTATAAACTCTTGAGTAAAACAAATCTGCAATGAATAATTATAGATTAATCGAAGAATTCAAATAGAAAAAAATATTCAACGAGCGACCAACAACACATTAATTCATGAATGAGTGTAGCGCATGAGTTAATTATCAGTGTTGTTTGGTCACCAGTCAAATAATTTTTGATATTTGAATTCTTTAATTAATTATTCTTTCTATTACATTGGCAAATGGCTTTTTTTTAAAAAGAAATTAATGTAAAACATGTAAGGATTTTTTCTACGCACTCACAATTTGTTTTGATCTGCCTATTGTTGTATGATGTCAGAGAGTGAAATAGGCACGTTTATTTCACATGTGAAATAATTGGTTTTTATTATACGACCACAAAAATTTTTGCGGTTGTATATTGGTATGTCGTCACCAGCGGCGTCCTCATCATTGTCGTTGTCGTCGGAAGACTTATGGTTTCCAGATAATAACTTTAGTATAAGTTTATAGAAATCAATAAAATTTTAACACAATGTTTATAATCACAAAAGGAAGCTTGGAATTGATTTTGGGGGTTATGGTCCCTAAGGTTTAGGAATTAGGGGCCCAAAGGTGCCTGAACCAGCATTTATCTAGTGTCAGGACAATAAGTTGTATATAAGTATTTCAATTGTACTGAAATTGTACCACAATGTTTAATACCATAAGTTGAAGGTTGGGATATATTTTAAGTGTTATGGGGCAAACAGTCTAGGAATAAAGGGCAAAACAGGGGCCAAAAACAAGAATTTTTGTAGTTTCAAGACAATAAATTGGAGTTATCTTTCTTTGTCCAGAATGGTTGTTGAATCACCTAAAACCAATGCTTTATGAAATATTCTTTGAAAATTGGTGTTATCTTTCTTTGTCCAGAATAGTAGTTGAATTAACTTAAATCATTGTTTTATACAATAAACAATGCAATATTCACTTTACTACCAACTGATAAATTTTAACAGCTTCACTTTTACAGTTCTTGAGTTATGTCCCTTTATAACGTTATATGCTAGTGGGGGCATCATCTGTGTCCTTTTGGACACATTCCCCATTTATTTTTTTACTATTAATTTATATTGATTTTAACCATGACTGTATGAAATTTTATATTTTAATATTTTATGATGTATTTAAATGAGTAGTAATTGTTTCAAACTCTATTAGAAATTTGAATTGAGATTATTTTTGGAAAAATAAAAAGAAAAATTTCAGAAAATAAAAAGAAAATTTCTTCAAATTTTTTTTTTTGAGAGGATAAATATTCAACAGCATAGTGAATTGCTCAAAAGTTCATTAGACCACATTCATTCTGTGTCAGAAACCTATGCTTTGTCAACTATTTAATCACAATCCAAATTCAGAGTTGTATCCAGCTTGAATGTTGTGTCCATACTTGCCCCAACCATTCAGGGTTCTACCTCTGCGGTCATATAAAGCTGCGCCCTGCAGAGCATCTGGTTTAACAGGGAAATCAATGTAATTCATTGCAACCAATGTAATAAAAAATATTATCTATATGTTTTTACAGAATTTTATAATATAACTGATTACAGTTGTTTTTACTTCTACTGTATTGATCAACATGGTCTTGCATGGATAGGCTACTGGTAATACAAAAAGAAAATATGATGACGACAAAATTTTATTAATTTACGAAAAATTCCATAACAGTTAAACATGATGACATCAAACAAATGTTTTATTTTACTTTAAGAAATATACAAAAAAATATATCAAACAATATTCAGTTATGTAGACTATTATAAACATTTAGCAGACAACAGTAAATACAATATAGATACCTATAGTTTACAGCAAACACCAATGCATCAATGCAGGTAGCTATAGGAATACTGTAAACACCTATTCAACAATGCAGACTCTCATTTAGTACCAATAAGCAATAATTTAACAATCCAGAAACCTATTGAAATACTGTTAACAATTTAACAATGCAGATACCTATTGTTATAGTGAAAACACCAATTTAACAATGCAGACACCAATTTTAAAACTGTAAGCAATAATTTAACAATGCAGAAACCTTTTTGAATACTTTACAAAATTTAACAATGCAGATATCTTTTGGAATACTGTAAGCAATAGTTTTACAATGCATATACCTTTTGGAAAACTGTCAAGCAATAATTTTACAATGCAGATACTTTTTGGAATACTAGTACTGTAAGCAATAATATAACAATGCAGATACCTTTTGGAATACTGTAAACAATATTTAACAATGCAGATACCTTTTGGAATGATGATAACAACAATTTAACAATGCATGTACCTATTTGAGTACTGTCAACAACAATTCAACAAATCAGACACCTACTGGAATACAACAATCACCAATTCAATTATGCAGAGACCAATTGGTTTACAGCAAACACAAATTCAACCATGCAAAGACCTATTTGTATACAGTAAACATCAATTCAATCACACAGAGACCTTTTGGAATACAGCAATCACCAATTCAACCATGGAAAAACCTAATGGTATACAGCAAACACCAATTCAACCATGCAAAAACCTAATGGTATACAACAAACACCAATTCAACCATGCAGAGATCTATTGATATACAGCAAACACCAATGCAACCATACAGAGACCTATTGTAATACAGTAAACACCAATTCAACCATGCAAAAACCTAATGGTATACAGCAAACACCAATTCAACCATGCAAAAAACTAATGGTATACAACAAACACCAATTCAACCATGCAGAGATCTATTGATATACAGCAAACACCAATGCAACCACACAGAGACCTATTGTAATACAGTAAACACCAATTCAACCATGCAAAAACCTAATGGTATACAGCAAACACCAATTTAACCATGCAAAAAACTAATGGTATACAACAAACACCAATTCAACCATGCAGAGATCTATTGATATACAGCAAACACCAATGCAACCTCACAGAGACCTATTGTAATACAGTAAACACCAATTCAACCATGCAAAAACCTAATGGTATACAGCAAACACCAATTCAACCATGTAAAAACCTAATGGTATACAACAAACACCAATTCAACCATGCAGAGATCTATTGATATACAGTAAACACCAATGCAACCACACAGAGACCTATTGTAATACAGTAAACACCAATTCAACCATGCAGAGACCTAATGGTAAAAAACACCAAACACCAATTCAACCATGCAAAAACCTAATGATATACAGCAAACACCAATTCAACAGTGCAGATACCTAATGGTAAAAAACACCAAACACCAATTCAACAGTGCAGATACCTAATGGTAAAAAACACCAAACACCAATTCAGCAATGCAGATACCTATTTAATTACAACAAACACCATATTAACAATGCAAATACCCTTTAGAGTAAGCTTACACCATTAACATGTCTTTTGTCATTCCACATCTCCTCATTTTCATACCTAATGATATAATGACATATGAAAGAAAGATATTTGAGTCACAATGTTCATCAGTAAGCAATAATTCACTAAACTATTATAGATAATATAATAAGATAAATAGTGTGCTGAAGTTTATTATTTTTGATCAACTAACCTGAAGGACATCCTCATATTTCTCTTTCTGCAGTTCTGGTCGTTTATCTGTTCTTTGAAAAATATTTTTCAAAATTTTAACAAACAGGCTATTTTCAACCAAACATGGACTGAATTAAATTTAAATTATCAAACCCCTAGTCTAAAATAATTTTCTAAAATTTATTATAGCCAAGTGTTGATGACACAATCAGAATATCATAAAAGTGAGACCATATTGAATTTTTACCAGTAAATAAATGTATAAATTAACACTGATAATTTTAGACCAAAATGCATTATGTCACAGAGATTGCCTTAGTACTGAAAGATTTTTTGCTGAATGTTCCTTTTACATTACTATACATATGTCTTGTTGTCATGTTAGCAACACAAACAGTTAAACCTTGTAGACCACACAGTAATATGAATATGTATTCAAGCCATTCTGATTGCAAAATACCAGATAAAAAACCTGTTACCCAAAAGATACCAGATAAAAGGAGGAGGCGAAAAAACAGTTTTGCATCTTGGAAGGATGAAGATTTGATAAGATGTCTCATTTCCACTCGAAGCAGACAAATCTGTACTATAACTCGTAACAGAACAACAAAATTGATCACTGTAGAAAAGACAACTGGTCCACTAAAGAAAAAAAGATTTGCTGGATACCTGTTTGGAAAGCAAACTGAATTTCCATATCCTGCAGAAAAATTAGCAACCTCAAATTGATCTAGGATGACAGCTGGACCAACAAATAAAACTGGAATCAACAAGCCAGTTATGGTAAAAACATGCTTAGTGAAATTTCCTGTCTTTTTTATTGTTTTATTACCAGACTTCATTGAGGTCAGATTCTTAGCTATATAAAGGACTGATATTAACATGAAAGAAAACACAGTCAGCCACAAGTAATGAAGAAACACTCCAATTGTGTAGCATAGGAATGCTATTTTAGAGGCATAACTACCAATCATGAACAAAACATTTGAAGCAATCAGTGAAATGGATATGTTTTCCATGTTTGAACCTGCTATACTTGAAGATAGGTTAAACTTTCTGTTCATTATAATGGAGAAAACTAAAGCCACAACAGACACTGAAAAGCATACATATGTCAGGATAGCTTTAATAGAGTAGGACAGTTCTTGACTATCTTTCAAATCTTGGTTGATATAATATTCGTGGCAGACTACATCCGTTATTTGTATCTTGAACAATCCATTCTGATCCTGATCAGCAAACACTGTCATCTTCTTACAGCCCAGGAGTTCAGATTTAGAAATATTTGCACCATTTCCTTTAAGATCTTTAATCATATCTTGGGCTATAGCATCTTTTGTGACATAAAGTGATTCATTTTGCAGTGAAAGGGGTACATTTTGTTCTTTGCTAATTTTAATAGTGATGTTTTCATCAGACCAAAACATATTCCACATTAAGTTGTTTAGATGATGCTCGTTTTGTTTTATTTCATGGAGGAAAGATTGTTTGGTGAAAATAATCCTCAATTTTATTTTGGCAGCTTTGTTTTTTTCTCTGTTTAGGAGAAGAATTTTCTCAATGGATACGTTTTCTGTGTCAATGACCTTGGTCAAAGTCCAGCAATAGACAGAAGCTACTGTGATTATCTGTTGACTTGTCAGAGACACACTGGATACAAGGTAGAAAGGTTCTTGATGGCTGATAAAATTTGTGTAAATTTCTAAATCACATTGGTTACTCCCATTCATCTGAAAGTAAATTATTGAGTACCTTTAAAATATTTACAAACCTATCTCTTTTGATCACTTATTTTCTTTCACTTGTTCAGTTCAAATGGGATTTTACTTGAACTGTCCAAACATGTCATGGATATATATTTACAGTAACATTGCTCAGGTAAAAGTGCTTTTTTATTTTAATAAATTCTGCTCACATCTCAACATGCTTAAGGCAGTGATAAGAGAATTACCCAGGGACTGAGCAGTGTGAATTAGGCGAAGGGAAGGATGATGAACATACAATACTTGTCCCTTCATGTAAAACAATAGCCATCAATGAAATAGTCAATAGATTTAGTTTCAGCACCTAAAAAAACATTGTTGGTTGGTCTGTTTCTCAGATTAACAAAAGGTCAACTATATTTGTTTAATGGAATGATTGTAAGGTATACATATATATCTGTCTGAAAAGGATCATCTGACTTTCATTAAGTGACAATAGTAGTAAAACCTTCACAATGTTCATCTTGAAGACTTTCAACGGAAATTTAATCATGATCAGAAAAGCAGGGATGATTTAATTTTCTGTGTGGCTCTCTTGTAAGAAAGTATTAAGAAATGAACTTTGAATTGTTTTTCTGAATTGCTATATATGTTAACAATTCAGGGATCACCACATAAACTTGTTCAAGGGTTTAGAGCTACGGATAGACCAAATGAATTAGATGCAAGTGACTATATGTCCCCGATTGACCTACAATAATGAGCAAAACCCATACTGTAACATCAGATGTAAAAGGTCCTGACATATATTGTTTATAAGACAATACTACTAGAATGTAGATTCTTACTACTGTGAATTCATTTTTATACGCCCGTTTACCGAACGTATTATGGTATACCGTCAACATGGCGGATAATAACTCAATAATGCTCAAATCATGAAACTTTGGTTAATTGTTTATATCTATTGACGTGAGTTCCCTTTAAATTTTTATAAATTTAAGATTTTCTGTTTCGGAGATATGGGGTTTATTCATTAAAAAAGGGGGATTTTCCAGTTTTCAGACAATAACTCAAAAAACTTTCACCAATTTGCAAGAAACTTTGGTGAATTGTTTATATGTATTGATGTGACCTCCCATTTGATTTTTATGAATTTTATTGTTTCCAAGTTATGGGATTTTATTCATTAAAAAGGGTGATTTTCCAGTTTTTGGACAATAGATCAAAAATGCTTTGAGCAGTTTTCATAAAACTGACAGTTTTGTGTCTATTAAATTTACTTTTTTTTTTTTTTTTATAAATTTCTGTTATGACATTGAGACGTTATTGAACTTTATTCTTTGAAAAAGTGACGACCGTATCGTGCGCTCAAGGCACAGCTGTTTTTTTATTTGTGGGATACCAATTGTCGTTGATTTTGTTGCTTAAGGTTAACCATGAATTTAAATTTTTAACGAATTACAAATTTGCGACAGGCATGTATGCGGTTTATTGCAAAACCGAGAGTTTTTCCTCAAGCTATGAAAAATTGGTACCCAAGAAAACAAACGAATCAAAGTATTTTTTTACCTGGTAAGTCATCTTGGTGCAATCTTCTTTCTTCGTTTCCTTTTCTGTGAAAGAAAATAGGATAGTCATTGGGTAAATTGTATCTCGACTTAATCTATCATAATTTCCACCCGTGCATTTAAATAAGTGACGATTAGAGGCAGGAGCACAGAAATAGTTTCTATATAAATGTACCATTCTCTTCTCAAATAGATATACTGGATTGATGAACATTTGACATAGTGTGTCATTATTGCTAGCTAGTTGTAGCATACATGCACGAATGACTGTATCTTTTGGAGGTATAAGTTTATAGCCTTTGCTTATGTGGAAAATATGATTCATTCTGTCTGAGTTCGACATGTTTTCATGGATAATTGATGTGGGTACTCCAATAAGTTTTAATTTCAGATCAAATGTTTTATACAAAGTAATATTATGACAAAATGCACAGTACTTATTTTTGAATATAATGTCATCATTAACAACGCATGGTCCCACCTGCAGTAAATCATCACTTTGACAAAGGTGTAGAATAGTTGTATTATCTTCCAATGGTGGACATTTAGCCACTGCAAACAGGCCTTTGTATATGTTATCAGATGATTGGTAGCATTGATAATATGGCGTGTATACTGAATTTAACTCTTCATTGTATTTGATGTCATTACAACAGTCTTTGAACTGATGACATTGTTCGTCACAATTACAATATTGTTCCTCCATTAAAGTTTGTGTAAACTCACAAGTCCCGTACTCATAGCATGGATCTGATAAGACTAAAGCTTCATATGGTGAAACACTTGTCGAGTAGATAAAGTGCTGATTGTCCGAAATCCTTGTTGGGTCAGTCGCAGAATTTTTTTCCGCATGTGGTAGCTCAGTATTATTATAATATTCACTTGCATTATTTCCAAGGCCCACAAGATTGGGTTCCGTAGAACTTAATCCAATGTCCACTCCGAGAACAAACCAGTGTTGGAAGAAATAGTATAGTAAAAATATTATTACAGTGTAATAAGTCATGATTGACAAGCTTTGGTGAGTTTAAGCTAGATGATTTATTGTGTATTGTTTATCAGCCATATATATCATGTATATAGGCATGTGACCGGTAAAAAAGCAGTTAAAATTTAACATAAATTATATACTGATGCAATTTGATAGGTTGAAATAAACATTAATTAATTTCTTTTCCAGTTCTTTCGTAATGACTTTATTTCTGATGAATTCAAAAGAATGGATTTCAAAATCTGTTGAAAATGTTTTGATTGTTGTAAATTGGCAATGATTGTTTAGCAAAATGTTTAGTTCTTAGGCATTATAGTGCATAAACAGAAAGAATTTCATTATTTAAAAAAGGAAATATGTAACACAATTTTATTATACCTCAGATATCATTTTCTATAAAAGATCGAAAGTACACAATGTTTTCACTATTTTTATACGATCGTAAAAATTGAAAAATTTTTGGTTGTATATTGGTATCACGTTGGCGTCGTCGTAGTCCGAAGACATTTGGTTTTCGAACTATAACTTTAGTATAAGTGAATAGAAATCTATGAAATTTAAACACAAGGTTTATGACCACAAAAGGAATGTTGGGATTGATTTTGGGAGTTTTGGTCCCAACAGTTTATGAATTAGGGGCCAAAAGGGCCCAAATAAGCATTATTTTTGGTTTTCGGACAATAACTTTAGTTTAAAGGGGCACTAGCTACGAGATATATAAAAAAATCTAAAGTTTGATTTTTTTCTGTTCAATCAATAATGAAAGTGAAATAGTGAAATAACAATTGCAGCCAAAAAGGTTCAATTTTGTCAAATTATGCTAAGAAACATTGATTATTAGTAATTCACTTGCAAGTGAATGAGTCGACCTCTTTAAATCAGTATTCATGTGAACTTCAATTTAACCCCTAGCTAGAGATTGACAACGCATGCATTGTACGTGTACTGGTTATTTAAAGAAAAAGAATGTCAACAATGAAAGTGAAACTACGGTAAATCATTTGATTACTAATTCGATGCACATAAAATCATTCTTATACGGTTAAAAACAATGAGAAACATCTATTTTTAATCTATAAGATAAAATCAAACAGACCTATAAAAATCCAATTGCACGTGTTGGTTTAATCTATTCATATCTTTATTTATGTTTACATTGCTTATATGGTCATCTGAGGTCAAATCGATAGGTAATTAGATGGCATCTGGACTAAAATACACACGAAACGAACCTATATATTATCTACCCCATGCTCTGTAAACTGTTTATTTTAGACTTTTGATAGTTTGGATAAATGTTTTACATTGTTATAAATCAAATATGGGAATTTGAGTCAAATCGGTGACCATGAATTTGACAGCTAGTGCCCCTTTAAGTAAATAGAAATCAATGAAATTTAAACACAAGGTTTATCATGACCACAAAAGGAAGGTTTGGATTGATTTTTGGAGTTGAGGTCCAAACAGTTAAGGAATTAGGGGCCAAAAAGGGGCCCAAATAAGCATTTTTCTTGGTGTAAGTAAATAGAAATCTATGAAATTTAGACACAAGGTTTATGACCATAAAAGGAAGGTTGGGATTGATCTTGGAAATTTTGGTCCCAACAGTTTAGGAATAAGGGCCCCAGAGGGTCCAAAATTAAACTTTGTTTGATTTCATCAAAAATTGAATAATTGGGGTTCTTTGATAAGCCAAATCTAACTGTGTATGTAGATTTGTAATTTTTGGTCCAGTTTTCAAATTGGTCTATATTAAGGTCCAAATGGTCCAAAATTAAACTAAGTTTGATTTTAACAAAAATTGAATTCTTGGGGTTCTTTGATATTCTGAATCTAAAAATGTACTCAGATTTTTAATATGGGTACAGTTTTCAAGTTCGTCGAAATCGGGGTCTAAAATTAAACTGTTTGATTTCAACAAAAATTTAATCCTTGGGGTTCTTTGGTATGCTGAATCTAAACATGTACTAAGATTTTTGATTATTGGCCCAGTTTTCAAGTTGGACCAAATCGGGGTCCAAAATTAAACTTTGTTTGATTTCAACAAAAATTGAATTCTTAGGGTTCTTTGATTTGCTGAATCTAAACATGTACTTAGATTTTTTAATATGGGCCCAGTTCTCAAGTTGGTCCAAATCTTGGTCCAAAATTAAACTTTGTTTGATTTCAACAAAAATTGAATCCTTGGGGTTCTTTGATATGCTGAATCTAAACATGTACTTAGATTTTTGATTATGGGCCCAGTTTTCAAGTTGGTTCAAATCGTGGTCCAAAATTAAACTTTGTTTGATTTCAACAAAAATTGAATCTTTGGGGTTCTTTGGTATGCTAAATCTAAACATGTACTTAGATTTTTGATTATGGGCCCAGTTTTCAAGTTGGTCCAAATTGCGGTCCAAAATTAAGATTTGTTTGATTTCCGCAAAAATTGTATATATGGGGTTCTTTGATATATGCTTAATCTAACCATGTATTTAGATTTTTGATGTTTGGGCCAGGTTATCAAATTGGTCCAGATTGAGGTCTAAAGGGTTGAATTCATGGGGTTCTTTGATATGCTGAATCTAACCATGTATTTTGATTTTGGATATTGGACCATAATAGGTAATGTCCAATTTAAAATTTAAAGTTTTAAAGTTTTAGTTCTTAGACCCTGCGCCCTGTGGAACATCTGGTTCAAATTGCAAGCGTTTAACTATTTGACCTGTCAATAGTTTTCAACTATTGGACCTCGGTGAAACTATTTGACCGCAAGCGTCATTATATAACGTGGAATTTTAAATGCAGCTACGGGATTGGATAATGTTGAGATACGGGATTGGATAATGTATACGGGATTGGATAATGTTGAGAATACTGCGGAGTTACGACGTCGCGTTTAACATATTGTATCTTGGGTTGACACCAGTGCAGGACGTAGTGTTAGCATTCAGAATATATATGAAGTAAACGTGAAACAGTATGGTTTTTATATTACGATAGTTGATTTAGCCTGGACATTTATTGTCTGTCGTCTCTTTCGGTATAATAAAACACTTACTGACTGGATAGTCGTGGAATGGTAAGTTTATTGTCCCCTCGGATACAACTATTGTCCTTTGCTATGCCTCAGGGCAATAGTTACACCTCGAGGACAATAAACTTACTATTCCACTCATACCCAGTCAATAAGTATACAATATGGCCTTCATGAAAAGTTAATATTCTAAATTATTAAATTGAGGAAATGTTATTTTCCCTGGTGTCCTTAGGACAGAGGGAAAATAACTATTTCAAAATTAACTAATTTTGGATATGAAAGATTCATTTAGGCCATTCTATTATTATACATAAATGCATACAATGATATAACTATTCTCTTTAATCTAGAGCCAAATCTCGAGGGGGCTGTCATATTTTATGGACGCAAACAAACGATATGAAATCACAATAATGATAGGGTTACAGGTACATTTTTAGGTAAACTTATTCCAAAGTGATGTAAAAATACCACAAAACTATCAAAATAATCATAACGTCATTGTACTGTAAGCAGTAAAACATTATTTTTGTCGAGCCTCAGTGGCGGCTACGTTGGCTCACTTCTTAAAAGCTTTATATTTTAGAAGGTGAAAGACCTGGATGCATCATACTTTGTATATAGATGCCTCATGTATATAAGCTTTGGATTTCAAATATTTTGGCCATGAGCATCACTGAAGAGACATGTATTGTCGAAATGCGCATCTGGTGCAAGAAAATTGGTACCGTTAATTTTATTACGAAGTTTCCGTCAGTCACATGTCCAATGTCCTTGACCTCATTTTCATGGTTCAGTGACTACTTGAATAAAAAGTTAGAATTTTTTGTAATGTTAAATTCCCTCTTATTATAAATAGTGTAGGATAACTATATTTGGTATGTGCGTACCTTGCAAGGTCCTCATGACTGTCAGACAGTTTTCACTTGACCTCGACCTCATTTCATGGATCAGTGAACAAGGTTAAGTTTTGGTGGTCAAGTCCATATCTCAGATACTATAAGCAAAAGGTCTAGTATATTCATTGTATGGATGGACTGTAAGGTGTACATGTCCAACTGGTTATAGTTAAGTTATTGTGTTTTAGTCTGTATTTCTTATACTATTTGCAATAGGTCTACTATATTTGGTGTATGGAATGATTGTAAGGTGTACATGTCTAGCTGGTGTCATCTGACCTTGACCTCATTTTCATGGTGCATTGGTCATTGTTTAGTTTTCTTGGTTAATGTTAGGTTTATGTGACAGTTGTAATAAAGCTTTATATTTAGGACTGTCAACATAATATCAATGATTAGTAAAGAAGGCGAGACATTTCAGTGTGTGCACTCATGTTTAAAGTTTTAACATCAACTTAAGTTAACAGATTTGTTAATTCACTAAATATAATGTCTGAGACCATATTATTATTTCATATTATTGTATGACCATAAATTTCTATTTTGTCATTTGCTTAAAGCAGAGGAAATTCACTTTGATAAAACATGATATGGACCGCTGATAAAAATCTCAAGAGGTTATTAACTTAATATAAGATTTGGAACAGTGTCTGTGTACCTAAATACAGATATTCCAAGGCAACTTCAATGACGTAATTGATGAGGTCATGGCAAGTTTCCTTTTTTCCTTTCTTCTAGTTTTTGGAGTATTTTTTATGAGACTTTTAATTTATTGTGTAAAGTGTGCACAGGGTAAGCATGTCTATTTCTATTTTAGAATAGGTTCGTTTCCAGTTTAAGACTGGATCCAAAATGGTGTCTTTACAAAATATTGAACAAGTAAACTGTATTCATAAATTGACATCAATGAACTAAAATATGTACAACTGCTCTTTGCATTCTCTAATGAACTATCTATAATCTTTAAATATATACAACTGGTACAAATTTGCACTTTTACAAAGGAGTAGGTCCGGTAAGGGCTGATTTTGGCCTCACATTTCAGGTTCATCTAACGAAAGATTTTGGACATTTTTTAAACAGTTACGTGTCTATTTCAATTGATTCAATTAGTTTGTGTGAAAGATTTTAACTGATTAAATCATTAAAAACGCACCAATTCAAGCCTAAATATGAAAAATCTATCAAATATGCCAAAAACGTCACTTTTCAGTTGGTTTTTGGCAAAAATGAAAGTGGACACATCCGTGTTCATCCTCAACCTTTATATATATTATCTATCATCATCAAATAAAACTTACATTTCAATTTTATGAATGAACACGAATGCGGCCACTTTCATTTAAGACGGAAACTGTCTAAAATTTAACTAAAATGCTTAAATTGTGAAGATTTCAGTAATTTAGCATGACTTAATGATGCTAGTACCCGATATATGTGCATTGTATTGTCGAAAACAGCCCATATTTATGAAGCAGAAGCATTCTTCTTTCCAGTAAATAGCTAAAAATAACATGTTCACAATTTTGTAAAACTGCTATATTTTTGGGCCTAAAAGGGGTCTTACTGAACCTACTCCTTTGTCCTCCATAAGAAACAAACTTGTCAATACAATTATGCACCCTACAAGTTGACATACTTGTCCTAATGGTACATTGTGGTACCCTTCAAGCTACGACTTGTCCTAATGGTACATTGTGATACCCTACAAAATATGACTTGTCCTAATGGTACATTGTGGTACCCTACAAGCTACGACTTGTCCTAATGGTACAATTTGTGGTACCTTGCAAGCTACGACTTGTCCTAATGGTACATTGTGGTACCCTACAAGCTACGACTTGTCCTAATGGTACATTGTGGTACCCTACAAGCGAACACACTTGTCTTGTACTGTAAAATTCATACTTGACCGACTACAAGTTGTATAAGTCTTAAAGAACAAGCACCAACCTTGTTCTTTGTTGCATTACAATCATGAATGCAATTCCATATTAGAGAATACTAACAGGAACGAACATGTTCTTTATTACACTTGAAGTAACAGTATCTTATATAATAGACAACGATCTCAAATTGTACATTGTGGTATCCTACAATCTACGACTTGTCCTAATGGTACATTGTGGTACCCTATAAGCTATGACTTGTCCTAATGGTACATTGTGGTACCCTACATGCTATAACTTGTGTTAATGGTACATTGTGGTACCCTGCAAGCTACGACTTGTCCTGTCCTAATGGTACATGCTGATACCCTATAATCTACGAATCGTCCTAATGGTACATTGTGATACCCTACAAGCTACGACTTGTCCTAATGGTACATTGTGATACTCTACAAGCTACGATTTGTCCTAATGGTCAAGCGAACACACTTGTCTTGTACTGTAAAATTCATACTTGACAGACTACAAGTTGTACAAGTCTTAAAGAACAGGCATCAACCTTGTTCTTTGTTGCATTACAATCATGAATGCAATTTCATATTAGAGAATACTAACAGGCACGAACATGTTCTTTATTACACTTGAAGTAACAGTATCTTATATAATAGACAACGATCTCAAATTGTACATTGTGGTACCCTACAAGCTACGATTTGTCCTAATGGTACATTGTGGTACCCTACAAGCGAACACACTTGTCTTGTACTGTAAAATCATACTTGACAGACTACAAGTTGTACAAGTCTTAAAGAACAGGCATCAACCCTGTTCTTTGTTGCATTACAATCATGAATGCAATTCCATATTAGAGAATACTAACAGGAACGAACATGTTCTTTATTACACTTGAAGTAATAGTATCTTATATAATAGACAACGATCTCAAATATCCTTTCTCTAATAATCACGCATATTCGTATCATGGCCATCGTCTTCGAAGACTTCAGACGAATGACCAAGACTGCTGCAAGGAATCGCTTCTGTTTATATAGTATTAAATATATTTAATAAACTTTGACAGTGTGCTTCCCTTCACACGCTGTGAGTATACATGTATATATTGTACGTAAGCTGATCAGAAACTTCATGATTTTTTTGTTCTGTTCCGATTTGATGACACTTTTTAGGTAGATATTGATAGACACAGAAACATAAACAAGCAAGGAGTCAAATTTGTTAAAATCCCTTTTAAAAAAATAAATAAAAGTCAGATTTATTACATCTATTCAATTGTAAAAAGTATGTAATTGTACAAATGAAAATGATATATAGGTCTTAAATATGATGTCATTGTGACATAATAGTACATTATTTGTAAATGTATATATAGGATTTATGAAATTGAAACTGGACAATAGAGAAAGTCTTCTTATTGCCATTTTGAAATGTGATTGCTAGATATAACAAGGATGAATTCCTTTGTTAAGGACAGAAACATACCTAATAATTACATATTTAACCAGTTTTTTTAAGGAAAATATATATATCCCTTATGAATTTGGTGATGTACAGAGGGCGGGAGGTCGGGCGCTGTCAAACAGTGTCTATATAAAAAAGATGTGGTATGATTGCCAATGAGACAACGCTCCACAAGAGACCAAATGACATAGAAATTAATAACTGCATTTACTTGAAATCACTTTGATATTTTCAAATTTAGATATGTTGTAAAAGAAGGTCGAGTTTAATTTCACCATTTTAGCTTTTATTGTTATAGACCTTAAAGAAGCCAAAAAAGATTTGGGCATTTCCGTTTCTGAACCCTACAAAATTTTTTACTTGGGGTTTCAGATTTGCAAATTTCAATCCATGCAGGATAATACAGTTTGCTGTCAATAGAACAGCCTCGTATCATAATCTTTTAACAGCATTCTAGCCACACCCATCCCTAGATATTCCATCACCTATCATGGAAAACTTCATGGAATTCCATGGAATATTTTCCCATGGAATTCCATGGAGTATTGGAACCTGTTTTCCGTGGAATTCCATGGAAAATAAAAAGGAAAAAACAGGGAAAAAATAATATTTCCATCTGAAACATTTTCCATGGAATTCCATGGAAATATATTCAATGATGTTTCTTTTTCCATGGAATTCTATTGAAAATGGATTGCTCAAATTAACCTTTTGACAAAAAAAACTGTTTAACCTTATCTGTAATAATGAACATAAAAAAACTAGGTGCAATGCATTGTTTCAGTTTGGTAAGGTCTTTTGAGTCTTGCACTGGTCAGTAAAAGCAATTAAACTCAACCATCATTTTAACCTTTATTTCAGATTATTTTTATACATTTATAATAAATACAATAAATAAGCAAAAACATTGGTATATGTTTGCACTGCCTTTATAACAAGAAATTAAGGTTATAAATGTCACTTCTGTCAACATGGCTTCAGATGATCCATCTCGTAGAACATCATTAACCATTTTTTGGAGTTTCATTTATTCCTCATGATACCTAAAAATATAATTTAAATAAAAAAATATTCTTTAAATCATGTTCTTAACACAATAAAGGTTAAAAACTTTAGTGGGTGCTATGCATGTTCACGTGATACTTATTTTATGGGGGAAGCTTGTGCAATCAAAAGAAATCTGTTAAATCACAAATGAAAATGTTTATTTGGAATGTCTGAATTCTAACAAAATATTCTTTCCTCTTCAAAATCCTGGATTCACAACTGTTGTTTTAAACTGAAGTATACATTTAAACTCATTGCTGTGCTGTATGTACCAGTCCCAAGAAACTAGTCATGAAGTTTAAAGATTGTTACAGCCTTTGTCTTGAATATTTGATTTTTATAATCATTGTATATAAATGTTATCATGGGTATTGTCCATGTTTTTAGATCTTTGTTTTGATAAGTAGTTTGTTATAAAGATACACTTTTTTACTTTTACGGATCTATGTCTCATATGCAACCATTCCACAGATCTTAAATTTTATAACCAAATTACTTTATTAGTGGATTATTAGTTATCAGTATAATACATTATACAGTTTGTCTTGTCTTACACAATCATATTATAAGTGTAAATCTACTGTCTAGTAGGTATTTTCATTATGTTATTATGTCAAACTAAAGGACCCTGCACACAATCAACATGGTGGAATCTAATTCAGTGTACTTACCAAAAGATATGCTCATAAATCCAACATTCAATGCAAGTCATCAGAGAATAAATCTGCACTTTTTAATGTCGAGAACTATTTGGAACTATTTCATCTTCATCCAATGTAAACTACATTTTGGTCTAGAGAGAAGACATCTTATTTGCTTGTTGCTTGTATATCCATTGCAAGTTCAAGTTCTAAATGTGTTGGGGGTTATATAAGGAGTTATCTGATTTCTTTGAAATGTGACCCAATTGAATACTGTTAATAACCTATATCTTGAATATTTTATATACATCATAATAAAAAAATATCCATTTATTGTTTATATTTACCATCTGTTTGTTTTTAGTAATAATAATAATTGTACAAAAACGTATAAATCCATGCATGTTCTACCCTTCATTTGGCCTCACACTGAATGTTCATGTCATTTCCTGTTCACTACACAAAGATTATGAAAAGCAGATGGTACATTACATTTCTTTCACTGGCTCACATGTCTAATTGATGATAAAGAATTAATGTATGGAAATAATTTGTGTGTACATTTTGTCTATGCTAAAGTCATCATTCAACCCTCTTTCCATCTCAAAAATATTTTAAGTCAAGAGTCTATCCTTTCTTCCATGTTAAAAATATTCTTAGTCAAGATTCCATCCTCCTTTCCATCCCAAAAATATTCTAAGTCCACTTTCTATCTTCTTTTCCATCTACAAAGTTTTATTATTATTCTACTTTCCATCCCATTTTCCATGGAATTCCATGGAAAGTTTTCCATCTTATCATGGAAAATGATGGAATAAGTGACACATATAAGTTTTCAATCAGTGATGGAATATTTTCCATGAAATTCCATGGAATTCCATGGAAAAACCAAAATTTCCATAATTTTCCATCATTTTATCATGGAAAAAGTAGAGCTGCATGGAAAATCTAGGGATGGGCCTGTAGGTCAATACTGTAGAAACATTAATTTCCGAGGGGTCAAAACTTCGTGGTTATGTCTCTCTATAAGATTTCATGGGGATTTAATTTCGTTGTTTCCATTCAATGGAAGTGATATTATATGAAGGTTAAATTTTCATGGTGGTTTTTAATGTCGTAAATATATTCTTTCAACGAAATTAAAGAAATTAAATCCTCCACGAAAATTTCTGCTTTTACAGTATATTCCTGTGTGTTATTTCAAGGAAAGAAAATACATGTTTATGCCTTGACTTGGAACACTTCAATCTGAAATGATTACTGTCTTTGTCCTATTAGAATAGAAATAATTCATGAGGGCTAAAATTTGTACTCATTTTATCCCTGTCTCTTGCTGATGGTGATCGAAGTAGCATAAAAGGCCAACATTTAATAAAATGAATATAAATGCAATCTCCCATGAATTATTTTATGAATTTCGAATAGCAGTATACTACTGTTGTCTTTATTTAAGGTTAAAATTCTTTATAAAAAGAAAGTATGAAAGATGTATAGTATACCTCCAGTTTAAAAGTGGGGACTATATTGCATTCACCATGTACCATGTGTACATGATGTATATACTTCAGTCTGTTTGTCACGACTTTTGCCTATCAAATATTTCCGTGACTCTTTTCTCAGGTGCTATACTGAAGAGAATGACTTTATATACACCTCGCCAAAAGTTAAGCAACACCTAAATGTTTTTGCTTCTATTTTTTGTTTTAAAAATAAATTTGATACTGCTTAATGTTTCCATATATTTTGTTAATCTATTGTCAATCGACATGGTAAGAATTCAGGTATAAATTATATTCCTAGGTACCTTTACCAACAGGTTTTCTAAAGCTACACACAAGTTTTTTCTTGCAAGTTTCGTGCCCTCGCTACTGACCTAAATTGTACTTTAATGTATTCACAAATTGGCACTCTTGAGTTTTGTAAAGAATTTTGTGTATACTAGTAGTGCAGAGAAATTTTTCAAAAACTTCAGTATAAGTTAAAACTTAATCTTGTATTTTATTTTGCCATTTAACAACCATTTGCCGAAAATGAAATAGTAAAAAATTCAAGCATAAAACACTCCAAACTTTCACTTTTTAATTAACATTCTAAATGTTATCTTATAAAAACACAAATTCAGTTCAATGTATCTATATTTCAATTAGTTATAAAAAACGAGGTGTATATTTGGCCAGCGGCTTGCATTTAAATTTATTAGTTGTAAGCGTGATAATATTGGTATTTGTTAAACAGCAAGTTTCTGTTTGGATTTTTCATAATGTGGAATCAACTGCATTTTTTTGTCACACTTTTCTCATGTACAAATGAATTGAGTGAATTTGTAGTTGGTGATCAGCTGCTAAATAGTGATGAGTTTTAATATGCGAGCACTCTTAGGATTTGTTGGACATCAAATTCCTGTTTGCTGTTATTTCAAATTCCTGTTTGCTGTTATTTCAATTTACAGTATGATGTATGAACCTCAAATTTTTCATCACACTTTTCTCAAGTTCTTTTTTTTTATTCTGTTGGACACCCACTTTCTGTTTTCAAATACTTTCACTTGCAATTGGGGTGGTCTAAGCATGACAACACATGGGTGCATGCGTTGTTGTTTTTCATGTTATAAATCTTTGCCCCATATTAGTTCACAGAAACATCTAGTTTATTTATGATTTATACTGATAGAATAACATATTTCTAGCAGGATGATTCCAGCTGACTGCAATACAGATTTTTGAATGTTAACTTATTTCCTAACTTGTTATCTTATCAAATTGACATTTACATCTCTTAAGTTAAATACTGTAAATGCAAAAAATGTTGCGTGCTTTATTATTGCGAATTTTGAAGAATGGACTAAAATGCGAGATTAAATATGGCGAATTCAGGAAGTTGAGCATAGAGTTATATGTATTTGATATCGAAATGCAAGTTTATATATTTGCGACCCGATAAGTCGCATGATTCACAGAAATAAAAAAAAAAATTGCAATAGCTATAAACTGTAGTTTAATTTCTTTGAGTTTTGTCAAACGTGGAGGAATTTTATGTCATGAATTAATACACCACATCCCTTTATGTCCAATATTTTAATAATTTATTACATATCAGAAACTAAAACCTGAACATTAGTTCTGACAAAAAACTTATTTAATCTTTAACTCGATTAAAAACAGATGTAGTCAATTTGTTTCATTAAATACAAACAAATAATTCCAGAATACTTCTCTTTATTTTGGAATTTTAGAATTTCGTTTGTCATTACAGAGAACTTTTTATAAAGTCTTCAGTTAAAAAAATCTGCAATGAATAAAAAAAATTATCTATATGTATTTACAAAATTTTCTGATATGAATAATAGCAGTCGTTTATACTTCGACAGCATTGATCAACATGGTCTTGCATGAATAGTTTACTTGTAATATAAAAAGAAAATAAGATAAGGACAAAATCTACTTTAATAGTTTACAAAAAAGTTCATAACATTTAAAACATTATTTTAAAACATGAATATTCAGTTATGTAGACACTAATTGAAATTAAGCAGATAACAGTTAATACAATATAGATACATATAGGAATACAGCAACACCAATTATACAAGGCAGATATCTACTGGAATGCTGTAAATTACAATTTAACAATGTAGACACCTTTTGATATAATGTAAGCATCAATTTAACAATGCAGGTAGCTTTTGGAATAATGTAAACACCAATTAAATAATGCAGATCAGATAACTATTGGAATACTGTCAACAACAATTTAACAATGCAGATACCTATTGGAATACTGTAAACACCAATTCAACATTGCAGATACCTATTGGAATGATGTAAACACCAAATCTACAATGCAGATACGTATTGAAATACAACAAACACCAATTTAACAATGCAGATACCTATTGGAATCTGACAAACATCAATTTAACAATCAAAACCTGTTGGAATAATGTTTACACCAATTTAAGAATCCAGATACCTATATTGGAATGATGTAAACAACAATTTAACAATTCAGATACCTATAGGAATACAGCAAACACAAATTCAACAATGCAGATACCTCTAGGAATACATTAAACACCAATTTAACAATGCAGATACTTCTTGGAATACTACAACACCAAATCATCATTGCAAATACCTATTGGAATACAAGAAACACCAATTTAACAATGCAGATACCTATTGGAATAATGTTAACAACAATTCAACAATCCAGATACCTATTGGAATACGGCAACTCAAAATCAACAATGCAGAACCCTATTGAATAATGTAAACAACAATTTAACAATCAAGATACCTATTGGAATACAGCAACACCAAATCAGCAATCCAGATACCTATAGTAATACAGCAAACATCAATTCAACAATGCAGATACATAATGGAATACAAAAAACACCAAATCAACAATGCAGATACCTATTGGAATAATTTAAACAACAATTTAATAATGCAGATACCTATTTGAATAATGTAAACAACAATTTAACAATGCAGATAAATTTTGGAATACAGAAACACAAATTAAACAATGAAGATACCTATTGAAATACTGTAAACTCCAATTAAACAATGTAAATACATTTTGGAATACAGCAAACACCAATTCAACAATGCAGATACATTTTGGAATACAGCAAACACTCATTCAACAATGCAGATACCCTTTATATTAAGCTAACACTATTGACATGTCACTTGGTCTCTGGTGGAAAGTTGTCTCATTGGCAATCATACCACATCTTCTTATTTTTATACCTACTGGGATAATGACTAATGAAAGAAAGTTATTTGAGTCACAATGTTCAACAGCGAGCAATAATTCACACAACACTATTAAAGATGATGTAATATGATAAATATTGTGCTGAAGTTTCTAATTTTAGCTCAAGTAGTTCGAAAGGACATCCTTATATTTCCCTTTTTCTGGTCAGTTTATCTGTTCATTGAAAAATATTTCGAAATCTTCTTTCTAACAAACAGGCTATTAATTCAACCAAACATGGACTGAATTAAATTTATATTATCAAACCCCCAGTCTAAAAGACTTTCCTAAAATGCATTATAGCCAAGTGTTGATGACACAATTACTAAGTAGAATATAATTTAGGTGATATCGTATCGGATATTTACCAGTAAATAAATGTATGAATGAACACTGATAAATTTAGACCAAAATGCATTATGTCACAGAGGTTACCTTAGTACTGAAAGATTTTTTGCTGAACGTTCCTTTTACATTACTATACATATGTCTTGTTGTCATGTTAGCAACACAAACAGTTAAACCTTGTAGACCACACAGTAATATGAATATGTATTCAAGCCATTCTGATTGCAAAATACCTGATAAAAAGCCTGTAACCCAAAAGATACCCGATAAAAGGAGGAGGCGAAAAAACAGTTTTGCATCTTGGAAGTATGAAGATTTAATGAGATTTCTCATTTCCACACGCATTAGGCAAATTTGTACTATAACTCGTAACAGTACAAAAAAATTGATTAACGTAGAAAAGACTACTGGTCCACTAAAGAATATGATATTTGCTGGATACCTGCTTGGAAAGCAAACTGAATTTCCATATCCTGCTGATAAATTAGCAACGTCAAATTGATCTAGTATGACAGCTGGGCCAACAAATAAAACTGGAATCAACAAGCCAGTAATGGTAAAAGAATGCTTAGTGAAATTTCCAGTTCGTCTTATTGTTTTGTTACCTGATTTCATTGAAGTAAGATTCTTAGCTATATAAAATACTGATATCAACACGAAAGAAAAGACAGTCAGCCACAAATAATGAAGAGAGACCCCAATAGTGTAACAGAGGAATGCTATTTTGGAGGCATAACTACCAATCATAAACAAAATATTTGAAGCAATCAATGAAATAGATATGTTTTCCATGTTTGAACCTGCAATACTTGAAGAAAGGTTAAATTTTCTATTCATTGAAATGGAAAAAACTAAAGCCACAACAGACACCGAAAAGCATACGTATGTCAGGATAGCTTTGATAGAGTAGGGCAGTTCTTGGCTATCCTTGAAATCTTGGTTTATATAATATTCGTGGCAGACTGCATCTGTTGCTTGTATCTGGAACAGTCCATTCTGATCAGCAAACACTGTCATCCTCTTACAGCCAAGGGTCACAGATTTAGATATATTTGCACCATTCCTTTCAATATCCTCAACTATATCAAGTGTTTGTTGATTTACGCCTATCTTGTGGAGAGTTTCATTTTGCAGTGTCGGGGGTAAACTTTGTTTTTTGCTAATTTCTATAGTGTTGTTTTCATCAGTCCAAAACATATTCCACATTAAGTTGTGTATATGATGTTCGTTTTGTTTTATTTCATGTAAAAAAGATGGTTTGGTGAAAATAACCTGCAAGTTTATTTTGGCAGCTACATTTTTTTCACCTTTTGGGAGAAGAATATCCTTAACAGATACGTTTTCTGTGTCAATGACCTTGGTCAAAGTCCAGCAATAGGCAGAAGCAACTGTGAATATCTGTTGTCTTGTCAGAGACACACTGGATACAAGGTAGAAAGGTTCTAGATTGCTGATAAAATTTGTGTAAATTTCTAAATCACATTGGTTACTCCCATTCATCTGAAAGTAAAATATTGAGTACCTTTAATATAATTACAAACCTATCTCTTTTGATCACTTATTTTCTTTCCTTTGTTCAGTTTAAACGGGATTTTACCTGAACTATCCAAACATTTCATACGTATATATTTTAACAGTTACATTGTACAGGTAAAAGTGCTTGTTTATTTTAATAAGTTCTGCTCACGCCTCAAGGCAGTGATAAGAGAATTACCCAGGGACTGAGCAGGGTGATATAGACGAAGGAAAGGATGATGAACATACAATACTTGTCCCTTCATGTAAAACAATAGCCATCAATGAAATAGTCAATAGATTTAGTTTCAGCACCTACAAAAACATTGTTGGTTGGTCTGTTTCTCAAATACTATATGCAAAAAGGTCCACTATATTTGTTTTATGGAATGATCGTAAGGTTAAGGTAAACATATATATATATATATGTGTCTGAAAAGGTTCATCTGACTTTCATTAAAGTTCATCATAACAAATGGACAAATATGGCCATATTTTCACCTCAAAAACTACTCTGTGTACAGACTTACCTGTGCTGTTTGGAAAGTTTTAATGCCTAGCATCCACTAGATATATAAAAGTTAAATGCATTTTGTATTTAAGAAAGAATCTTTCTTGGTTTTTGATGGGCATTTTTTTCCCTTTCTTCAGAAGGTTCAAAAATAAACAAACACCTGAATTACTTTGATACTGTCCACTCACTGACTCAGATAAACTCTTTAACTCACCTATAGTTGTGAAGTTACCTGGTGTCCATGTCAATTAAGGACAATGAAAACAATACAAACCGGTTTTTTACCTGAGGGAGCATCTCATAGTTGTACCACAACTCAGTCAATTTTCACACTTTTTGCATAAAGGAAACAAAATGTGATTAGTTGGTAGTAAAAACTTCATCTTGAAGACTTTGAACGAAAATTTAATCATGATCAGAAGAGCAGGGAAGACATTGTGTGCTCTCTTATTATAGGTCGGTCATTTAAAGACGTATCAACCGTATCATATACGTTGACGTATCCTCATCTGCAGATATACCAAAAAACAGTATATGATCCCAAGCTTTAATTTTATGTACTTTCAATAATGCAAATGGGCGACTGATTAATTTCTTATGCAGCAATTTACAAAACAATTAGGAAATTATATATCGAGTTTTTGTGGAATATATATGTAACCCGACTTTTAAAGATATTCCGAATAGTTGGAACTGTTTACATGCATGATAGGAGTGAATACGGTAAAATCGTTTGTTTATGTGTGAACTTGTGCTCACGTAAAAAAAATGTTATTAAATTGACAAAAAGAGTGATACTCAGTACTTTTCGATTACCTTTTTTGATAAAATTGCAAATGAACAATATTCAAAGTCCCTTGCATGTATAAGTAGTACATTAGATTTTTTTGTGTATATTCATATAAGATCTTGAAATATTTTTTTAACTAGATTATTAAAGGATTGTGTATGAATATTGTGTACCTGCCCTACATTGGCTCCTTTTTAAGGGCATGTAAAAGTAGTTGACAGAACCCCTTATTTATTTTCTTACAAAACACCACTATCACAAATATTCAAAGTGTATGTTTCATTGTTTCAAAGAGATTCCAATTAGTTTTTTTTAAATGAAGCATGGTCTTATTAATGGGATCACATAATATTTTTTTTATATATCTGCAGATGCGGATACGTCAACGTATACGATACGATTGATACGTTTGTAAATGACCGACCTATATTAGAAAGTATTAAGAAAAATAAGCTTTGAATTGTTTTTCTGAATTGCTATATATGTTAACATCAGGGATCACCACATAAACTTGTTCAAGTGTTTATAGAGCTACCTATAGCAGACTTGGGGTCAATTACATTGGAATGTAATTAATTAAATTACACATTACATTGCAAAAATTATCAATTACATAAATTACACATTACACAGTTTTTGAAATGTAATTAATTAAATTACAATTACTGTACTGAAGTAATTAATTAAATTACACATTACATTTCATCATGATATTTTTTAACAATATTTTACATGTACATTGTATATATAATGCATGTATAACATATTCATATAAACATAGTTTAAGCGTTGCATTTGATAATCATTTAATTTAGTTATTTTAATGTTTTGTCATTTAGTCTGAACAAGGAGGTTATATTATCGTCTTTCGTCCTCTCTCCTTGGTCTGAATCTGTCTGGTCTGAAAACAGCAATTGTAAATAGTCTTTGAACAGGAGCTAATGTACTAAATATTGCTTGATCAGAACATGGAAGTTTTATGATTAGAAGATCATCATATTGAAAGGAGAGGGAATTTGTTCCTATTAACTTGCCAATGCATCAAGGGGTATTTTGACATCTCAGAAATGAAATCATTTAAATTAAAAAAAAAAATTATTTGACTTTAAAAATATTGAAAAAGTGTTCTTGTCACAGTATTGAAAATTTATTTTAGTACAAACAATGTATATAATGTCTAAATATAAGCAATATTTTGCTAATTAGATAAAATACATGTAATAGTGGCATTGCCCCTGGACATTGTAATCTGATTAATTGCTGTTTGTTTTTACAGCTGTTAATTTCTATTTCTATAATCCTTTTGTGTATACTAATTTGACAAAATGATTGTATGCAGACATCAGTGATTTTAAATTCTAAATGAACTGTCTAAGGAAGATGTTTCACAGTGACACATTTTGTTTTGTTGTGTTTAACAAGGTGATTTATAACTTGTCAATCTATTTAGTTAAAAGATCTTTCTTAAAAAACGGAACAGCACTATAATATATGATTCTCACATTTTTTAAATTTTAAGACAAAATCTGTAGATCAGATAAATGATATAAAAACTTCAGAATAAATTACAGACATTATATAATTAAACATAAATCCTTATCTTTAACACCATAAAAGTACATGTAATTGAAATGTAATTTAAAAGTAATTGAGCATTACATGCTTTTTTCAATGTAATTAATTAAATTACCATTACATGTAATTAAAAATATGCCCAATTACACATTACATTCAATTACATGGAAAATTGTAATGCATTACACTTAATTACCATTACAATTTTAATTACCCCATCCCTGATTCCTATAGACCAAATGAGATAGCTGCAAGGGACTATAGGTCCCTATATGACCTACAATAATGAGCAAAACCCATACTGTAACGTCAGGTATAAAAGGTCCAGACATATATATATATATATATTGTTTATAAGACAGTACTACTAGAATATAGATTCTTAATACATGTACTGTGAACTCATTTTCGTATGCCTGTTTACAGGACGTATTATGGTATACCGTTAACATGTCAGACGATAACTCAATAACACTTATCAAAGTAAATCAATTTGCATGAAACTTTGGTTAAATTGTTTTTATCTATTGACATGAGCTCCCTTTGGATTTTTATAAATTTAAGATTTCATGTTTCCGACTTATGGGCTTTTATTCTTTAAAAAAAGGGGGATTTTCCAGTTTCAGACAAAAACTCAAAAACCCTTTCACCAATTTGCAAGAAACTTTGGTGAACTGTTTATATGTATTGATGTGAGCTCCCATTCGATTTTTATCTCGCCTTGACGGAGTCAAAAAGCGAGACATAGGTATGCTGTTTCCGGCTTCGGCGGCAATGGCGCCGTCAACAATGTATTAGTTTGTGATTAGGTCTAGTTTATGGTGAACCACAAGTGGTAGGTCAATCATATTTGGTATGCAGTTGTATAAGGATTGGCATATCTCATTTCCATGGAGATTATTTGGCCTTGCCCCCTCAGTCATGGTCTATTGACTTTGAAACCTTTGCTTATTTTATATGTATTAGTTTGTGATTAGGTCAGTTTATGGGGAACCACAAGTGGTAGATCAATGATATATGGTATGCAGTTGTATAAGCATTGGCATATTTCATTTCCATGGAGATAATTTGGCTCCGCCCCCTTAGTCATGGTCAATTGACTTTGAAACTTATCTTAGTTTATATGTATTAGTTTGTGATTAGATCAGTTTAAGATGAACTGCTTATGTTAAGTTAATGATATTTGGTATGCAAATTTATTGGCATTTGCAAATATTGTTTCCATGGAGATTATATAGCCCCATCCCCTCTTCATGGTTCATTGACTTTGATACTTTTACATAGTTTACAAGTTTATGTTTGTATTTAGGTTTGGGAACGACTTATAATAGTTAAGTCAATGGTATTTGGTATGCAGTTGTATTAGCATTGGCACATCTCAATTACATGGAGATTATTTAGCCATGTAACTCATGCAGTCATGGTTCATTGACTTTGAATATAATATTTCCATAACTTGTGTAAGATGTTAAAGTATTTCTATTTTGATTTCAACATTTGCATAATCAAAATTACAAAAAGGCGAGACATATCTATTATTATTATTATTATTATTATTATTATTATTTTATTATTATACAGTATTTATAACAGCGCATTATATAAAACTAAAATTACTCTAAGCGCTTTACAACGTATATCAATTCACATATATAAGTATTTACAATAAAATATGAAAGCCCATGTTAAAAATTCTAAAACAAACAGATTTTTAAAATATAGCACTGCATGATAAACATTAAGATTTATATAAAACGGGCATGATAAAATTAAGGAGATATTGAATCCGTACCAATAAAAGTAAGTTAAAAATATCTCTGTGATAACAGTTTATTATGAATTTTAGATATTTTTTTTCCAAGTTATGGGGTTTTATTCATTAAAAATGGGGATTTTCCAGTTTTTTTGACTGCTTTGAGTAGTTTTCATGAAACTAAAGTGACTGTTTTGTATCTATCAAATTTACTTTTTTATAAATTTCTGTTATGACATTGAGACGTTATTGAACTTTATTCTTTGAAAAAGTGACGGGTGTATCCTGCCCTCATGGCGCAGCTGTTTATTATTTGTGGGATACCAATTTTTGTGGATTGTGTTGGTAAAGGTAAACCATGAATTGAAATATTCAACGAAGTACAAATTTGCTACAGGCATGTATGCAGATTTTTGCAAAACCGAGAATTTTTCCTCAAGCCATGAAAATTGGTACCCTAGAAAACAAACGAATCAAAGTATTTTTTTACCTGGTAAGTCATCTTGGTGCAATCTTCTTTCTTCGTTTCCTTTTCTGTGAAAGAAAATAGGATAGTCATTGGGTAAATTTTATCTCGACCTAATCTATCATAATTTCCAGCCGTGCATTTAAATAAGTGACGATTAGAGGCAGGAGCACAGAAATAGTTTCTGTATAAATGTACCATTCTCTTCTCAAATAGATATACTGGATTGATGAACATTTGATATAGTGTGTCATTATTGCTAGCTAGTTGTAGCATACATGCACGAATGACTGTATCTTTTGGAGGTATAAGTTTATAGCCTTTGCTCATGTGGAAAATATGATTCATTCTGTCTGAGTTCGACATGTTTTCATGGATAATTGATGTGGGTACTCCAATAAGTTTTAATTTCAGATCAAATGTTTTATACAAAGTAATATTATGACAAAATGCACAGTACTTATTTTTGAATATAATGTCATCATTAACAACGCATGGTCCCACCTGCAGTAAATTATCACTTTGACAAAGGTGTAGAATAGTTGTATTATCTTCCAATGGTGGACATTTAGCCACTGCAAACAGGCCTTTGTATATGTTATCAGATGATTGGTAGCATTGATAATATGGCGTGTATACTGAATTTAACTCTTCATTGTATTTGATGTCATGACAACAGTCTTTGAACTGATGACATTGTTCGTCACAATTACAATATTGTTCCTCCATTAAAGTTTGTGTAAACTCACAAGTCCCGTACTCATAGCATGGATCTGATAAGACTAAAGCTTCATATGGTGATACACTTGTCGAGTAGGTAAACTGCTGATTGTCCAAAATCCTTGTTTGGTCAGTCACAGAACTTGTTTCCAAATTTTTTAATGCAGTAAGATTGGGTTCCGTAGATCTTGATCCAATGTTCACTCCAAGAACAAACCAGTGTTGGAAGAAATAGTTTAGTAAAAATAGTATCACAATGTAATAAGTCATGATTAACGAGCTTTGGTGATCGAGTTCAAGCTAGAAGATCTATGTTGTATTACTTTTAGCCATTATATCGTTTATATATAGGCATGTGATCGATAATTTTCAAACAAAATAAAAAGCAATTTAACATGCACAGGATGATATATAAATTATATACCTGTGCAATTTGATAGGTTGAAATAAACGTTAATTAATTTCTTTTCCAGTTCGTTTGTAATGGCTTTATTTCTGATGGTACTTAAAATGAATTCAAAAAAATGAATGTCAAAATCTATTGAAAATGTTTTAATTGTTGTAAATTTGCAATCATCGTTTAGTTCTCAGGCAATTCATGTGTATAAACTGAACGAATTTCATTATTTGAAAAAAGGGATATGTTATATAATTATATGGCCCTAATAAAAAGTTAATGTTATGGTGTTATTAACTGGCTGTTTCTGTATTGGCACTGGTATAGATTGAAGGTTTGCTGCATTGGCCGCGAGACCCGTAGGTTCGAGGGCCAATACAGCTGACCGAGAATCTATACCAGTGCCAATACAGAAACAGAGGACTTGAATGTGTAGTCAGTGATGTCATCATTTGGGGTGGAGTCATCATTTACGGTGTAGTTGGTAGTCTCATCAACTAGGTGGTGTCATCATTAAATAAACTCATCATAGATACCAGGACTAAATTTTGTATATACGCCAGACGCGCGTTTCGTCTACAAAAGACTCATCAGTGACGCTCAAATCCAAAAAAGTTAAAAAGGCCAAGTAAAGTACGAAGTTGAAGAGCATTGAGGACCAAAATTCCTAAAAGTTTTGCCAAATCCAGCTAAGGTAATCTATGCCTGAGGTAGAAAAGCCTTAGTTTTTCAAAAATTCTAAATTTTGTAAACATTTAATTTATAAATATAACCATATCAATGATAATTCATGTCAGTAAGATGTAGTTAATGCTGTCATCATTTAGGGTGTAGTTGGTGGTGTAATCATTTAGGGTGTAGTTGGTAGTCTCATCATCTAGGTGGTGTCATCATTAGGATGTAGTTAGTGGTGTCATCATTTAGGGTGTATTTGGTGGTATCATTACATAGTTGGTAGCTGGTGGTGTCTTAATTTGAGGCGTAGTTGGTGGTGTCATCTTTAGAGGTGTAGTTAGTGGTGGCATCATTGGTGGTGTAGTCAGTGACGTCATCATTGGGGTAAAGTTTGTGGTGTCATTATTTGAGGTGTGGTTGGTGGTGTTATCATTGGATGTTAATAAGTTGGTGGTGTCAAAATTTAGGGTGTAGTTGGTTGTGCATCTTTGAAGGTGTAGTTAGTGTTGTCATCAATGAGAGAAAGTTGGTGATGTCATCATTGGGATGTATTTGGTGTTGTCATCATTTGAGGTGAAGTTGCTTGTGTCATCATTGGGGTGTAGTTGGTGATGTCATCGTCTTGGTGTCTTCATTGGAATGTAGTTGGTGGTGTCATCATTTGGGATGTCATTGGTGATGTCATCATTGGGATGTAGTTGGTGGTGTCAGCATTGGGGTGTAGTTGGTGTTTGTTATCTTTGAATTGTAGTTGGTTGTGTCATCATTTTTGTATTTGAAAGTCTTCACATTCATGGGACATCTGTGTCCCAATGTAGAAAATCTTCTTTTCATTTTGTCAATTTTTCTTTCTTTTTTTTTCTTTTTTTGCTTTTTATTCTGTAGAATCAAACTGAGCATCAATCATTTACCATGTTTACAGTAAAAGGTATAACAATAGAGGTAGATTGTCTTAAAAAACTCATTGCTATTGAATTTCATTGTTTAAAAAATATTCTAGACTGAACAATTCATTTTCAAGCATAAAAGTATTCCTAATACAAACGTCTCCCCCTATTTTTTTATACGACCGCAAAAATTGAAAATGTTTTGGTCGTATATTGGTATCACGTTGGTGTTGTCGTCCATCGTCGTCGTTGTCGTCTGAAGACATTTGGTTTTCGCACTCTAACTTTAGTAAAAGTAAACAGAAATCTATGAAATTTAAACACAAGGTTTATGACCATAAAAGGAAGGTTGGGATTGATTTTGGGTGTTTTGGTGCCAACAGTTTATTAGGAATTAGGGGCAAAAACAGGTCCCAAATAAGCATTTTTCTTGGTTTTTGCACAGTTACTTTAGTATAAGTAAACAGAAATCTATGAAATTTTAACACAAGGTTTATGACCATAAAAGGAAGGTTTATATTGATTTTGGGAGTTTTATTCCCAACGAATTAGGGGCCAAAAGGGTCCAAAATTAAACTTTGTTTGATTTCATCAAAAAATGAATTATTGGGGTTCTTTGATATGCCAAATCTAACCGTGTATTCAGATTCTTAATTTTTGGTCCTGTTTTCAAATTGGTCTACATTAAGGTCCAAAGGGTCCAAAATTAAACTTAGCTTGATTTTAACAAAAATTGAATTCTTGGGGTTCTTTGATATGCTGAATCAAACATGTACTTAGATTTTTTGTTATGGGCCCAGTTTTTAAGTTGTTCCAAATCCGGGTCCAACATTATTATATTAAGTATTGTGCAATAGCAAGAAATTTTCAATTGCACAATATTGCGCATTATAGCAAGAAATCTTCAATTGCACAGTATTGTGCAATAGCAAGAAATCTTCAATTGCACAGTATTGCGCAATAGCAAGAAATCTTCAATTGCACAGTATTGTGCAATAGCAAGAAATCTTCAATCGCACAGTATTGCGCAATAGCAAGAAATATCTAATTGCACTTACAGTATTGCGCAATAGCAAGAAATTTTCAATTGCACAGTTTTTATACGACCGCAAAAATTTTAATTTTTCGTCGTATATTGCTATCACGTTGGCGTCGTCGTCCTGCGTCGTCGTCGTCGTCGTCGTCCGAATACTTTTAGTTTTCGCACTCTAACTTTAGTAAAAGTGAATAGAAATCTATGAAATTTTAACACAAGGTTTATGACCACAAAAGGAAGGTTGGGATTGATTTTGGGAGTTTTGGTCCCAAAATTTTAGGAATTAGGGGCCAAAAAGGGCCCAAATAAGCATTTTCTTGGTTTTCGCACTATAACTTTAGTTTAAGTAAATTGAAATCTATGAAATTTTGACACAAGGTTTATGATCACAAAAGGAAGGTTGGGATTGATTTTGGGAGTTTTGGTTCCAACAGTTTAGGAATTAGGGGCCAAAAAAGGGCCCAAATAAGCATTATTCTTGGTTTTCGTACAATAACTTTAGTATAAGTAAATAGAAATCAATGAAATTTAAACAAAAGGTATATGAACACAAAAGGAAGGTTGGGATTGATTTTGAGAGTTTTGGTCCCAACAGTTTAGGAATTAGGGGCCAAAAAGGGGCCCAAATAAGCATTATTCTTGGTTTTCGCACCATAACTTTAGTATTAGTAAATATAAATCTATGAAATTTAAACACAAGGTTTATGACCATAAAAGGAAGGTTGGGTTTGATTTTGGGAGGTTTGGTCCCAACAGTTTAGGAATAAGGGGCCCAAAGGGTCCAAAATTGAACTTTGTTTGATTTCATCAAAAATTGAATAATTGGGGTTCTTTGATATGCCAAATCTAACTGTGTATGTAGATTCTTAATTTTTGGTCCCGTTTTCAAATTGGTCTACATTAAGGTCCAAAGGGTCCAAAATTAAACTTAGTTTGATTTTAACAAAAATTGAATCCTTGGGGTTCTTTGATATGCTGAATCTAAAAATGTACTTAGATTTATGATTATTGGCCCAGTTTTCAAGTTGGTCCAAATCGGGGTCCAAAATTAAACTTTGTTTGATTTCATCAAAAATTGAATAATTGGGGTTCTTTGTGATATGCCAAATCTAACTGTGTATGTAGATTCTTAATTTTTGGTCCCGTTTTCAAATTGGTCTACATTAAAGTCCAAAGGGTCCAAAATTAAACTAAGTTTGATTTTAACAAAAATTGAATTCTTGGGCTTTTTTGATATGCTGAATCTAAACATATACTTAGATTTTTGATTATGGGCCCAGTTTTCAAGTTGGTTCAAATCAGGATCCAAAATTATTATATTAAGTATTGTGCAATAGCAAGAAATTTTCAATTGCACAGTATTTAGCAATAGCAAGAAATCTTCAATTGCACAGTATTGTGCAATAGCAAGCAATTTTCAATTGCACAGTATTGCGCAATAGCAAGAAATCTTCAATTGCACAGTATTGTGCAATAGCAAATATTTTCAATTGCACAGTATTGCGCAATAGCAAGAAATATCTAATTGCACAATATTGTGCAATAGCAAGAAATTTTCAATTGGAGTTATCTTTCTTTGTCCAGAATAGTAGTTGAATCAACTTAAATCATTGTTTTATACAATATACAATGTATATTCACTTTTACTACCAACTGATAAATTAAAACAATCTTTACCATTCAGTGATAACAAGCACTTTATTTTACATTTTAATATTTTATGATGTATTTAAATGAGTAGTTATTGTTGCAAACTCCATTAGGAATTTGAATTGAGATCAGTTTTGGAAAAAAGGAAAGGGGGATGTGAAAAAAAAATGGGAGGGGGGGTTAAATTTTTCTCATTTCAGATTTCATAAATAAAAAGAAAATTTCTTCAAACATTTTTTTGAGAGGATTAATATTCAACAGCATAGTGAATTGCTCAAAGGCAAAAAAAAAATATTTTAAGTTCATTAGACCACATTCATTCTGTGTCAGAAACCTATGCTGTGTCAACTATTTAATCACAATCCCAATTTACAGCTGAATCCAGCTTGAATGTTGTGTCCATACTTGCCCCAACTGTTCAGGGTTCAACCTCTGCAGTCGTATATAGCTGTGCCCTGCGGAGCATCTGGTTATGAAATATTCTTTGAAAATTGGAGTTATCTTTCTTTGTCCAGAATAGTAATTGAATCAACTTAAATCATTGTTTTATGCAATATACAATGTATATTCACTTTTACTACCAACTAATAAATTAAAACAATCTTTACCATTCAGTGATTACAAGCACTTTTTTTACATTTTAATATTTTATGATGTATTTAAATGAGTAGTTATTGTTGCAAACTCCATCAAAAATTTGAATTGAGATCAGTTTTGGAATAAGGGAAAGGGGGATGTGAGAAAAAAAATTGGGGGGAGGGGGGGGGGGGGTCAATTTTTCTCATTTCAGATTTCATAAATAAAAAGAAAATTCCTTCAAACATATTTTTTGAGAGGATTAATATTCAACAGCATAGTGAATTGCTCAAAGGCAAAAAAATTTTTTAAGTTCATTAGACCACATTCATTCTGTGTCAGAAACCTATGCTGTGTCAACTTTTTAATCACAATCCAAATTTAGAGCTGAATCCAGCTTGAATGTTGTGTCCATACTTGTCCCAACTGTTCAGGGTTCAACCTCTGCGGTTGTATAAAGCTGTACCCTGCTGAGCATCTGGTTATACTATATGTTGTGCTAGTTTATTTTTCATAAATTGATGTTATTGAAAAGAAAACACTGACAAAAATAATTTAAATATAATTCTTAGAAGATTCGACTCCTACTTCATTAATTTAAACATACATGATATTTTAATTAGAAAGACAGGATATGGATTAACATTAAATTCACATAACATACAAGAAAAAGACCAATCTTTCAAAGGAACAGAACTTTTAGTGCTGTTCTACATTTTGATAAATGATTTGAGGTCTTTGTTGAACGTCATTTTGTGACCTACAGTTGTTAATTACTGTGTCATTTGGTGTCATGTGAACTAAGAGCTAGCTGTTTCATCTATCTAAAACAGTTGAAGTTTCATAAATTTTTAACCACAACATTTTAGTGTGTTATTAGCTGATTTTTAGTTGATTGGTATTATTTTTTTCTTTTTTTTCTTATTTCATCACATAGCTGAAAACAAGATGTCTTTTTTTTAAATGTTTTATTGGGTTGATGTCGAACCCCCACTTATTTCAATTTATTGAAATATTATCAAATATTGCATTGATAAATTCAAGCTATAATTTGTGACTTTGCAATATTTCTTTTATTATTTATCTTCATTTTTTTACATTTTCTCTTAAAAAATTAGAGTTCTGAGATCTAAAAACTACTAACAGATATATATAAAAATGTTCAGTTTTTAATATGTAAATACATACTAATTTAACTTCCAAAAAATCAGGAACAATTCTTGTATTTGAAATATGAAATATTTTTTTATAATAAAAAACCTTGACATTCTAAATATTCTGCATTTGATTTTTGTGGAGCCTGTGACTTTTGTCACAGAAAGCTTGACATAAGGATAGTGATGCAGCATTAGCTTACTTCTTAAAAGCTTTATATTTTGAAAGGTGGAAGACCTGGATGCTTCATACTTTGTATATGGATGCCTCATGATACGAAGGTTCTGTCAGTTACATGTCCAATGTCCTTGACCTCATTTTCATGGTTCAGTGACTATTTGAAAAAAAGTTAGATTTTTTGAAATGTTAAATTCTCTCTTATTATAAGTAATAGGATAACTATATTTGGTATGTGCTTACCTTGCAAGGTCCTCATGCCAGTCAGACAGTTTTCACTTGACTTCAACCTCATTTCATGGATCAGTGAACAAGGTTAAGTTTTGGTGGTCACTCAATTAGAGTCAATATCTCAGATACTATAAGCAATAGGTCTAGTATATTTGGTGTATGAAAGGACTGTAAGGTGAACATGTCCAACTGGCAGGTGTCATCTGACCTTGACCTCATTTTTATGGTTCAGTGCACGTAGTTATGGTTAAGTTTTTGAGTTTTGGTCTTTTTTTTCTAATACTATATGCAATAGGTCAACAATATTCGGTGTATGGCAATATTCTATGATCTACATGTCAGTCGCGCAGGTTTTATTTGACCTTGACCTCATTTTTACGGTTCATTGCTCAGTGTTGAGTTTATGTGTTTTGGTCTGTATTTATATTTATCTTCATGATCAAGGTGGCTGGTTGTCTTTTTTGCAGGTTTAAGTAGTATATGATATTCTGATTTTTATTTTAAATGCATCCTGCAGTCTATATTTGGTGTATGGAAGAATTGTTATCTGGCTGTAAATGTCTGTCTGGAATGGTTCATCTGACCTTCACCTCATTTTCATGGTTTATTGGTCAATGTTTAGTTTTCTTGGTTAATGTTAAGTTTATGTGACAGTTGTAATAAAGCTTTATATTTACGACTATCAACATGATATCAATGATAAGTAAAGAAGGCGAGACATTTCAGCGTGTGCACTCTTGTTAGTCTATAACATAAAGTCAAACAGACTTAGAAAAATCTTCATTACAGCAGGTTGCTATATATTTATATTTATTTTTATGTTAATATGGTGTTAATTGTGACCATCGGTAGTTTACAGTTTAGTCACTGGTGAGTCTGATGTAGATGAAACTCGTGTCTGGCTTATTAAATTATATAATCCTGGTACCTTTGATAACTATTTACAGAGGTCATCTTGACAGTTAATTAGATGGCGTCTAGACTTAAACACACACGAAATTCTAATGTATATTTTCTAGAATAATAAATATGCATTGATAACTGTTTATTTCAGACCTATTGTAATTGGGATATGTGTTTTAGTATGTTATAAATCAAATATTAGAATATGAGTCAAATCCGTGAACATGAATTTGACAATAAGTGCCTCTTTAAATCATTTATAGCAGATACATAATTTTCATTTTTATTCATTTTTCAGGTGCATTAATTGGTGTTGGTATAAAAATATTGAAGATTGGAAATTGGCAGGTTAGTTTTTATCTTATATCCAAATAGTTATAAAAAGTAATCCTTTAAGGCTTACTGTTTCTGTCACGAGGTGTCATCAATGTTTTAGTATATGTGATTAAGTCAAGTTTTTTATGAACCACCAGAGGTAGGTCAATGATATTTGGTATGCAGTTGTATTAGGATTGGCACATCTCATTTGTGTAGAGATAATCTTGGCCCTTCCCCCTCAGTTATGGTCTATTGACTTTGAAACTTTCTCTTAGTTTTCATGCTAAAGTCTGTGATTAGATCAGTTAAAGGGGAACTATTAGTGGTAGGTCAATGACATTTGGTATGCAGATGTATTAGTGTTGGCATTTTACATTCTATGGCAGTTGTCTTGTCCTTGACCTTCGTTTAATTGAATGATTTGCATAATTTACATGTTTTAATTTCAACATTTGCATTTAAATATCATCGAAATTACAAAACTGAAAACATAACTCTGTCTCTCTAATTTTTACTTGATTTAACCTTTTCCTGACCTTTTGATTATTGTCATTTAATCAACCTGTGGTTTGATGTCAGTTGTATTTTAGACAAAATACAATTATGACCTCAAATGTTCTTGCTTTCCTCTGAAATATCTAATGTGACGTCATGAAAACTGATTCTAGTAAATAAATATCGTCTATGTGACTCTTGATGGCCAGTGGCAGAATCTATATTTTAACTATTAATTTAAAAAAAAGAGACTATATAAGGATTATAGAAATGACTTTTAACTTAAGCTGAATTAAGGGGCTAGAAAAGTGGTCAATTTTATGTACAAGAATCTGTTCAGAGTAGTATTAAATGATGAGTATGAATTGCCAAGATAGTAGTACGAATTATTTTTCTTAAAAAGTAAGCATTTACCTATTTTTTTTATTTTTTATTTCAGAATGAAGAAGCATTTCCTCCAACAGTATTCTTCATTGTTTTACTTCCACCAATCATATTTGAGTCTGGTTATAATTTACATAAGGTAACTGAAGAAAAACGCTCTATTATAATGTAAACCAACTAATTTTTGTCAAAACCTATTTTCTGGACTCTTGTGAATATAAAATAATATCAATATGTCTATATGTCAGACTTGGGACTTCCCTTATATTGATACACCAAGAATATTAAAAATATAGTAAAAATTGACTGGAAAATGGCTATATAAATGTAAATAGATAAATACAAGCACAGATAGATGTAAAGTTCTACATGTTCTATATATTAACAGAACAAAATGAGCACATTCACAATGAGACTTAACTGAGGTAAAATGTGAATCAAAATAACGGCTTAAAATAAGAAATTATTATTCAATATATATATCATTCTTGAAATGTGTGCAATAAAAAAAAAACTTTATTTTATTCAACTTTTACTGTAGAATTGTAGCAACAGCAGCTTTAATAGCATACCCAAATCATTTCATGACAATTTTTTAAGGAAATTTCAAACAGTTTATCAATAGATATAGGAAGATGTGGTATGAGTGCCAATGAGCCAAGTATTCATTCAAGGTAACAATTTATAAAAGTAAACTTTAATATCAAAATACTTATTAAAATATTCTATGAGCATTTATATTGAACTATTATTAACTAGTGCTAATTTGTTGACTGGATATATATTGGAACTTATTTTTTTCCAGGGTAACTTTTTCCAGAATATAGGATCTATATTATTATTTGCTATATTTGGTACTGTTATCTCAGCATTGATTGTTGGAGGTGGACTATACTTACTAGGAAAGGTAATTTACATTTTATATCATTATCATGGGTCAAATTTAATCTTTTTTGTGTACCGGTTAGTGGGACCACTGGACTGAAATTCTACTTGTCCAACTCCAAATCTACTGGTCCTGCAAAAATATTCATTTGACAAATACTGAATTATATAAATGATAGATTTTTTTGTGCTGTTCTGGTTGTTCATGAGCAAGTACAAATTCTAACTTAAAATTTGATGATCCTGTTACAAAAATATATTTCTGTTCTATGTATGTCATCGAAATTTATCAAATATAATACAATTCATTACATTGCAATCGACTATATAATTTAACTACTTGCAATCTTTCCCCCAAGAATTTTGATATTTAAGTTTCCTTTTGTCAATTTCATAAATTTTATTCCGATCTTCCTTTTGTTCGGCGGTATAACTCCTTCAAAAAATTTCCACATTTTTATTTTTTATTGTTACATTTGTTCTTTGTAAAGGATCCGAGATATTAATTAACTTGTAATACTTAGACACCCCACCTTCCCCAGTACCATGTTATTGATATTTAACAGGTAAAGTTTTTTTGTAAACAAACCGAGATTGTGATGGAATCTGTGATTTTTATCGACAAATTTATAAAGGTCCGCTGGAAAACCAACTGACAAAATCTAATGGTCCGACACAAATTCTACTGGTCTCAGACCACTGGACCAACGCTAATTTAGAAACCTGATTATTATACTAGTTCTACACTATGCACACAGTTCATACTAAAAAAAAATACGTAAACATATCTGACTTGAAAAAAAAATTAAGGATTGCCATGTAATAACTATCAACCAGAGACCTATAATTAACACATTTTTCTAGAATTATTGTTGTTTGTACTGAGGCAATTAACCGACCGGTTTGTAATGTTTATGAGTCAGTGGACCAGTTTTCACACCAATAACATTTTAAAATGAATGTGTTTAATCTTGATAATTTTCAATCCCAACATATATTTTTTGTTTGTTCTATTTTTAATTTTAATTTTCTTGGAACCATATTGCTAGTATTTCTTTTATGTTTGTCACACATGTGTCTGCATAGATTACTGCAGTGAAACTTACCTTGTGTTTACTTAGGTTTCAAAAGTATTTTCAGCACCAAGGGAACAGAATTATTAGAAAAGAAACACTGACAAATCAGATTCAAGTATTTGGGAATATTCATATCATATAAGAATACATTGCCTTTACCAAATCTGATTTGAAAATGTATAATTTGCAGGCCTGTAGCCAGGAATTTCCAAGGGGGGGTTCGTTGGACTCATGAACTCGACTTTAACAGTCACAATTTGAACAAAACGTTGACTTTAACAGTGCTTATTTGATTTCAAGGGGGGTCCGAACCCCCCCTTTGCTACAGGTATAATTTGTAACAAAAGAAATGTTTTTCTTTGTAGGCTGGTCTTGTGTATGAGTTTGATATAGTTGAAAGTTTTGCCTTTGGGTCTTTGATCTCAGCTGTTGACCCTGTAGCAACTCTGGCCATCTTTAAAGCTTTAAATGTTGACCAGATATTATACATGTTGGTATTTGGAGAGAGTGTCCTGAACGATGCTGTAGCCATTGTGTTGACCACGTTAGTATAGATAGATGCTAACCAAATGCAGATACTTTGTTTTGTGCTTATTCCTTTTCAACCAACTTTACAGCTATTTATTTTAAATGATTTTCTAACTTTCTTGATGTTTTTATATATGAAAACACCCAAGTGCTACATATTCATGATGATTTATATTCCCTTTATTCACGAAAATGAATTTGCTCTTGAAAATAAGTTGATTGATAGTAATTAATTTGACATTTTGTTAAAGGTTTCACAACTGCAATGACAAATGCATGTCTTCTTATTGTTTTATTTGGTCATTGGGTTACTGTCTCGATTATGTGAATTTGAAATCCCAATGTCTCTAAATGACACAATAAACAAAATTATGAGTAAGAATTTGTATTACACTACAATGCCATTAAACATAATAAGATATTCTGCATTTATCATGCTTTACTATAGACTTATTAAGAAGGGATATAGTTACGATACTATTGTCAGGTCATTAAAGATTGCATATTTTGGCATTAATATTGATTCACATATAGGGTCTTTGCATCAGAACTAAACACATTTATTAAAAAACCAGTTATTGGCATGACAAGGGTTATGTTCTTCTTATATATGTTATGATGGTATGATACTAAACCCCTAACGGGAAGGATTGTGCCTGATATTCATATGATGGAATCATAATCTTTCAATCAGTTTAATTGAAATATTGAGCTGGCATGTCAGTTAACTACTAGTAGTCTGTTGTTATTTATGTATTATTGTCATTTTGTTTATTTTCTTTGGTTACATCTTCTCACATCAGACTCAGACTTCTCTTGAACTGAATTTTAAATGTGCGTATTGTTATGCCTTTACTTTTCTACATTGGCTAGAGGTATAGGGGGAGGGTTGAGATCTCATAAACATGTTTAACCCCGCCTCATTTTTGCGCCTGTCCCAAGTCAGGAGCCTCTGGCCTTTGTTAGTCTTGTATTATTTTTATTTTAGTTTCTTGTGTACAATTTGGTAATTAGTATGGCGTTCATTATCACTAAACTAGTATATATTTGTTTAGGGGCCAGCTGAGGGACACCTCCGGGTGCGGGAATTTCTCGCTACATTGAAGACCTGTTGGTGACCTTCTGCTGTTGTTTTTTCTATGGTCGGGTTGTTGTCTCTTTGACACATTCCCCATTTCCATTCTCAATTTTATTTACCATGATATGAGGTCACATTGATAAAAGACCCCTCCTGATTATTGAAAGTTACCATTTTATTTTACCATAATAAAATATCAACATTTAATACTTACATTTATTTCAGGACGATTTTGGAGTACAATAAACCAGATGTAGTCATCACCAGTGGAGCTTCAGCATTTTTTGGAGCGGTTGGAAGGTTTTGTGTTATGTTTTTTGCATCATCTGCTATAGGAGTTTTACTTGGTTTAATAAGTGCCCTGGTAGGTAATCAAGTTAATAAAGTGACATGTCACAGTGAAAGTAGTCACTAGCAGGATACATCTGATGATTTAAGAATATGTGAATAGTTTGTCGTCATCAAGATAAATTGTGATTACTGTTGATTCATTTATTTTCGTGGGTATCAATTTTCGTGGACTGCTAAAAACTTGCATATTTGTGGATATTTGATTTCGTGGTTTTGCCAATCTCTGTATACAAAGCCTTTTGGAAATATGTTTTTCGTTGAACATTTGAATTCGTGGTTCACCTGTACCCAGGAAACACACGAAAATTGGTATCCAACGAATAATAATGAATCCACAGTAAACAGATTTAAAAAATAAGGAGATATGGAATGATTGCCATTGAGATAAATATCTACCAAAATAAAAAGATCGAAAAAAACTATTACCTTACAATTTTCCACAATGAGCAAATGCCTTACTGCAAAGCAAGCTTTAAAAGGCCCCAACATAACAAAATGCAAGACAGTTCAAATGTAAAAGATAAATGTCCAGATTAAAGTACAAATCGACAAAAACAAATATTATATACAGCAAAAACCAATTACCACTGAATTACTGGCTCCTAACTTTGAACAGGCACATATATCCCCACACACAGAATGCATTTTTTTTTGTCTGTCAAAAAAAACATCAATTTTGAATGTTAGTTAAACAGTCAGGGGAATTACTTAAACAAGTAACAATTAAAATTACCTATTCAAGTAATGTTGAAAATGAGGCTATTTTAAATATTACTTATATAAGTAACTTTTCTGAATATTATTTTTATGGGTGTCCAATAATACAGATTTTACTAGTTTTAACAATTGTTCACAGTCATCTGGTTATTTTTCCCCTGAAATATTAAATCTAATCCTTCTGAAATACTAATTAACTTTCTGACGCACTTATCTTTCATACCGACGCTTCTTGGTCAAAGATTGGTATCTTGGGACAATTAAATTCTCATTTTCCTCCAAAATCTTGAAGATAGACTGATATAAATAGATAGATACTTGTGAATTGATTAAGACTTGAAGTTATTTATAATTTGTAACCCAAACCAAGTACACATGTTCCTTAAACAAGTTTTAATACTAATTTTATTAAAAATGTATCAAATAACTTATTCGAGTAATATTTTTGTCATAATTTTTAAAGTAACCCTTCATCTCTATAATCCTCTCAAATATAAGAAATTCTTAACTTTATGATATTAAATTATGTAAAAACTCATCAAAACTACTTTTAGTCTATGTTTTATTGAAATTTAAAATAACTCTATTAAGTAATTTTTTTATTTTCAAAAAACAAAAATTACTTATATAAGTTACTTTAAAAAATTACTTGTTTAAGTAATGCCCCTGACTGTTAAAGATCCGTTGTGTGCACTAAAATTAAAATCTTCTTTTTCAAAAAGTATAGTTAGTTCAGATCAATATTTCTTATATTAGGAGTTTAAGAAATCATTTAATAGCAAGTTTGTTTGAAATTTTACTATAAGTAAAAAATCAAAATTAAATCTACCTAAATTACTTAGTTTTAGTCTAACAATATTTGGATATTAACAACATGATATAGTTCTATAACTTGTCTTTTTTGCAGTACCTGCAACATTTTGTTTGCAGATACAATACAAAGAAATCCTACATTCCTTTGTTTTTGTTGTAGACTTTATTGTTTAGGTTCAGTCTGTTGTTAAAGATTTTTTTCAACAACAACAACTTTCTCAAACCTTTATGACATTGTATAAACTTGGATATAAGCTTTTTTATGAGGAATAAAAAATGCCATTATTAAATTTTGAAAACAATTTGTTTTTTTATTTACATGATTTACTGTTTTATTGGACAATTTATTAGTACTTAACATTTAGAAACAGTCTGGAATTAAATAACACAATAACATAAAAAAAATGTTATAAAACATGGACAAAAGGTTATAAAATTTTTAAAAATGACTTATAAAGAAAGTTTCATGATTTTTATGTTAAAAATGTTGGTGGTTTTTATTTCGGCGGATACTGAAATTGCAGCTAAAAAGTTGTAAAAATTGACAGACAAATGTCTTTTGTTATCATTAAATACTTTCTTTTACCAATTGAAGTCTTATATATTGAATATATACTGATACAGTTAATGCACTAGAGTAACGGTTAATTAGATATTTGTCATGGGTATACAAACTAAAAGTAAATGTTTCAGTTTATTAAGTTACAAAATTTACCTGACCATGATTGAAACTTAACTTATTTTATTTGACACTTATTAATAAGGAAAAAATACCTGGCAGTCATTTAAGAAGTACCAAACATTATATACATAAATTACTTTTCCTCCTCTACTGTCATTTCTTCATCCAAATGATTTTGGGGTTTACTTTGGCATCACATGGACTTTGTCATATCAGCACAGCAGGTTTTGTATCTACAATCCACTTCTATAATTTCTTATGAACTTAATCAAATTTTATCATAATCTTCACTATGCAATGCATATAAGGCACAAAATGTGCACTTTCTATTTTGTTTTTTATATTATTATTAATTATTTAGGAGTTGCCCATAGAAAATCATGGACTGAAAAAGAGGTTTAGTAATCATTTGTGCAATTTACTAGCAGTACCTCTAGATTATACTTGCTTTACACCGTATGTATTTTATTTTTCAGTTATTGAAACATTTTGATCTGAGAAAAACACCTTCATTAGAATTTGGTTTAATGCTCACATTTTCATATCTCCCATATGGTTTAGCAGAAGGATTACATTTATCAGGTAAAACTTCATACTAATAAGATCTTCATTTGTATTTCATCAATAAGGACGATGTGGTATGAGTCCCAATGAGATAACTCTCCATCCAAGTCACAATTTGTAAAATGTTAAACATTATAGATCAAAGGACTATACATACATGCTTATTATTCATTTCTTGATACCGTCCTAAATATTCATGAAATATTTGCCTCTAGATGATATTAACACAAACAACAACCTATCAATCATTACATGAAAATATGAAAAGACTTAATAAATGTTAAACATACTAACCTACGGTGACCTATAGTTGTTAATGTCTGTGTCATTTTGGTCTCTTGTGGACAGTTGTCTCATTGGCAATCATACCACTTCTTCTTTTTTATAAACTAGCAGTTTACGAACAAACAAAAAATAGATTGCTTTGTACTGCTTATTTTATTTATAAGGTTAACCAAGTTTAATATCTGTATTTATTTTAAAGTGTTCTTGTTGATTAGGTAGAACCTTGCTTGTCCTAAGAACCCATTGTTGTGAGTTGCAGTATGACAATTTTAGAAAAAAGAGAGAATATACTGTTCTGGGGCAATCGTAAATCATAAGTAATAAAACAATCAGACAACATCATAGTCAAAAATATAAACAATAGAATACACAAACAAAAATAACAAGACATTGTTCAAAACAAAAGAAAACAAAAAAACCACTAAAGTAATTTTGTTCCTTGAAATAATTAAAAAAGAGTTTTATGTTCCTTTTTACATGTTATACTTGTAGTATAAGAATTCAATTAAGAGTTTTCTCATAATCAAAGTTTGGATATAGTATTTAGGATCTTAGGAAAAATGTAATTTTAGAACAGCTATGCAAGATCACTGAAAATAGCTTAGAGATTTAAAGATGTATATAGGAAGAATGTATTTTTCACTGAAAATGATTACGTTTATTAATGTTCCTTAACAAATTGATACATATATATTTCCAGAAATAGAGTTCTTTTGCATATTTTAATTTTCAGCCTTTATTGACACTCTTTTAACCTTCTCCCTTGAAATTCCTATTCTATTACTTACAGGAATCATGGCCATTTTATTTTGTGGTATTGTGATGTCTCATTATACTCATTCAAACCTATCACCAGTCACACAGATCACTACACAGATGACATTTAGAACTATATCATTTATAGCAGGTAAGTGTACAATACACATAGACAGACTTACATACACAATCATGATATTGTAGAAATCAATACACGCGGGAACTCTATAAACTGTCGTTTAAAGGCGCACCACCATTGTTAAAATATTTTCCGTCACTGTGAAATGATCCCCACCATTGTTAAATTATCTTCCTTCATCATGCATTGCTATTATCTTAATTACAGTTTTCATGTCTTAGTTTGCAATCAAAAAGACACATCCGGATTTTCCATTTACACTCAGAAATAATTACATTAGATGTATGTTTTATAATTATAATACATTATTCTGATTGGCTGCATTGCAATCTCGCGTTATATCTTAAGCAACTTCATTACACAATAAAATTTGTCATTCATGATGACACAAGGTCCCACAATAAGGTACACAGGTAAATTAAATAAAAACTTGATAAAAATTGTGTTTTCATGTTCCTAGCTAAAAAATGTAATTATAAGTATTTAATGCTTCTTTTTGTAACTTCATAGGGTTGTAAAAGCGTTGACCGTGCACACATTTTTAGAACGAAGCGCTTCCGCACTTCATACAAAACGTACTTTGGTCAACGCTTTTACACCCCAATGAAGTTACAAAAAGAAGCATTCAATTCTTAATTGAAAGATGAATGTTGAATAGTATATTACTATGAAATTTGTTGTCTAATGTCATTAAAGTCTTTTAAGTTGTAAACATTTGACCTCCAAATCTATCTTCAGCGTTTTACAAAAAGGGTACAAACTTGTTGTAGAATGTAGTTGATGCTCCAAATCGTCAATGCATGTACATGACTTCTGAATTATGTCATTGAAAAAAACATTCTCATCGAATTTTAAGCCCAATACTATTATCAAAATAGCAGGAAAATGACATAGGAACCCTAAGAATAGCTTGTTGTCATTCTTGACTAAGGGGAGCAATACATGCTTGGCATTTGAATTGTTACAAATGACCTCAAACAAATCCCTTCACACATACAATATACAAACTTCTTGATCCAATGTTAAACTAGGCCCCATTGGATGAGTAGTTTGAGTAGTAAAACTACTGTATCACTAGCCTGTTAACTCTGAGGTTGTGAGATTGAATCCCACACATGGCAGGTGTGCTCATCTCAACCTTGATTAACTAGGATTGTCAGTTTTCTTAGCAAAGATCTGTGGTTCTTTCCTGGCACTCCTGCTTCTCCACCAATAAAAACTGACTGCCAATGAGATAGCAGAATAGTGCTGAAAATGGTGTTTAACACCAATCAATAAAAATTTAATCTATAACCTTTAAAAATGAATTAATAAATTTGATTGTATTTAGCATTATTTATCATGTTCAAAAGTAATAAGGAAAGAAAGAATCACATAATATGAACATGAGGTCAAATTAGTTATATACTATATCATATATCAATTGGGAAAAGAAATTTTTGACAGTCTAAGGTATGTTTTAAAAAAATATTTGCAAGTGATTTTGGATTGTTTTCACATATGAAATAACCTGTCTTTATTAACCCTATTTAACTAAAAAACTGTTTTTTATCTCAGAAACCTGTGTATTTGCCTATCTTGGATTAGCCATATTTAGTTTTAATGGTTTAATAGTCAAGCCAGCTCTAGTCATATGGGGTATTGTAAGTAGAATTAATATTAATGAAAGGTGATTTCAGATGTACATTGATTAGACAGCAACCCAGCAATAAGAAACATAAAAAACATGTTCATGTTCATATATGAGAATGATTGATTTTGGAGGAACATTCAAATACAAATTCTAATGCAACAACGTTTGTAACTTTTATTTTGATTGGATAACGTCACTTTCTTGCATGACATAAATTAACAATATAAGCGCAGCGCAGACGGCATATGACAGATTTTAAATACATGTTTTAACGTTGTTTTCTGTCAGTTTCATTAGAATGGAGATAACAATATTGTATTTTAAGCTCCGACGGCATCAATTTAGGATTTGATGGTTGCAAATACCCATTTACTGTCTCAGCTAACGCATCACTAGTAAGCTTAATTTGCGACCATCAAATCCCCAATTGATGCCGTCTTAGCTTAAAATACAATACAGTTATCTCCTAAATAAAAGAAAATTTTTGGTCTGTTTTGAAGGGTTCTGATGTCAACTCAATCCTTTTTAAAACAATATGTACACAGTATATACGTAACAGACTTTCATATAGATTTTTTCTACCCAGAAATAAGTTCACAAATGTATTGATATTCATCTGCATAAGAAGATTTCTATCAGAAGCAGTTTTTACATATGTTCATATATAACTAATGCTTATTGTATGCTGCAACATAAGGCTTGGAAAATCAATTTAACTTTCCAGGTTTTTCATGTCTTGTTCAATGATTCTTTGCCATTTGATTGACAGTGTTTTGATGTCTGTTGAAATGAAATGTATTCCTCAAATTTGATTGATTATCAAGAAGATTTCATGATCTCTCAATCACTAAGACTAAATAAATGTGTATTTGATATTAAAGGTTTTTCAACTTTGAAAATGAAATATTTAATATTTTGTCTTTTTAGGCACTTGTATTGATAGGAAGAGCTTTCAACATATTTCCATTAACATTTCTAGCTAATTTCTTCAGAGAACATAAGATTACTCGTAAAAATCAATTTATAATGTGGTTTAGTGGTAAGTTCATCAAGATTAGACATGTTAGATGTCATGTATTTGTATCTTCAGTGCACAGGTATATATTTATGGCTTTAATATAGTTTTTCTGTGGAAAGTTACCAATCCCCTTCTTAAACTTTTGGACATTTTTAAGTACCATATTATTTTTAGTAAGAGATTATTGTCCTGAATATACGACATTGGACATTAGTCCAACAATAAGAAGACATTGATTGAGATTGAAATTTAGAAAAACAACCTTCAAAACTTAGTTTCTAACAAATTTCCAGTTTTGAGCTTATAATTTATTTATTACATGCATCATTTAACTTTTATATGATGTTTTGTTTGCCCAAGCCCTAGGTGACAGTGACATATGGGTCATTTTCAAAAAATGTCGAATTTTGAAATTGAAAAATTTATTAAAAGTTACTAATTCAAACAACCCTCTACATAAGCAAATCAAAAATTTAACGACGTTTTTGTCTATAATTGTCTATCCTGTTACTGTAACCATAGCAACCATAGTAACAGGATAGACATAACAGGATAGACAAATTTCTTCGTTTTTGATTGCTGTTGTGAAATAACTACTCCCTTTGGTGAAGTGATTATGGTTTTCTATTGTGAATTTGGTTTCCAACACGTTATTGCACTTTTTACAACCATACTGTTATTGTAATTAATCAAAATGGTTGGTAACAGCATAGACATGAAAAAAAGTATGCTCTATTTTTTTCACTAAATGTCTTGAAATTTCTTTTCTCTACACTGTCGTTCAAGTAACGAGGCATTTTAAATGTAAAAATTACTTTGCATTTTTGAAATCAACACTGACTGATTCAATATTCATTTGGATAATAATTTAAAGACTGATTTAAGTAGCGGTAACAGGATAGACACGAACCTCCTGTACGCTGATTGAATTTAGTTTGTAGATAATCTGTTACATACAATGATAAAGAAGCTACGATTTTTCGTTAGAATTATAATTAACGTTCTTAAAAAGTCCCTTTTGCAGATATCAAGGCGATCAGAAAATTGGAAAAAAATCATTTGAAATGTGTTTTTCTGACAATGTACGCACACAAATACCCCCAAAATCGGACTTAAATGCAGTTTAATCTTATCAAAATAGATGTAAGGTGTGTATATTTTTAATGTTATGAATCACAAATCCGACAAGCTTTCATTTAAACCATTACAACTGAAATTTCCATTAGAAATAAAAATTTTAGCATGGGTGTACTGAAAATTCGACATTTTTTGAAAATGACCCATTTAGTTTTACTTGTGTTCATCATTCTGTCCTTGTTATTTCTGTATGGTAAAGCTCTTTATAATATTTATATTGCAAACATTTTATCAGCCTATCAGTTTTTTTTTCATTTGTCCATCTTTCTAGTCATCCTTTTGTTCCACAAACATTTGTCCCTTAGGACCTATACAGAAAGTCTTCATATTTGATCAGTAGCTAAACAGTGATGAAATGTAACATGAGTGCACTTTTCTGATCTGTCAGACAGCTACTTCCTGTTTTCCTATACATTGAAATGTACCTGTGTGTATGCCTTACCATACAATGTGTGCATTCATGTTGTTGAATCCTTCTTGCAACTTTTGAACTGCTACAAATGACCAGAGAGATAAGATTTATAAAACAAAAAATTCCACTCAATCAAATTTACAAATAAACAAGTCTAGATGATAGCAATAAACGTAAAAATTAATATGAAAATGGCATATTTTTACAAGATGAATGTTTTAGGCCCTTGATAGCAAAATGAAATATATGATTTTAATATTATTTAATTGATTTGATATGAACTTCTTTTTTTCCAGGTTTACGAGGTGCTGTTGCATTTGCCTTATGTTTACATTTAGAATTCTCTAAGGAAGATAAAGAGAAAAGATATATTTTAGTGACAACCACTTTAATCATTGTTTTATTTACCACTATGTTTCTTGGTGGAGCTACAATGCCTTTAATGAAGGTAAGTTGTTATCTTACTATTATAGTAAGGGGCCTCAGTGGCCAAGTGGTCTATGTAGGTCTACTAATATAATGTTATCACTAGCCAGTCAACACTGAGGTGGTGAATTCTAATGCCGACTTGGGGTGCCCTCAACTACTAATGTTATCACTAGCCAGTCAACACTGAGGTGGTGAATTCTAACGCCGACTTGGGGTGCCCTCAACTACTAATGTTATCACTAGCCAGTCAACACTGAGGTGGTGAATTCTAACCCTGACTGGGGGTGCCCTCAACTACTAATGTTATCACTAGCCAGTCAACACTGAGGTGGTGAATTCTAATGCCGACTTGGGGTGCCCTCAACTACTAATGTTATCACTAGCCAGTCAACACTGAGGTGGTGAATTCTAACCCTGACTGGGGGTGCCCTCAACTACTAATGTTATCACTAGCCAGTCAACACTGAGGTGGTGAATTCTAATGCCGACTTGGGGTGCCCTCAACTACTAATGTTATCACTAGCCAGTCAACACTGAGGTGGTGAATTCTAACCCTGACTGGGGGTGCCCTCAACTACTAATGTTATCACTAGCCAGTCAACACTGAGGTGGTGAATTCTAATGCCGACTTGGGGTGCCCTCAACTACTAATGTTATCACTAGCCAGTCAACACTGAGGTGGTGAATTCTAACCCTGACTGGGGGTGCCCTCAACTACTAATGTTATCACTAGCCAGTCAACACTGAGGTGGTGAATTCTAATGCCGACTTGGGGTGCCCTCAACTACTAATGTTATCACTAGCCAGTCAACACTGAGGTGGTGAATTCTAACCCTGACTGGGGGTGCCCTCAACTACTAATGTTATCACTAGTCAGTCAACACTGAGGTGGTGAATTCTAACGCCGACTTGGGGTGCCCTCAAGTACTAATGTTATCACTAGCCAGTCAACACTGAGGTGGTGAATTCTAACGCTGACTTGGGGTGCCCTCAACTACTAATGTTATCACTAGCCAGTCAACACTGAGGTGGTGAATTCTAATGCCAACTTGGGGTGCCCTCAACTACTAATGTTATCACTAGCCAGTCAACACTGAGGTGGTGAATTCTAATGCCGACTTGGGGTGCCCTCAACTACTAATGTTATCACTAGCCAGTCAACACTGAGGTGGTGAATTCTAATGCCGACTTGGGGTGCCCTCAACTACTAATGTTATCACTAGCCAGTCAACACTGAGGTGGTGAATTCTAACCCTGACTGGGGGGTGCCCTCAACTACTAATGTTATCACTAGCCAGTCAACACTGAGGTGGTGAATTCTAATGCTGACTTGGGGTGCCCTCAACTACTAATGTTATCACTAGCCAGTCACGACTGAGGTGGTGAATTCTAACCCTGACTGGGGGTGCCCTCAACTACTAATGTTATCACTAGCCAGTCAACACTGAGGTGGTGAATTCTAATGCCGACTTGGGGTGCCCTCAACTACTAATGTTATCACTAGCCAGTCAACACTGAGGTGGTGAATTCTAACCCTGACTGGGGGTGCCCTCAACTACTAATGTTATCACTAGTCAGTCAACACTGAGGTGGTGAATTCTAACGCCGACTTGGGGTGCCCTCAACTACTAATGTTATCACTAGCCAGTCAACACTGAGGTGGTGAATTCTAATGCCGACTTGGGGTGCCCTCAACTACTAATGTTATCACTAGCCAGTCAACACTGAGGTGGTGAATTCTAACCCTGACTGGGGGTGCCCTCAACTACTAATGTTATCACTAGCCAGTCAACACTGAGGTGGTGAATTCTAACGCCGACTTGGGGTGCCCTCAACTACTAATGTTATCACTAGCCAGTCAACACTGAGGTGGTGAATTCTAACGCCGACTTGGGGTGCCCTCAACTACTAATGTTATCACTAGCCAGTCAACACTGAGGTGGTGAATTCTAACCCTGACTGGGGGTGCCCTCAACTACTAATGTTATCACTAGCCAGTCAACACTGAGGTGGTGAATTCTAACGCCGACTTGGGGTGCCCTCAACTACTAATGTTATCACTAGCCAGTCAACACTGAAGTGGTGAATTCTAACCCTGACTGGGGGTGCCCTCAACTACTAATGTTATCACTAGCCAGTCAACACTGAGGTGGTGAATTCTAACCCTGACTTGGGGTGCCCTCAACTACTAATGTTATCACTAGCCAGTCAACACTGAGGTGGTGAATTCTAACGCCGACTTGGGGTGCCCTCAGCTACTAATGTTATCACTAGCCAGTCAACACTGAGGTGGTGAATTCTAACCCTGACTGGGGGTGCCCTCAACTACTAATGTTATCACTTGCCAGTCAACACTGAGGTGGTGAATTCTAATGCCGACTTGGGGTGCCCTCAACTACTAATGTTATCACCAGCCAGTCAACACTGAGGTGGTGAATTTTAATGCCGACTTGGGGTGCCCTCAACTACTAATGTTATCACTAGCCAGTCAACACTGAGGTGGTGAATTCTAACGCCGACTTGGGGTGCCCTCAACTACTAATGTTATCACTAGCCAGTCAACACTGAGGTGGTGAATTCTAACCCTGACTGGGGGTGCCCTCAACTACTAATGTTATCACTAGCCAGTCAACACTGAGGTGGTGAATTCTAACCCTGACTGGGGGTTCCCTCAACTACTAATGTTATCACTAGCCAGTCAACACTGAGGTGGTGAATTCTAATGCGGACTTGGGGTGCCCTCAACTACTAATGTTATCACTAGCCAGTCAACACTGAGGTGGTGAATTCTAACCCTGACTGGGGGTGCCCTCAACTACTAATGTTATCACTAGCCAGTCAACACTGAGGTGGTGAATTCTAACGCGGACTTGGGGTGCCCTCAACTACTAATGTTATCACTAGCCAGTCAACACTGAGGTGGTGAATTCTAACGCGGACTTGGGGTGCCCTCAACTACTAATGTTATCACTAGCCAGTCAACACTGAGGTGGTGAATTCTAACGCCGACTTGGGGTGCCCTCAACTACTAATGTTATCACTAGCCAGTCAACACTGAGGTGGTGAATTCTAACGCCGACTTGGGGTGCCCTCAACTACTAATGTTATCACTAGCCAGTCAACACTGAGGTGGTGAATTCTAACGCGGACTTGGGGTGCCCTCAACCACTATTGTTATCACTAGCCAGTCAACACTGAAGTGGTGAATTCTAACCCTGACTGGGGGTGCCCTCAACTACTAATGTAATCACTAGCCAGTCAACACCAAGTGGTGAATTCTAACCCCCACTGGGAGTGCCCTCAACTACTAATGTTATCACTAGCCAGTCAACACTGAGGTGGTGAATTCTAACGCCGACTTGGGGTGCCCTCAACTACTAATGTTATCACTAGCCAGTCAACACTGAAGTGGTGAATTCTAATGGTTACCCTGACTGGGGTGCCCTCAACTACTAATGTAATCACTAGTCAGTCAACACTGAGGTGATGAATTCTAACGCCGACTTGGGGTGCCCTCAACTACTAATGTTATCACTAGCCAGTCACGACTGAGGTGGTGAATTCTAATGGTTACCCTGACTGGGGTGCCCTCAACTACTAATGTAATCACTAGTCAGTCAACACTGAGGTGGTGAATTCTAACGCCGACTTGGGGTGCCCTCAACTACTAATGTTATCACTAGCCAGTCAACACTGAGGTGGTGAATTCTAACCCTGACTTGGGGTGCCCTCAACTACTAATGTTATCACTAGTCAGTCAACACTGAGGTGGTGAATTGTAACCCCCACTGGGGGTGCCCTCAACTACTAATGTTATCACTAGCCAGTCAACACTGAGGTGGTGAATTCTAACCCTGACTGGGGGTGCCCTCAACTACTAATGTTATCACTAGCCAGTCAACACTGAGGTGGTGAATTCTAACGCCGACTTGGGGTGCCCTCAACTACTAATGTTATCACTAGCCAGTCAACACTGAGGTGGTGAATTCTAATGCCGACTGGGGGTGCCCTCAACTACAATCTAATGTAATCACTAGCCAGTCAACACTGAGGTGGTGAATTCTAACCCTGACTGGGGGTGATCTCAACTACAATCTTGATTTACAAGGATTGCCAGTTGACTGATCGAAGGTCAGTGGTTTTCTCTGGCTTCCTCCATCAATAAAACTGGCTGCCACAAAATAGCTTAAGGGCATACGATACAGTTACAGGGGAGGTAATGACGCTAACGTAAAATGTTATTTTTGCGACGTCAAACTATGACATATCAGGAAAAGATGTATTTTTCGACTATTTTTTATCATTCAAACTGATTTATTTTGAAAACGAGTGCATGGACCCCTATTTTTTAAAACGACATTTTGTTTCATTTTGTAGGGAGATTATGTGGACCAAATTTTATAAAACTGTAAATAGAGGAATTTTTTTAATTTTGATAAATATACAGCAAAAAAATACGATTTTTTCTTAATTCATGACCATTTGATAAATATGAGTTATTTCTGAATAAAAAATGCATAATTTTTTAGGATACTTATAAAAAACAAAAATTACAAATTATCTAACAAAAAACAATTTGTGTTTATCTTTTAAAACAAAAAAGTTATGGTTTTCTTTCGAAAGGGAAAATACGGCCACAAATCCGAATTTTGAGCAAATATACAAAATTTCAACCTCATTTAACTCAAAAAGTAGCACTTGAAGGTATATTTTTTAATACATATTTGATTTAAGCAGGCAAAAACTAGCCTATATATGGAAATTTTCATCAAACTGTAAATACAGGATCAAAACTGTATCGTATGCCCTTAAAAGTATGCTTAAACACCAAAAATCAATCAATCAATACTTATTCTGGTAAAAAAAGATAAAAGAAAATTAATAGGCTATAAGACTGAGACCAAAATATTTTGAAACATTGAAAAAGTAACCATGTTTTGAAGAAATTTATTGCCTCTTGCTAAAACTTAGGAAATTAACCATATGTTTTGTAGTGGTGTTCAGTTTATTTAGAATTGTACATTGTGTAATAATGTGTCTATTTATCATTTCAGAAAAATGTATATTAAGATCAATAATCCCAATACAAAAGATGATAATGAAATTTCATTAATTTTTATTTCCTAGCTTTTAGATGCGACAGCAAAAACAAAAAAAAAGAAGAAATCTGGAAAAGAAGTTTCTCTCAGCAAAACTAAAGAAATGGTAAGGATATCAAAATATTTACAATATTATGAATATGCTAAGTTATTTTGTGAAAGTTTAATATTTCTTTGTTTTTTTAATTTACAACATTTTGTAATGACACTAATACATAGAATAATAATGTGAATACGTCATGCAGGAAATGTTTTGTTCAGATCTTTTTTCTCTCACACATTTGTTTCACCTGTTTCAAACTTTATTCATTTAAATTGTTCAAAAATGTGTTTCATTTTGTTACACTCCTTCAAAACAAAATTGTTTTACATAGTTACCTGTATGTATTTTCATGTGATATTAATATAAAACAAATTGATATGACTGCCAAATAGACAATCTCCACCAGTGACCAAATGATGTATCAGGTAGCAATTATAGGTCACAGAACAACCTTCAATTATAATGAGAAAAACCCAAACAGCATATCAAGCAATAAAAGGTCCACATATGACAAATGTAAAACAATTCAAACCAAAAAATTAGCAGCCTGATTTATGTTTAAAAAAATAATGAAAAAACAAAAACAAATATGATATACAGCAACAAACTGCAACCACTGAATTGAAGTCGTCTCCATTGGGACAAGTAGGCATATATCTACAAAATTTGGTGGGGTTTTACCATGTTGATAATTTATAATATTTGACAGGGAGAAACAGTAGATACGGACCATTTATCAGAGTTAACTGAGGAGGAGTATGAAATCCATTATCTAAAACCAAACCAGAAAGGCTTTCTAAAGTTTGATGCTAAATATCTTGTGCCATTCTTTACAAGGAGATTTACTAAACAGGTTTGTGCACACAAATTTTTTAATGTTATTCAAGCATCGTAATTCCCATTAGATAATGTCATAAAATGCATACCTCCTTTAAGTCAGACCCGTAAAGTGATTAATTTTACAATGTTCATAGTAATAAAGTTACAATTTGAATAGTCTAAAATGTTAAAAAAATATCTTTAGACTTAAATGGTCAAAAGAATGGATAAAATTTTGAATGGTTAAAACAGCTTTACTGTATAGAATTTTCCAGATCATTTTTTTTGTTATCGCTCAAAAACACTTCATTGTTCCACGAATTACCCTCAAGGTAATGGGGTTTACATAAGGAAATGTATTTGGATTTTGTATTATTTTCCTTCCAAAATAGAGGGCATTTTGTTTTCTGGTCTGCCTGTCCATCTAACATTGGATTAAAATTTAAGAGCTAGAGGTGTTATATATATTTTTTTAATTTTAAGTACTTTTCTTGTTTTATTTAATTCATTCATTAAAATGTAGAAATGAATGCCTCCGGGTGCGGGAATTTCTCGCTACATTGAAGACCTGTTGGTGACCTTCTGCTGTTTTTTTCTATGGTCGGGTTGTTGTCTCTTTGGCACATTCCCCATTTCCATTCTCAATTTTATAGTAATTGCAGATTATTTACACCATTTAAAGAATATTGAAAAAGTAATAAGTGTGTTCCAAAGAGATTTTATAAAACTATTATACAGAATGAAGACATAGAAAAGTTGACATACATTTCAACATGGTTATGGATATTGCAGAGAATTTACAGTATTATCCAAAGGGATTGCCCTGTGTTAATTAAAAGCATTATGTGGAATGAAATTTAGAAAACTTGACAAAAAGTTATATTTTATCATGTTTATGATCCTTTTTCTTTTGTTACAGGAAGTAAGAGAAGGACAAACACAGATGAACTATTTGACAAATCAGTGGTTTAAAGATGTGAAGAAAGTAGCTCCTACAATGTCTGACTCCGAATCTGAAGATGAAGTGGAGACTAGCCTAATTGATAATGAAGTGACAAATATTGATCATCAGTAAATTGCTCAAATGAAACTTGTATTTGTTGAACAAATATTTTGTTCAAGTATTGTAGTATTTATCATGTTTATTGTATTTATTGTATTTTCATGAAAAATATTTATGTTCATCATTGAAGAAGTTGCCACTCATTTATTTTAAATTAGTATAGTTTTGAGATACTGTAGTTTTCTGTAGTTTATTTATAGATTCATTTTGTATAAAAGTTTTGAGGATTTAAATTTGAAGACCATTGAATTTATCGTTTATAATTGGTTGTGAACAGAATTTTTTTTATGCCTTTAAATTTTAGAAAGTAATTGTAAAATCAAAATAGTATGACGGGTAGTTACTCTTTAGTATATTTGATATTGAAAGTCCATATTAGATACTCCCGGTTCTAAGATATTGCCTCTTCAGATAAAAAAAATCTCCTGATGGTCTGAACTTATTGATGTTAAAAAATAAATTCAAAACCTCATTTGGATATTCTGAAGTTTAGCTGAGGGCTATTATTTAAAAATAAGTTATCTAAGAACAAGAGAACTTCACATGGTAACACGAGCCTAAAGAATTTCAATGATCCCAGTTGCCCAGAATGGCGGGATATCCAATTGTGTGATGGGATATTAGGGGGATAGGAGGTGGTATCATCTAAAATTCTTGGGAAAAGATAAGGTTTAATCCTGAATCGCCTAAAAATAAAGCTTTCTTTGCAATAACAAAATGACAAAACAACCTTTTTGTCTAGCCTTGACAGAGTCAAAAAGCGAGACATAGGTATGCTGTTTCCGGCGTCGGCGGCAATGGCGCCGTCAACAATGTATTAGTTTGTGATTAGGTCTAGTTTATGGTGAACCACAAGTGGTAGGTCAATCATATTTGGTATGCAGTTGTATAAGCATTGGCACATCTCATTTCCATGGAGATTATTTGGCCCTGCCCCCTCAGTCATGGTCTATTGACTTTGAAACTTTTGCTAAGTTATCATGTATTAGTTTGTGATTAGGTCAGTTCAAGGGGAACCACAAGTGGTAGGTCAATGATATTTGGTATGCAGTTGTATAAGCATTTGCATATCTCATTTCCATGGAGAATATTTGGCCTTGCTCCCTCAGTCATGGTCTATCGACTTTGAAACTTATCTTAGTTTACATGTATTAGTTTGTGATTAGATCAATTTAAGACGAATTGCTGATGTTAAGTCAATGATATTTGTTATGCAAATTTATTGGCATTTGCAAGTATCGATTCCATGTAGATTTTAAAGCCCCACCCCCTCTTCATGGTTCATTGACTTTGAAACTTTTACATAGTTTACAAGTTAATGTTTGTGTTTAGGTTTGGGAACGACTTATAATAAGTCAATGGTATTTGGTATGCAGTTGTATTAGCATTGGCACATCTCATTTACATGGAGATTGTTTAGCCATGTAACTCAGTCATGGTTCATTGACTTTGAATATTTGCATAACTTGTGTAAGATGTTAAAGTATTGCTATTTTGATTTCAACATTTGCATAATCAAAATTACAAAAAGGCAAGACATATCTCTGTGATAACAGTTTATTTTTAAATACCAACTAGTTACAAGAAATTTTAGATCCATGCCTTAATGTGCCTTTAAAAGGGGAATTGAATATAACAAACAGAAGTTCTACATGCTATTGTTTGTATGGATATGAATACAGCATGCACATTTACATGATATTAGTGTATGTTGATATATGTTCTATAGTATAATTACTATTTATATGTGTTTTTATACGACCGCAAAAATTTTAATTTTTTAGTCGTATATTGCTATCACGTTAGCGTCGTCGTTGTCCTGCGTCGTCTTGCGTCGTCGTCGTCTGAATACTTTAAGTTTTCGCACTCTAACTTTAGTAAAAGTGAATAGAAATCTATGAAATTTTAACACAAGGTTTATAACCATAAAAGGAAGGTTGGGATTGATTTTGGGAGTTTTGGTCCCAAAATTTTAGGAATTAAGGGCCAAAAAGGGCCCAAATAAGCATTTTCTTGGTTTTTGCACTATAACTTTAGTTTAAGTAAATAGAAATCTATGAAATTTTGACACAAGGTTTATGACCACAAAAGGAAGGTTGGGATTGATTTTGGGAGTTTTGGTTCCAACAGTTTAGGAATTAGGAGCCAAAAAAGGGCCCAAATAAGCATTATTCTTGGTTTTCGCACAATAACTTTAGTATAAGTAAATAGAAATCAATGAAATTTAAACACAAGGTTTATGACCACAAAAGGAAGGTTGGGATTGATTTTGGGAGGTGAGGTCTGAACCGTTTAGGAATTAGGGGCCAAAAAGGGGCCCAAGTAAGCATTATTCTTGGTTTTCGCACCATAACTTTAGTATAAGTAAATAGAAATCTTTGAAATTTAAACACAAGGTTTATTACCATAAAAGGAACGTTGGGTTTGATTTTGGGAGTTTTGGTCCCAACAGTTTAGGAATAAGGGGCCCAAAGGGTCCAAAATTGAACTTTGTTTGATTTCATCAAAAATTGAATAATTGGGGTTCTTTGATATGCCGGACCTAACTGTGTATGTAGATTCTTAATTTTTGGTCCCGTTTTCCAATTGGTCTACATTAAGGTCCAAAGGGTCCAAAATTAAACTTAGTTTGATTTTAACAAAAATTGAATCCTTGGGGTTCTTTGATATGCTGAATCTAAAAATGTACTTAGATTTTTGATTATTGGCCCAGTTTTCAAGTTGGTCCAAATCGGGGTCCAAAATTAAACTTTGTTTGATTTCATCAAAAATTGAATAATTGGGGTTCTTTGATATGCCAAATCTAACTGTGTATGTAGATTCTTAATTTTTAGTCCCGTTTTCAAATTGGTCTACATTAAATACCAAAGGGTCCAAAATTAAACTAAGTTTGATTTTAACAAAAATTGAAGTCTTTGGCTTTTTTGATATGCTGAATTTAATCATGTACTTAGATTTTTGATTATGGGCCCAGTTTTCAAGTTGGTTCAAATCAGGATCCAAAATTATTATATTAAGTATTGTGCAATAGCAAGAAATTTTCAATTGCACAGTATTCAGCAATAGCAAGAAATCTTCAATTGCACAGTATTGTGCAATAGCAAGAAATTTTCAATTGCACAGTATTGTGCAATAGCAAGAAATCTTCAATTGCACAGCATTGTGCAATAGCAAATATTTTCAATTGCATAGTATTGCACAATAGCAAGAAATATCTAATTGCACAATATTGTGCAATAGCAAGAAATTTTCAATTGATTGGAGTTATCTTTCTTTGTCCAGAATAGTAGTTGAATCAACTTAAATCATTGTTTTATGCAATATACAATGTATATTCACTTTTACTACCAACTGATAAATAAAAACAATCTTTACCATTCAGTGATAACAAGCACTTTTTGTTACATTTTAATAATTTATGATGTATTTAAATGAGTAGTTATTGTTGCAAACTCCATTAGAAATTTGAATTGAGATCAGTTTTGAAAAAAGGGAAAGGGGGATGTGAAAAAAAAATGGTGGGGGGGGGGGGTTAAATTTTTCTCATTTCAGATTTCATAAATAAAAAGAAAATTTCTTCAAACATTTTTTTGAGAGGATTAATATTCAACAGCATAGTGATTGCTCAAAGGCAAAAAAATTATTTCAAGTTCATTAGACCACATTCATTCTGTGTCCAAAACCTATGCTGTGTTAACTATTTAATCACAATCCAAATTTAGAGCTGAATCCAGCTTGAATGTTGTGTCCATACTTGCCCCAACCTTTCAGGGTTCAACCTCTGTGGTCGTATAAAGCTGTGCCCTGCGGAGCATCTGGTTGTTAATGTATTTATTGAAGGTTTGTGATATATACTCCTATGTCCATGACACAAACTATTGTTTATTGATTATCCAAATCCATGCTTTAATTTATTAATATTATTATTACTTTTTATTGTTATGATGTTTTTGATGTTACAGATTTGAACATTGTGTCAAAAAGAACTGTAGATCCATAAAACTTGTTATGAACTTTATCTTGGCTAATTTGAGAGAGTTTTTACTAAAAAGAACTCTCAAAATCAACAACTATGTTTTTAGCTAAAAACATTTAAAAAAAGACCACCATGTGTTGCAAGACAATGCTTTTTTAGCTCACCTGGCCCAAAGGGCCAAGTGAGCTTTTCTCATCACTTGGCGTCCGGCGTCCGGCGTCCATCACTTTGCTTCTGTCGTCGTCCGTCGTCGTTAACTTTTACAAAAATCTTCTCCTCTGAAACTACTGGGTCAAATTTTACCACACTTGGCCACAATCATCATTGTGGTATCTAGTTTAAAAAATGTGTCCGGTCACCCGGCCAACCAACCAAGATGGCCGCCATGGCTAAAAATAGAACATAGGGGTAAAATGCAGTTTTTGGCTTATAACTCAAAAACCAAAGCATCTAGAGCAAATCTGACATTGGGTAAAATTGTTTATCAGGTCAAGATCTATCTGCCCTGAAATTTTCAGATGAATCGGACAACCTGTTATTGGGTTGCTGCCCCTGAATTGGTAATTTTAAAGAAATTTTGCTGTTTTTGGTTATTATCTTGAATATTATTATAGCTAGAGATAAACTGTAAACAGCAATAATGTTCAACAAAGTAAGATTTACAAATAAGTCAACTTGACCGAAATGGTCAGTTGACCCCTTTAGGAGTAATTGTCCTTTATATATTTTTAACCATTTTTCGTAAATCTTAGTAATCTTTTACAAAAATCTTCTCCTCTGAAACTACTGGTCCAAATTAATCGAAACTTTGCCACAATCATCTTTGGGGTATCTTGTTTAAAAAATGTGTCCAGTGACTCGTCCAACAAACCAAGATGGCCGCCATGGCTAAAAATAGAACATGACGTGAGGTAAAATTGTTTATCAGGTCAAGATCTATCTGCCCTGAAATTTTCAAATGAATCGGACAACCTGTTGTTAGGTTGCTGCCCCTGAATTGGTAATTTTAAGGAAATTTTGCTGTTTTCTGTTATTATCTTGAATATTATTTTAGATAGAGATAAACTGTAAACAGCAATAATGTACAGCAAAATAAGACCTAAAAATAAGTCAACATGACTAAAATGGTCAATTGACCCCCTAAGGAGTTATTGTCCTTTATAGTAAATTTTTAACAATTTTCATAAAATTTGTAAATTTTTACTAACATTTTTTACTGAAACTACTGGGCCAAGTTCATTATAGATAGAGATAATTGTAAGCAGCAAGAATGTTCAGTAAAGTAAGATGTACAAACACATCATCATCACCAAAACACAATTTTGTCATGAATCCATTTTCTTCCTTTGTTTAATATTCACATAGACCAAGGTGAGCGACACCTAGTTTTAATATTTAATTTTTAGATTTTTTCACACACACAAATAGTTTAGTTTAATTTTATTGAAGTAAAAAGACTCAAAAACCATCAGAAGAATTACAAATTTCACATACAAATATGATGTGAAGGGCATAGCAGATGATTTATTAAATGAATTGTTTTTAAAACACCAATTTTTTGCACTTTCTTTTTAAACCAAAATATGAATAAAAATTGGTTCAACCCCATTGCATATTTTATTTGGTAACACATGCGTTTTCTCATTCTCAATATCTCCCTCTTTATAGAAGAAAAGGTATCAATAAACTTCCTTGTGAAATTAGTATTCTAGTGTTTATCATCTATAATATCTAGTCATAATACTTTCTTACATATCTCAATTTTTTCTTGTGTTTGCATGTAAAGTTGATCCATAGGTATAATTTAGAAATTCTATTGTACAATTATATGTTATTGTTATTGTATCAGTTTGTGTGTAAATTTTATTCTACCATTTTGTGTGTTAAATATATTGCATACCTTCCATCTGTCACTATTTGCGGGGGATTTCCCTCATGGAGACTCCCAAATGGAAATTTTAAAAGAGCAAATTGGTCCCCAATTTTAAACAAAACAATTGATTTTACAGTAGCTATAGGCTTGTAAAAGTATGAAGAAGCCAAAAAACAACATTAAAATATATTTGAAGGCCCCTTGAAGGTTTTGTAGAACAATAATAGCCAATGTGAATGTAAAACCCCCATGGGCATTTTGAAAAGTTGGCAGGTATGTTATTGTGTTTTGGGACCATTTCATGTTTGTGATTGCAGCTTTATATTTGTAGTTACATACATGTACCAAACAATATTGATGCATTTATTAATACTATACTTAATTTTTGTAAATTAAAAGTAATTTTTGAAGCGTTATACCTTAATCCTCTCACCAGTGATATTTTTACTGAGATTTTTTAACTTTAAGAAACATGATTTTATTAGAAAAAGGCCATTTTTGAAGAAGATATTTAAAATTTCAAAGATGTTATGCTGTATTTCAAATATATTGCATGATGACTTCTTTATGATTGGTTTATGAAGTTGAAAATTATTTATTTAAAGAATTTAAAATTTACACTTTGTATTAATCTGCTATATGATTTATCACTTCTTTTGAAAAATTAATAGCCTGTTCATGCTTTGTTTCATTTAAAATTTTTCGATTGAGATATATCTTCATCTATCAATTGCAATTTTCATTTTGAATACACACTGGTAAATAAATTCATAATTATTATTATTTCTTAAAGACTTTTAAAAGCTTTTTAACATTTCTGCTCACTCCTTACATTCACCCGTGTGAGAAATAAGCAAGATTACTTTTCCACTAAAATTATGGGTTTTATTCGATAAACAATTTCATACAAAAAAAGTGTATCCTTCATATCGTTCTCTTTTTTAAGTGAATTGTATATCTAGATTCAAAGTGCTTATGCCGCGTAAAGCAACCAACAATCAATCAATCTAGATTCAAAATAGTGAATTAAGGAATATCTTGTTATTTTCAATGTTAGTATCTTGAATAAATCTCAAATGAACTATTAAGTGTACAATGCTTCTTTCTCTGTTGGTTTTTCTGTGAAGTTAGGGAATTTTTAAACTGATGAGTTTTTTGAAGATCTGTATTGATTTATAAAGTAAATTCACATGTAAAATTGAATGCAAGTGTTAATGTTTAAAAGACTATTTATTGATGTATAAGTCTTTGTTATTTATTTATTATTTTTCATATTGTGTGTGTGTTGATTTTGTGTTACCATGTTATCAGAATATGAAGAAAAATAGTCTTTGTTTCTTAATGATTCTTGGGCATTATAAAGTGGGTAGGTGGGTATAATGGTTTGCCTCATTCTGTATACTGATTTTCTTTGATTTAGTGGCTATAGATGAATGTCAAATTTACATTTTCAACATAATATAAATTTTCCAATTGGTTGCATATAGAATTTGTTCATACCTTAAAATCAAGTATATTAAAGAATACATTTTTTTTCCAATCAATGAAAATAAGTACCCTCAAAAATATTTCAGTCTACATTATCATAAAATTTAAATAACAGATTATTAGTACTTCTATAAGCAAAACATCTTGTTTAGTTATGTATGAATTGATAGTATTTAAGGGACAGATTAATTTTCTTAGATTTAAGCTTTTAGCCTAAATAAATTGGCATAATTTCCCATTTACAGTATATGAATTGGCACACAATTAATGCTTGTTAACGGGCTAGTTTCAGCTTGAAAATTTGTAAATAGAGTTGATTTCAACTGCTGCAAAGTTTTATAGAGTGCTAAAAGAGTATTTGCTTTAAAAATCTAGTTTTATGTTTTAAACAACTTATTTCAGTTGTGTAAAAGCTGTTTTTTAAAGCTGACACTAGTTTTTAGCTCACCTGGTCCGATGTCCATCGTCGTATGTCGTCGTCCGTTGTCGTTAACTTTTACAAAAATCTTCTCCTCTGAAACTGCTGGGCCAAATTAAACCTCACTTGGCAACAATCATCATTGCGGAATCTAGTTAAAAAAATGTGTCCGGTGACCCGGCCAACCAACCAAGATGGCCGCCATGGCTAAAATAGAACATAGGGGTAAAATGTAGATTTTGGCTTATATCTCTGAAACCAAAACATTTAGAGCAAATCTGACATGGGGTTAAACTTTTAATCAGGTCAAGATCTATCTGCCCTGACATTTTCAGATGGATCAGAGAACCTGTTTTTGGGTTGCTGCCCCTAAATTGGTAACTTTAGGGAAATTTTGCTGTTTTTGGTTATTATCTTGAATATTATTATAGATAGAGATAAACTGTAAACAGCAATAATGTTCAGCAAAGTTAGATCTACAAATAAGTCAGATGACCAAAATGGACAGTTGACCCCTTAAGGAGTAATTGCCCTTTATAGTCAATTTTTAACAATTTTTGGTAAATTTTTGTTATCTTTTACAAAAATCTGCTCCTCTGAAACTACTAGGACAAATTAAACCAAACTTGTCCAAAATCATCATTCATCATTAGGGTATCTAGTTTAAAAAATATGTCCAAAGTGGTCAATTGACCTCTTAAGGAGTTATTGCCCTTTATTGTAAATTTTTAACAATTTTCATAAATTTGGTAAATTTTTGTGAATTTTTACAAAAGATTTTCCACTGTCACTTCTAGGCCTAGTTCATTATAGGTAGAGATAATTGTAAGCAGTAACACCAAAACACAATTTTGTCATGAATTCTTCTGTGTCCTTTGCTTAATATGTACACAGACCAAGGTGAGCGACACAGGCTCTTTCAAGCCTCTAGTTTATTCATCCAACAAAATACTTCATTATAATAAAATCAAAATTAATTGTCTCTTTATTTTTTTCCAATGGAAATTCGAGGCAAATATATATTTCATACTTTTGTTTCAGTAAAGCTGTGTATTGTATCAATATTGTACGAAAGTAATGCAAAATATGTAATATCTTTGAATAAAACTATTTTACACAGAATTTTATTCATATTGATTATTTCAGAGTTTGCCATGTTTTACGCCTCAGGGAATATTATGTTTAACATTGTACATTAACATCACCTCGAAGACTAATCAGTCTAATGAGACCACTCTTCATTAATATAGATCTATACCTTATCTATATTTGGCAATCTGTGCTTTTTGAACTTTTGACATCATACAACAATCACTTTTCCAGTGGGGCATTATATATTTTTATACGACCGCAAAAATTTTAATTTTTTGGTCGTATATTGCTATCACGTTGGCGTCGTCGTCGTTGTCCGAATACTTTTAGTTTTCGCACTCTAACTTTAGTAAAAGTGAATAGAAATCAATGAAATTTTAACACAATGTTTATGACCACAAAAGGAAGGTTGGGATTGATTTTGGGAATTTTGGTCCCAACATTTTAGGAATAAGGGGCCAAAAAGGACCCAAATAAGCATTTTCTTGGTTTTCGCACTATAACTTTAGTTTAAGTGAATAGAAATCTATGAAATTTTGACACAAGGTTTATGACCACAAAAGGAAGGTTGGGATTGATTTTGGGAGTTTTGGTTCCAACAGTTTAGGAATTAAGGGCCAAAAAAGGGCCCAAATAAGCATTATTCTTGGTTTTCGCACAATAACTTTAGTATAAGTAAATAGAAATCAATGAAATTTTAACACAAGGTTTATGACCACAAAAGGAAGGTTGGGATTGATTTTTGGAGTTGAGGTCACAACAGTTTATGAATTAAGGGCCAAAAAGGGGCCCAAATAAGCATTATTTTTGGTTTTTGCACCATAACTTTAGTATAAGTAAATAGAAATCTATGAAATTTAAACACAAGGTTTATGACCATAAAAGGAAGGTTGGGTTTGATTTTGGGAGTTTTGGTCATAACAGTTTAGGAATAAGGGGCCCAAAGGGTCCAAAATTGAACTTTGTGTGATTTCATCAAAAATTGAATAATTGGGGTTCTTTGATATGCCGAATCTAACTTTGTATGTAGATTCTGAATTTTTGGTCCCGTTTTCAAATTGGTCTACATTAAGGTCCAAAGGGTCCAAAATTAAACTTAGTTTGATTTTAACAAAAATTGAATCCTTGGGGTTCTTTGATATGCTGAATTTAAAAATGTACTTAGATTTTTAATTATTGGTCTAGTTTTCAAGTTGGTCCAAATGGGGGTCCAAAATTAAACTTTGTTTGATTTCATCAAAAATTGAATAAATGGGTTCTTTGATATGCCAAATCTAACTGTGTATGTATATTCTTAATTTTTGGTCCAGTTTTCAAATTGGTCTACATTAAGGTCCAAAGGGTCCAAAATTAAACGAAGTTTGATTTTAACAAAAATTAAATTCTTTGGCTTATTTGATATGCTTTATCTAAATATGTACTTTGAGTTTTGATTATGGGCCCAGTTTTCAAGTTGGTCCAAATCAGGATTCCATATCAAGTATTGTGCAATAGCAAGAAATTTTCAATTGCACAGTATTGCACAATAGCAAGAAATATCTAATTGCACAATATTGTGCAATAGCAATTAATTTTCAATTGGAGTTATCTTTCTTTGTATAGAATAGTAGTTGATAATATATGTTGGAAATTTGCCAGACATGACTATGATGTCATTTTCTATTTTTATTTGCCAATAACTTTATGTAAATAACTTCATTGGAAATTTGCCAATATAAAATGTTGCTGATGAAGCTTTTTTTCCTTATCTTATCTAAAATGTTTTTAGATAATGTATGTTGGACATTTGCCAGACATGACTATGATGTCATTTTCTATTTTTATTTGCCAATAACTTTATGTAAATAACTTCATTGGAAATTTGCCAATATAAAATGTTGCTGATGAAGTTTTTTTTATTGTTTTATACAATAAACAATGTATATTCACTTTTACTACCAACCAATCTTTACCATTCAGTGATAACAAGCACTTTATTTTACATTTTAATATTTTATGATGTATTTAAAAGAGTAGTTATTGTTGCAAACTCCATTAGAAATTGGAATTGATATCAGTTTTGGAAAAAGGGAAACGGGGATGTGAAAAAAAGGGGGGGGGGTTTAAATTTTTCTCATTTCAGATTTCATAAATAAAAAGAAAATTTCTTCAAACATTTTTTTGAGAGGATTAATATTCAACAGCATAGTGAATTGCTCAAAGGCAAAAAAAAAAACTTTTAAGTTCATTAGACCACATTCATTCTGTGTCAGAAACCTATGCTGTGTCAACTATTTAATTTTAGATTTAAAAAATTTGAAGAAGAAATCTTTAATTGATTTGTAAAATCTTGACATTTGTTTTGTGTAAAAAAAAAACCATGTAATGTCAAAAATTTGATCACAATCCAAATTCAGAGCTGTATCACGCTTGAATGTTTTGTCCATACTTGCCCCAACTGTTCAGGGTTCGACCTCTGCAGTCGTATAAAGCTGCGCCCTGCGGAGCACCTGGTCTATTATGACGGCAATATTTTATGGGAACCTTTGTGATGTCCAATAATGGTGAACAAAGAGCAAATAGGTGTATAGTGGATGGTTACTTTTTTCAATTATGTGCAAATCAGATAACCAAGAAGGAAGCACTGAGAAGTATAACAGCAATTTTTCATTGTCCCAGAAGTTATCTTCAGGATTCTTCAAGCATGTGGGAGGAGGGCTTATTGATTTCCATTTCATCCAATATCTAAGTTTTCATACAGATAATGCCTCATGAATTACATATAAAATCTAATAAGTTTTCATACAGATAATGCCTCATGAATTACATATAAAATCTAATAAGTTTTCATACAGATAATGCCTCATGAATTGCATATAAAATGTATGAGTATGTAAACAAATGAAGAGATTTTTGTAATAGTGAATGCTTCTTGTTGTTTTTTCCACGAGTAGGTGTAGATTCCTTACCAAATTGTGTCAAATTATAACGTTGAAGTTTTTTTTGTAGAATAATTACTTGCATGTAGTTCTTATAAATTGCCTAAAATGTATTTGAAATTATGCAGTTTGCCTTAATATTCTTCCAGTAAAGCTATTTATTTTACCAATTTTAACATGCATATATAGTGTAATAATGTAACTCCTTCTTATTTGTTATATTTACAAGAAATCTACCCGGAAATATGTGTTTAATTATAGCCAATTGTGTAAAGATATAAAAATCATTGAAAATACACCTATGTCGTGTAATTGCAGAAATTCCGAATACACCTATGGCCCCATTTCCCATGTCATAACAGGAGATCTTAACATCGTTCGCGACCGAGAGTTAAAATCATTCCTTAGTAAAGGACCTAAATATCGTCCCCCGTCAAGCCATTGTTCCACTAATAAATTGTCTGTTTTACTTACTAGTACACTTGGTACAATAAAAACCTGATAATAAATTGTTCAAATTAAGCCTTTGAAAATAGTGGTAATTACTTTTGGAGTGTCAAAAACTCGTTGGAAGTACTTGATAAATTGCATGCATATATTGGTGATTTTGAATCTGTTCAAAGTGTTGATTTTTCTACCCTTTATACCATTTTGCCTCATATTCTTATTAAGAAAAAATTCACATCCCTTATTAACTTGGCATTTAAAAAGTCAGAATGCGAGTATGTATGTTCAAACTCTTTTAGGTCATTTTTTAGTAGCAATAAACAAAAGAACTATGTCAATTGGACATGCTTTGATACTATATATATGCGCTTGAATTTTTACTTAATAACATTTTTGTTCGCTTTGGAGATTCTGTATATCGTCAAGTTATTAGAATTCCAATGGGGACTAACTGTGCACCACTTATTGCAGACCTGTTTTTGTATTGTTATGAGTTACAATTTATGACTAAAAATAACAAAGACCCATCGAAACAACATTTGATACAAAAATTTAACAATACTTTTAGATATTTGGATGATATATTGGCTCTCAATAATGACGACTTCAGTATGTATACTAAAGAAATTTATCCTGTTGAACTTACTTTAAATAAAGCTAATACTAACAATGACCACTGCCCTTTCCTCGATCTTGATATCTATATCATTAACGGGAAGCTTAATACAAAAATTTATGATAAAAGAGATGATTTTTCATTTTCTATCGTTAATTGTCCATTTTTAGATGGTGACGTACCCTTGTCACCATCTTATGGTGTTTATATATCTCAACTTGTACGATTCGCTCGTGTATGTAACAACGCATTAGATTTTAGCGAGAGAAATTTATGTATTACTGAAAAATTATTACACCAGGGTTTTCGATATCACAAACTGGTCAAAACATTTACTAAATTTTATCACCGGTATAAGGAAATAGTTCGTAAATATAACTCAACATGCAGACATCTTATACGTTCAGGTATTTCACATCCAATCTTTTATGGTAATATTCTTTACAAAGCACAAATATGTCAGTATTCACCTCAAAAGCTTACAAAACCTTTAAACAGACTTATTAAGAAGGGATATAGTTACGATATTGTTGTCATGTCATTAAAGAATGCATATTTTGGCTTTAATATTGATTCACTTATAGGGTCTTTGCATCGGAACTAAACACATTTATTTAAAAAAAAAAACAGTTATTGGCATGACACGGGTTATGTTCTTCTCATAAATTTTATGGTAGTATGATACTAAACCCCTAACGGGAGGGAATGTGCCTGATATTCATATGATGAAGACATAATCTTTCAATCAGTTTAACTGAGGTCTGGAGCTGGCATTTCAGTTAACTGCTAGTAGTCTGTTGTTATTTATGTATTATTGTCATTTTATTTATTTTCTTTTGTTACATCTTTTGACATCGGACTCGGACTTCTCTTGAACTGAATTTTAATGTGCGTATTGTTATGCGTTTCCTTTTCTCCATTGACTAGAGGTATAGGGAGAGCGTTGAGATCTCATAAACATGTTAAACCCCGCCGCAATTTTGCGCCTGTCCCAAGTCAGGAGCCTCTGGCCTTTGTTAGTCTTGTATGAATTTTAATTTTAGTTTCTTGTGTATAATTCGGAGTGTAGTATGACGTCCATTATCACTGTACTAGTATACATATTTTTACGGGCCAGCTGAAGGACACCTACGGGTGCGGGAATTTTCGCTACATTGAAGACCCATTGGTGGCCTTCGGCTGTTGTCTGCTCTATGGTCGGGTTGTTGTCGCTTTGACACATTCCCCATTTCCTTTCTCAATTTTATTATAATATATATGAAAATATTTGGTATGAGTTGTCCTAGCTTAAATGCACCAGCAATTCATTTGTACCAATCCAAAATAAATTATGAACACTATTCCGCAATATAATTTTACACAGATTACGAACACATACAGGAAATGCATGTGAACTGAAGAAGAAACTAAACAAGTAGTATGGCAAACACAAAGTCTTTAGAGTTTTATTGATTTGCTTTTTATTTGTTTTCCATTGTAATTTTTCAGTTTGAAGTAATGATTTATCAATTACACAAATTATGATAATACAATTAGTTTCTAAAACATAACATCTATATATTTAATTCAACAATTCTTCCAAAATAGCTTACTTTTACGTCTTGTTGATGCTAACATGCACTTTTCGAAAGATAAACGCATCACTAGTCATTACAGGGAATATTTTGTGAATACGATGACTCAAGCAGAAAGTGTGTGAACAATTTCTGTAGAAAGCAATTATCCTCAACGTTTGACAATTGATTCACATCGTTTTATAAACCAGTAAGAGTAAAGCTTGTGTCTGGAATAATTCTCAGATCTGCTGAGTCATAGTCTTTCCCTGTGTATAGCTCTGTCCAAACTGGACAGTGGTCACTGACAACACCTCCCCAGGACCATCCTTTAGGTATTAATGGACTTGTCAGATTTTCTCTTATAACACCTGAATTACCTTGAAACAGAAATACAAATTAATTTCACAAATGATAATGATAATAATGTTAATCTGTTCATGAACAAGTTTTACTGTGCATATATATTTACTGGGATTATTATACTTAGTATAATATTCCCAGATATTTAATAGACCATGTACATTTTGAATATTTGTTAATTTCTACTGAAAATAAAATAGGAATTCTACTGACAACCATCAGTTCTGTTCATATATTTCGATAATAAACCAGTCAAGTTAATTCGATAAGAAGAGCTTTTGTTTTTTAAAGCATTTACTTTTAATGTCATCGTGTATGTTCATTTTGTTTATCGTCAAAATAAAGTGCACACGTTTTTCGTTCTACAGTTCTTTCACGATCGTGTATAAGTATGTATAACAGTGTTTGCTTGACTTTACTATTGAAAATGAAGCTAATCTGAGTAAGCATTCCTAAATAAATGCAGTATTTAATTGGCATATTAATTGTTAACACTTTTGCACAGAAATTTTGAGCCGCGAAAGGTTACGTAAATTTACGAACGCAGTGATAACATGATGGTTATATTTATTGTATCAATTATCGGTTTTGCTAAACGTCAGATAAATTTTCTTGCTATAATATTCACAGTTTGAAATATTACAGACAATTGAAAGTATTTCATACCTGAAAATGCATTATGTGTTCTGCTACTTATCCATATATGATCATAAATCTTGCTACCTTCAGGGTTGCTATTGCTTACGTTCGTAAAAACACCAATTGGAACACAATTACTATATCCTTTCTCTCTCATAATATCAAAATCTGCCAAAAACATAAGGATTCTTAATTAGGTCAGATTGTTTCCAACTGGATTAAATCATTAATTTTAGTTGTTCATGCGTTGACGAAGATATAAAGTCATTTTTCATTACATTTTTTCTATAGTTGAAAGCACACATTTATGCAGACACTTCATACTATTGTAAACTTTTAGTCAATGATTCAGTCCAGACCAATGAGCCATTTTAATGCTTTACTCAGGTTGTTTTGATTAACGGAGTAAAGATAAGGGAATCGTTGTAACATCCAAGAAAGTTATACGTATCTGACGCAAGCATCAACATAATTAGCTATTTGATAGCATTATACATTCATTTATATGCTAACGAGTCTTTTTACTTCTACTTTCATTTGAAATTTCATCAAGAATAATGGGCATTATTCACAAGCCTTGATATCTGTATTGGTCAAATCACGGAGTTTGGTAAGTTAATTTCTAGAGTTTTACCTAAAGAATTTGGTAACATAACCAGACCTTTTGAAATAGCTCTTATAAAATTGAAATATTATATGATTTTACTTGAAAAACATGTGTATTGCTTATTCTGTTATCATACTACCTTCTTCTTTTGGATCTAAATTGAAGTCTCCTAATATAATTATGTCTTCTTCTCCTAAAATTATATTAAATTACTGTTGCATGAAGGCTAATGGGATTAACATTGCTTAACATAATAATACTTGAGAAAATGGTTTTAGAAGGTCGGAAATGATCTTTGAAGGTAAAAAAATGGTGTTAACTAAACAGTAAAAAGTTATCAAAGGTACCAGGATTATAATTTAGTACGCCAGACGCGCGTTTCGTCTACATAAGACAGTAAATTACAGATATGTAAAAACACGTTTTGGTCCATTTTCTATTTTCTACATAAGAATATGCCTGTACCAAGCCAGGAATATGACAGTTGTTATCCATTTGTTTGCTGTGTTTGGGTTTTTGATTTCGCCAATTTATTAGGGACTTTCCTTTTTGAATTTTCCATTGAGTACAGTATTTTTGTGACTTTACTTTTTAACCATACAATATAAAATAGCTGAAAAGAAGATAAATGCATACGAATCTGTCTTATCGTATGATAGGCTGATTATACGGTGGGTATGGTTGTCCTGCGAGAGAACGTTCTGTGCTGGTGATTCGGTCCTGACGGGTGCTGGTGATCGATGAAAAAATGTAAACAAAGACGAAAATGAAGATTTTTGACGTTTTCACTCATAAAAAATGGAAGAAAACAGTTGAGATTTTTCAATTTTGTTTCTTATGGGTTCATATGTAAACCATTTAAAAGTTGACCCTCTAAACTGTTTGAGTAAGCGTAACACAAAAATGCTCATTTTCAGAAAATCTAGAACTAAAAAAATAAAACAAAAATACTCATAGAGTCCGCTTTCTATACCGCAATCCACACGACAAAACTATTTTGTGAAAAAACATTGCAATTTATTAAAATTTAGCATTTTCTCAATTTATTCATGTCCTGATACTGTGCTGGTGGGTCCTGTCATTGTGCTGGTGGGTCCCGATACGGTGCTGGTGATTTTGGATAAGAAGTTGGTCATATTTGAAACAAATGTTACAAAATCAATAAAATTGGGCAGATAATTGTGTCAATAGGATCTATGACTCCTATTTTAGCTCTTGTGCATCCATTTGGCTGTTTAATATGTGTTTTCAAATGATCGTAACTTGTATTACATAATTACATAAAAGGGCAACATCTTTCGTCCAATATCAGATAACAATATATAGTATCTAAAATAAGAATAGTTTTATTAATATATTAAATGCCCCTTACATTGATGCTTCAACAATGATCAAAGCCCATGCCGCATAGACATGTTTGTTAGCGCTCCGCATACCCCTCCCCACTTCCACCCAACCAATCCTCCTCATTTCCTCCTTCATTGTTACAGTGGTGTACCAGCACAACAATTTATCACATAAAATAATAACACAAAGACACACATTATTGAACAACGAATGCTCGCAGGTACTGAAAGCTAGTAGTTCAAAGGGTCTGCATTTTCAACTAATAGATAAACCATGTTCTCATATACAAAAATCCCAATCGTGTCGATTAAAAAAGTCTCAAAACTTAAGTTCACATTTTAATGTTTGATATTAAGCAGAACTTTAAAAGTGTGCAGTGAATCTTGTGCTCACAACAGTTATTGTCATAATTATGTTTGCATAAGACTTAAGAAGGTACCAAGAAATATTTTATAGTTCAATTTAATGATCATGAATGGAAGAAAATGGTACGGAAGTTTACATAGGACAAAAAGAAATTGATAGTACTTTTTGGCGAAAGAATTAAACGCTTCTTTGCATTATATAGTACAGCTCTTCTATAAAAGCATGCAAAAAAAAACTTTGATTGACTTGCTTGCTATGTTTGCTTGGAAGTTTTCAAACAATAGGTAGGCGGAGTTTCAATACATACTGTGATTTGATTGGACAAATACAAACTGACAGGAATTGAAGTTAATGTGTATTGTACAAACAAATTCTAGTATATAGTAAACAGACTACTTACCTGTTGTTTACAAACATCCAAACAATCATAGCAAGCAATTTGATCAATGGTTTGCTTTGCATATATTTATAGAAGAGCTGTAAATTCTAAAAAAAAATTCTTGTTGTCGTAGATGGTTAAATCCTCAACAAAATCTCAATAACTTTGTTGGAACGAATAAAGGTTTTAAATTAAATTTCCGTGGACTTTTTAGCTTCCACCCTGACGAGGCATGTTAGCTGTTCGTATGCTGTTGCACCTGACGCACGGAAACTTTCACATTTCCATCTTCTTTTCTGAAATATTTTACCCAGCTCATACTTGACAGGATTGTTATCCTAGTAAAAGGTGTATCCAATGGATTGAACACAAGTTAAAAATTCCACAATACTATATGATTCATTTTATGTGTCAATTTGTTCGAAAAAAAGTCAAAAAGAAGAAAGTTTTTTTAATGTCATGATTATCTGTCGCTTTCTAGATCTATGCTTAGCATTTATTTCAGATGACATGGACTCCTCACCCTGGTGACCCTGCTGCCTTTCATAACTTTATCCGTATACAAATATTAATAGATAAACAAAAGGCTGCAACTTGTATTTTTGTATTTAAAATGATTCGTTGTAACGAGAATATTTGTGGTGAAAGGAAACTGTGATGGTCAAAATCTTAAATTGCTTATAAATGTTGCTGGACCCAGTTTCGTTATCTGATCTGAATTTTCTGAAATGTGCGAGGTAGATAGACATTGGCCTTTTGATTTGTTTTACTCGGTAAGTTTTGCCCTAATTGCTTGAACTTTTGCAATATTAAAGCCGATTTCAATGAGTGTGTAGACAAAGGGAATATCTTTGGTTATCTTGCTCGCTGAACAGAAAAGTCATTGTTAGGTTATGTAAACTACTCTACTTTAAAAGTAGACTAGTCCGACAAATGACATATCTTTCTGTCTGTAGGACCAGGCTACTTCGAAAGGAGGGTAGTATACCTTACCTAACAATGACTTCACGGATTAGCTAACAAGCAAGCTAACCAAAGATATTACCTTTGCCTACATACTCAATGGAATCGGCTGTAACTAAAAACTCGAATACATTTTAACAGACAGTGGTCATGTTTGTTGATGAATATTGTTTTTCCTAGATTCACTCTTGAAAAATCATTTGATAACATTTGGTCAAGTAATTTCAGAAAAGATCTTTTTGTAATTGCGGACGCCAAGACAATACATGAACCTCACACGACCCCTCGACACAGGTGAGCTTATATATGATCTTATAGCGATTCGGGTTGATAACCAGTTGAAATTAAGCCAGTTTTGTGTGTGTGTAGATTTGTATTGTTTTAAACTGTTATGACCTTTTAAAGTTAAATGTAGGTGTTTAATCTAAGAATTTCTTTTTTAAACTTATATACTTGTTTTATACTCAATTGGTAGTATGAAGCTACGAAATATTTTAATTTTTGAAATTGACATATTCTAGTCTGCCCTTTCATAAAATAGTGATTTTTTTTTAGTGTTCTATCGAACTTTCGAAAAAAAAACCTGATAACCGTTCAGACAAAAAAATTATGTTGAAAATTTTTACAGATACAGCAAGTGAGTCTTAATAGCTATAAGATACATTTTTCATTTAAAATACAACTTTTAAATCTTACGGGAAACTATTCCAACCTTAAAACTTTCACTGTAACCTCGCTCTAACTTATCCCCATCCCCCCGCCTAAAAAAAAACACCTAACAAACAAACCCGCAATACTATTGTCATTCTTATAGTCATCACTAAATTGTTCACAAACAAATGTGTTTTTAGCTGCTAAAGACATATGATTTAAACGCTCAGAAAGTCCTTTGTTCTATATTTTGGCTCTCCATTTTTATGCAAAACCTTTTACATTTTTATTTTATGGGTTATTGTTGAAGGTCGTACCGTACACACATACTTCCTTTGGTTTCTTATGGAAATTTGTCCATTGACAACAAACATACCACATCATCTATTTTATATAAGTATTGTATAAATTACAACGTATTTTGGTGATCTTGCAAAATGATCGTAATCCCGAAAATCGTAAACATATTTTCTTATCTTAAAAGGGGGCAAGAAGGGTTCCATTATCAGGCCAATAAATAAGATTACAGTTTAAAAATTAAAAAAAAAAAAAAAAAAATAGGGGTATTTTTACTCTCATAATAACAGTTAACAGATTCACAACAATGTCAATTTCAAGAAAGCAGACAACATTTAATTAGTCAATAACAGTACAGCATCAATGATCTTGAATATATGCCACTTTTAACTAAAATATAAAGGCACAGAACCAGGACATAGGAGCACAGAACCAGGACCGTTTTTCTTATCACCAGCACAGCGTCAGGACAATTCCGTTTAACGAACTTGCACGACTTTTGCAATATAATATTGTTGTAATATACTTTGCATGGTACTTATGACGCATCAGAGAAAAATTAAGCAACAAAACAGTCGTTTTATTGCCGTTCTGATACAATGTAAACAAACCCACCAGCACAGAATCAGGACCCACCAGCACCTGACAGGACCAAATCACCAGCACAGAACGTTCTCTCGCAGGACAACCATACCCACCGTATTCCATGATTGAAGCTTTATCAAATAAAACATACGTTATTAAATTAACATTTACCGGGAATTTTATGACCGATTTTTTTAACTGGTTTACTGCATTGGTACTAACGTATTTAATTACCTGGGTATTGTTGTTCTATGGCATCTATTACTTCAGGTACTTTATCTATCTCCTTCTGAAGCCTTTCTAAGTCTTCATTATCTAAACCAGTAGCTTTTAGATGTACACTCCCAATTATACAATCAAATTTCTTAATCTGCAAAACGTGTATTATATGTATTTTCATCAGATGTTTATTAATAGTTATCAAAGGTACCAGGATTTTATTTAGTACGCCAGACGCGCGTTTCGTCTACATAAGACTCATCAGTGACGCTCAGATCAAAATATAATATTCAGACTTTTGATAACTAACTTTACGATAAAAAAAGATGATTTAAGCATCCCAATTGTAAACGTTCCATTTCTATGCAGCAACATTATGACAGCGCCTACATATAGGACACATTTATTCGAGTTAATACGATATTATAGAGCTTGCATTTCCGATCATGATTTCCTTGACAGTCGGCTGCTACTTGCAAATATCTATAAGACTATGGATTTCAAGTGTTGATTTTGTAATCATCTCTTTCAACTTTACCCGAACCCCATCACGAGTTTGATGACTGTTATGGAATACATGAATCTGTTTCACAGATTACGACTTGTATTGTTCCAAATACCGTGCTTTTTGCACTCGAATGTAAGGATACTGAATTATATATACTTATCACCATATATACACAAGTAACACAACTGGTGCCACAATTGGAACAGGTTTTTATTTCTCTTCTGGAGATCGAATTTGACATCATCCCCTGGTTTTTTTTTATGAGGTTAATGTTGATCAGTGACAGTCTAGAGTTACCTATATGTTTTTCTTTGTTCAGATTTCGTTCGACTTATGTGTTTAAACAATACGACGGTATATTCCACCTCTCATTTACTTCTACAAAATATGTTTATACAAGCAAATATGAATGCATGTGAAGTTGCGTTATGTTCCTGCACTAAATCAGGACCTGATGTTGTTTGTTGTAAAATAGTTTTTGTGTGTATCTCTTACTTCTTGGAGAAATAGGTGGTTCATGCGGTTTGTTGCATACTTACATTTACATATCATGCATATGATGAAGACATAATATTTCAATCAGTTAAATTGAGGTCTGGAGTTGGCATGACAGTAACTGCTAGTAGTCCTTTATTAATTTATGTGTCATTTTCATTTTGATTAGTTTCTTTTGTATCATATTCTGACATTGGACTGAGTTTGACTGTACGTTATACTGTGTGCTTGTTTTTTCAATATTGACTAGCGGTATAAGGGGAGGGTTGATATATCACAAAGATTGTTCATTAACACCGCCGCATTTTTGCATCTGTCCCAAGTCAGGAGCCTCTGGCCGTTGTTAATCTTGTATGAATTTTAGTTTTAGTTCATTTATAGGCTTTGAAGTTTAGTATGGCTTCCATTGTCACTGAACTAGTACACCTTTTTGTTTAGGTAAAAAAAGGTCTTTGGGTGAAGGATTTTCTCGCTGTATTGAAGACCCATTAGTGGCCTTCTGTTGTTTGTTGCTCTTTGATCGGGTTGTTGTCATATTTATCGAAGTGAAGGAAGTTGATTAATGTATTAAGTATTTGTTATTGATGTTATTAAAGTTTTAGTAGATTAGACTTACCTTAAAAGTTCCTATAAATGGTGACCTAGTAAATGGTTTTGGTGATGTTTTTGGTTTTTCCAGCAATGCTGAATGATTTAATGTTATACCCCTGGCTGTGTCGTATAAATAGCCGTTGTATTCCATACTCTATAACAATAAGAAAATTATAACATATAAACATTGACCTATAATGGTTTACTTTTTTAAAATTGTTATTTGGATGGAGAGTTGTCTCATTGGCAATCACACCACATCTTCCTATATCTAAAACCTAAAAAAGAACCAGCAAAACTTTTTTTTTCAATTTAATATTATTCAATTTATGCTTATCATATTTTGAGGACCTTGTCTGAGGAAGATGGGATTGTGTATTCATTAATGTCTTTCATTTTATTGTTTCCTGTACCAAAGCGTTAGCGTAACGTCCGAGATACCAGCATCAGCGGTACTGACTAATTCATATTAATTCTAATCCAAGAGGTACCTAATTTTGTTAAATAATCTAGCTGTACTCTTTGTGTTGCATACCTTTTTGAAGATCTTAAAAAATAAATTCAAATCTTAGAATTGCAGAAAGCTTTTAAATCACTGTTTTGTAAATATGAATGAAAAATGGAACAATTGTTATTGCTATTTCTACAGAAAAAAAGAGGTGACATACTCGGTACATCCTCCCAGTAGCATCTGATACGACATACTGCCACTCGCGACGATGTCCTGGCCAATCCTTTGTACAGGACAAGGATGGGTTATTCAGTTCTTCACAAATCTACAATCCAAAACATAAAATTTTCATTTTTAAAATGGTACAAATAATTGCTTATCATTTCAACTCTAGTGGTTTCTTATTTCTATACTGTTTTAATTATATTCTGAAAAAGTCGTTATAAAATATATACTTTTAGGAAAACATTTCGTTGTCACAATACTTTTTGTCGTACCCTTTTTCCTGAATGTGACCTTCCGAATTAGACCTATTACCGGGTTATTAATAACATGAGAAACACGACGAGTGCCACATGTGGAGTAGGATCTGCCTACCCTACCGGACCCTTTCAGATCACCCCAGTTTTTTGGTAGGGTACGTGTTGCTCAGTCTTTGGTTTTCTATGTTGTGTTTTATGCACTGTTGTTTGTCCATTGGTCTTTTCCTATTTTTAGTCATAGCGTTGTCTGTTTATTTCAGATTTTTTTTTAAAACGCACATTTAATAATAACTATTCATTTAAGTAAAGCTAGTAAAGCCCGCATTTCTTAACTGACTTCTTATGTGCTTTGATAAGAACAACAAATACGGATAGTTTGAAATGAAATGGTTTTTTTTTTTTTTTAACAAATACCGCTTTTTGCAGAGAAAACATTATATACATCATACATCATGAGTATAGAACGTTCCCCGAGATACATACCATTTCTAAACAGCAATGAAATAAGGGAAAGTTGAATAAGCCTTGTGATTTCCAATTCGAAAACAAAATCTTGAAAATAAAAGAAACAACGAAACAACTACATTGTTCAGACAAAAAAGATATCAAACATTAACAATGTACATTTTAATGGTAAATACCTTTTCCAGGGCCTTTATATCAGCAAGCTCTTGAAATGCAATTAAACTAAATCTGAAATGTAACGGTAGATATAGTTATCAAAGGTACCAGGATTATAATTTATATATATTATAAATTATATATATCATCCTTTTTATTCTTATTATATTTTCTCGGCCACTCTCCTCAGGGTTTCTTTTAAAAGGAACTGCTTTCTTCAGTTTGTTACATATAAACCTGGGGAATGAGTACATGCATTGTTTCTGGTAAAATTGTTTTAGCTTTAGCAATATTTTTGTCACAAAAATGCTTGAACCTTTTAATTGTCGTAGTTACATATGTGTATCTTTATGGTGAAATATTGTTAACTACACTTTTACGTTTGTCGATCCTGAAACATATTTTCGCAGAATATTGTTAGTTACATAGTGTGCTATTGACCTAATACGGTATTTATGGGGTCAGTAAATTCCATATGGGGTGAGAGCGAAGCTCGAATTCCCATATGGAATTTACTGACCACATATATACCGTATTTCGTCACTAGCACACTATGTAACGAATTTATCTTACCGACTATCTTAATTAACGTGTGAAATTTAGACTAGTGACCTATCAAAATGAGCAAGTCTTTAATACTGTTTGAATTAAGAAACTACTTTCATTATTCCTACAAAAACAGATGCCAACAATAACAACTTGTTAGGTTTAAATGTGTTTTATTAATTTATTTCAATCTTAATCATCAGTTTCTTCGTCTATTGAAACCTTAAGGAATTTTTTCTCAGTGCCGTTTTGTTTTTATAAAGGGACGTAACACCACTACTAACCGTGTATGAAATAAGCCCCGCCTCCCTACTAACCTAATATGAAATATACACGGTCTCCAGGCGGACGCTTTTAACCAATCACATTCCTAGAAATGTACAGGAGGTTAGATAAATACTATTATACATTTGTACAATATAAAGTTTGGTGATTTAGTAGTTCGCATATACTAGAACTCGATTGAAGTTAATACAAAGAGCAACAAATTTCATAGATAGTTTAACTTATTTCCGAATAACGATAAAACATGATTCATGTCACTTTATTACTGAACATACAATGTACATTTTTATATTACATTTTTTTTAATTAAGACAAATTTCACTGTTAAGTATTCCTATGCCAGCTTTGTTGTGAAAGAAAAGTAAAATAACAAAAATACTGAATTCTGTGGAAAATTCAAAACGGAAAGTCCCTACTTGTGAGAGTGTTCCTGCTCACTTATAAGCTACACACTAAGCACTCTCAGCAATGTTGTTTTTAATTCTCTGCTAGCTATATATACCGTATTCTAAGTTTCTTTTATCTTTAGATATCAGGCACTATAGTAAAGGATAGTTCACATAATCGGTGTCCTGTGTTTTGAGGACTGTTGTTCCCCATTTCTTTCATTCGATTTTGTTTATTTCATTCTAATTTGCATCTCATTAAAATCGGTACTATTTGAATGAATATTAGTACCCCCTTCGGATCTATCAAGGGCGTCTTAATTGTACGTCAAAGTATGGTTTTTCCTTCTTCGATTTATTGTTTATTTTTTAATCTTTCCCCTCTTTAATTTTTCGACGCACATCAATGTGTACCTTCAGCTACATGTCAACTATTGAATTTATTTTTTTTTCACGAAACTCACCCATTTTCTAGAATTGTCATACACACAACTTCTTTAACTCCTGGATTATCAGCCTTTTCTTCATCGAATCTTTCTACATTCCAACTAGCTATTCGTACTACACCTTTTCGTCCATGTCTAAACTTGAATGGCGTCACTTTTGGCCTAGAAGATGATTTAATTATGCTAATAATTGGTTCTAATAACTTTAATATATTTTCCGTGGATTCAGACACGTGGCTTTCTGTACATGCAGTCTCTGCAAACTCGTAAGGTAAAGGTGCATGCGTGTTCCTATTCTCGCTTGTAATAGTCCTTTCTACATGTTCATAATCTTTATTTTCTGAAGAAAGACAGCTATTTAGTATCCCCATTGTTAACAGTATGAATGAGGTAAACTAATAGATATATTTACAAAATAAAATCACTCCCAAGTTAAGTATGTTGAACAAGTATTAAATCCACTGGTAATCAATAAATCCTCATTGCATCTACCACTGTTAACATCTTGTATTATGATCAATGTACGAAGAAAGAAATGTGCGTAAAATTGAATTATAAATAGTATGCCTTCCTGTCCGGGTTCATCAAAGGAAATCATTAACTTTAAAGATCACATAACTATTACATTTTATGAGGTAGATCGACCCAAGGTATCAGAGTGGAACATTTAAATATTTAAATTACAATTATTACGCGTTTGGTGGTTTCACTCTGTTGTACAAAAAAAAAAACGACCAAGTAAAAACGTTTTTACATAAATTATTGTAAACTTTGATTAAATATGTTTTTATATTTGTGTAGGCTTTTTTTTGTCGTTTTCGAGCAATTTCATCTGTTAAAAGATGGCGCCTAAAAAAAATACAGATCGGTTCAATATTTCCAAAAAAAATTTGTGTGGTTATTTATATCAACAAGGTGCACCAATGTACCAAATATGAACTCATTTGGCCAAAGTGGCATTCGGACGGTTTTGCATGGTTTTCTAGCAGATTGGCTCTTAAGTAATGGAAAAGATATTTGTTGAAGTACATCACTGATTACCTCTCTTATTATTTACTGTAATAAATTCTCCATGAATTATCTATTAAATGTGATATTTCTCTACAAATAAAGGTATCAACTTCTACAACAAAGTTTACTTAAAACCATTTGTCTTTTTTACGTATACTGATATAACCGCTTAACTATATATAATACCCGTAGTACTACTTTTACTAATTTTACAACTAAAAACTGAAGAATGTTTACATTCATTCGGTGATACCACCGATGGTGTACATTTTAAAAGGAGATAATGACTCGCACAGTAGTCAGTATGAGAATTTTTGATGACATGACATATTATTGATTTGTTAATTTTTCTTTATTGTACTATTGGCGGAGTATAAATTGTTACCAAATATGATGCATACCGTATAGCATGGTAGGATGAACTATTTCGATTCTAATAGGAAAATTGAAATATTCAAAACATTAAGGGTTATTTTTTTACTCCCAGGCATATATTGCTTCACCTTTTTTGTCACCTTGTTTTTTTATTTTTTTTATTTTAATGCTTTCATCTTCTACTTTGATTGACCTTTATATTTTTTATATTCAAGTGACACTAACGAGTCTTATGTAGACAACCGCTAACCTGGCTTGTCAATTTATATAAGCCCGGTATCGTTGGTGTATGTTTTGTTTCCTTTCTTTGTATTTCTTTATGAGTAACTCTTGATGAATATTTACAAAGAGCATTTCATCTAGATGCGCGTTTCGTCTACAAAAGAATCATCAGTGACACTCGAATAAAAAAACTAAAAAGGCCAAATAAAGAACTAAGTTGACGAGCATAGAGGACCAACAAATTCTAAAAGATTTGAAAAAAAAACCCACCTAAGATAATCTTTTTCCTGAGGTGGTTCTAAATAAAAACTCATCATAGAAACCAAGATTTAGATTTTGTATTTGCGCCAGACACGCGTTTCGTCTACAAAAGAAATTATCCATATATTTATCTGCATTGGAGGCGAAATTATATTTTTTGATAATGTACTGTAATCATATATACCATAAATGAAATTCATACTTAAAACTATGTTCAAGGGTTTCTTGGCGGTCTTCTAATGAAATATATTTTAAGCTCTATGTATTGCTCCCGTTGCTTTTGCATTTTACTTTAAAGAACGATGTAAATTGAACAGATATTATCTAAACTGCACTGTCTTTCAGTATCTATTGCAATAAATTTCTTTTCGTTATAAGGCTTAACGAATACCGTTATGCGTAGTAATTTGCACGGGTGGATTCACCCGTGCATATCTTAGCGGGAATTAAATCATTCGACGGTTTGCATTCAATCAGTCTACACGTTTATTTCAATTGCTGTTAAGGTCTGTTTGACTTTTCTCCTGAATGTTCATCTTCAAGAGTCATCATAGGTGTGAAGTTGAGAATCCCACAAGCAACTCTACAGCTGATGCTTTCTCATTGTTTTCCAAAGGACATTGGTCGTCTAACTGTTCAGAAAAAGCCAACAAGTCTAATAACATCAGCAGTTCCAAATGAGGTATTATCTTTGATTGACTTTAATTTATGTTTAGACACATATGAGTATGAGAATGAGATAATACAAGTTTAAAATGTAAAAGGTCTATTATACAATAGCTTACAAATTTGGGAAGAAAACTTTTATTGGCCGATTTAAATAAAAATAGTTTTACCTATACTTGAATCTGGCTATTTTTTGAAAATTACCGATGCACCTACTTCTGTATTTTTGAATAACCATACATCTGCTTTTGAACATAAAGATTTTGTTAAACATGCAATTGCAGATTTGGTTTGCACGGGAGTAAGCACTCCCCCTTTTGTTGTTAATCATTTATCGGTGTAGGTCAACTCGATTGGCAAGGAATGGTTGATTGTTGACCTGAGACACGTACATCAATACGAAATGATATTTAAATTTAAATACGAGGTTGTAAAAGAGGCCAAAATGTATGCAGCAAATAAACATTTTGCATTTAAGTTTGATTTAAGACATCATCGGGATACTATCATATAGATATGCATGTTGAATCACAAAAGTTTCTTGAGTTTTGATAGAAAAGTGACACTTAAGTTAAATATAACACATCAGTTTTATCTTTTGTGCTGAGCTCAGCTTCCAATTTTTTCACTAAAATGTTATGCCCTCTAGTAAAATGTTGGCATAGTAAAAGATGCAAAATAATTGTTTATCTAGATTATGGACTTGGATTTGAACATACTGAAAAATTATGTTTAAAAGTGTCAAAAGAAGTATTGTCTGATTTATTGTCAGCTGGGTTTTTGCCAAATTAAGGAAAAAGTGTGTAGAAGTCATACAAACGTTAAGACTGGCTTGGTTTGTATGGGATTTACATAGGGGTACTTTAAGTTTACCCGAACAGAAAATGTTTGAATATTTTGATTTGATTTTTTTTTTTTTGCTTTAGCACTTATAAATCCTTGTAATACGACTGCAAGGAAAGTTGCAGCGGATATTGGTAAAATAATTGCATTATCACCGCATTAGGTAATACACGTAGAATTATCACAAGACACTTACATCACTTGGTAAACGAACGATCCCCTTGTGACTCTAGAGTTAATTTAGATACTTTGTCTATTAAAGAGTTAGATTTTTTTTATCCTTTAACAAAAGGTATATCATTTTTATAATTGATGCATTCACGTTTGACTGGTCAAACGATAATAATTGGCTCTTTTCACATGTATCTTTAATAACTTACACTGTAAAATATATTCAATTATGTAAAACTAACGGTACATTGGTTGTCCCTAACTTGAAATCAGCAGTTTTCTGGCCGATCTTCTGAAAATGCGGTTTACAACGAATACAGGTTTATTTCAAATGTGCTTGTATTGAAACTTGATGCTAAAATGAATATATGAATTTGAGTAAAAGATTCTGTATGCGGACCTTGTCGCTTTTTGTTTTTTGATATTGTATGTAGATTGTACAGTGTACATGTGTTTAATATACGGACCTGGCCGCTTGTATCACGGACCTGGCCGTGATTTTCTGTCCTTGAAGGATAGGATATTGCATATCTTTCCATGTCTTGTATTGAAACTTGATGCTATAATGAATGAATGAATTTGAGTAAAAATTTCTTTATGCGGACCTTGCCGCTTTTTGTTTTCTGATATTGTATGTAGATTGTTCAGTGTACATGTGTTTAATATGCGGACCTGGCCGCTTTTATCACGGACCTGGCCTTGATTTTCTATCCTTGAAGGATATGATATTGCATATCTTTCCATGCCTTGTATTGAAACTTGATGCTAAAATGAATGAATGAATTTTGAATAAAAAATTCTTTATGCGGACCTTGCCGCTTTTTGTTTTTTGATATTGTAACTGTAGATTGTACAATATACATGTGTTTAATATACGGACCTGATCGCTTGTATCACGGACCTGGACGTGATTTTCTGTCCTTGAAGGATAGGATATTGCATATCTTTCCATGTCTTGTATTGAAACTTGATGCTAAAATGAATGAATGAATTTTAAATAAAAATCTTTATGCGGACCTTGCCGCTTTTTTTTTTGATATTGTAACTGTAGATTGTACAGTATACATGTGTTTAATATGCGGACCTGGCCTCTTGTATCATGGATCTGGCCTTTGTTTTCTGTCTTTCAACGATAGGATATTGCATACCTTTCCATGTCTTTTGTAGATCTCTGTTAGTAAGGAATGGAAAGATATCTACAAACTCTTGCGCAAACTTTGGTTACTTAATACAGTTTTTGCAGTTATGGACGTAGCTAAACAGAGTAATTCATATTCCACAAACAAGATATACGATTCATATTTTGATAAATTCAATATTTGGTGCAGGAAGTACAATTTTAAGATTTTAACAGTGAATATATCTACGGTTTCCTTGTATCTCACAGAATTAATACAGTCAGCTTGTTCAGTGTCCATACACAATTCTAACTTTTACGCAATTAAGTGGTATCGCGAACTGTTTTTATATCCAAACCGTGGTTGCACTTCACTGTCAAACATTGTCTTCGAAAGAGAAAAAGAATTTTGGCCACAGCGGATATGATTGTTTAAACTAGTTAACCTGTATCATGATATTTCCCACCTGTCCAAAAGAGGGACGAAAGATACCAAAGGGACAGTCAAACTCATAAATCTAAAACAAACTGACAACGCCATGGATAAAAATGAAAAAGACAAACAAACAACAGCACACACGACACAACATAGAAAACTAAAGAATAAACAACACGAACCCCACCAAAAAACTAGGGGTGATCTCAGGTGCTCCGGAAGGGTAAGCAGATCCTGCTCCACATGCGGCACCCGTCGTGTTGCTTATGTGATAACAAATCCGGTAAATAGTCTAATTCGGTAGGTCACATTCAGGAAATGGAAGGGGATTGTAGTTACGACGTAAGGAACATATCCGATATCATTTGTGATACGGTTATTCCATAACGGTCAACCAACTCGTGATGGCGTCCGTAAAATTTACGAAGGGATGATTTTAACTTCACCATTTGGAACTCTTGGTTTAATAGCTTCCTTGTGAGCAGCAACCCTCTATCAAGAAAATCATGATAGGAAATGCAAGCACGGGAATATCGTATCAATTGGGAGATATATACCCCGTATGCAGGTGCTGCTGGAATGTTGCTACTTAGAAATGGAAAGTTCACAATTGGAAAGCTGAAATCATCTCTTTTGTCGTAAAGTTTTGTTTTCAACCGACTGTACGTCACTTTGTATGTGGTAATTGGCTTATGCTTGATTTTTTTTTACAAAGAACTCTCGCTTATAAGAATGAGTGATATAAGTTTTCATAAAACATGCACGTTGAAATTATAGACAAATTTATAGACAAGGTAGTATAGTTATGATAGCAAGTACGGATATACCGACTTATCCTGTTAATTTTTTAAAACGTTATTGTGACTTAGCAAGTCTTAAGATTGATTCTTCGGAGTACTGTTTTGTTCTTTGCAGTCCAAAAAAGATACCTTAGTATTGAGTAATATAAATAAGCCTTTATTTTATACTAGAGCCAGAGAAGCTTTCAGCGCAATAGGGTTAGACTAATAAAAATTTGGTTTGCATAGTCTACGAAACGGAGGCGCTACTTAATCCGCAAACACCGGTGTTTCAGATACGATTTTCAAAGTTCATTATATACAGTCTTTCGTCTTTTGTCTCGACTGGATGCTGCAAACCTACATCCCATAGTATATTTGTGTTTTGTGTTATTAAGCCTTGTATAGAAAAGAAATGCTTTATGTTCGGTTGAACCCGTGAAAAATAACAGAAATATTTTTTTTTCGTTATAAGGCTTAACGAATACCGTTATGCGTAGTAATTTGCACGGGTGGATTCACCCGTGCATATCTTAGCGGGAATTAAATCATTCGACGGTTTGCATTCAATCAGTCTACACGTTTATTTCAATTGCTGTTAAGGTCTGTTTGACTTTTATTTTTGTTTTTGTTTAAAAAACAATTTTTGTTCTATAGGTACTGTCTTTCACACGTATAAAATTTTTCTTATAGAATTGTTCAATTCAATAGATGTACATGTATACTGTCCAAAGTTACAGTATCCATTCATTTACATGTAGTTGTGAATTGTTTCTAATTTTTGTAATTATATTTTGTAGATTGTTCAGGCTGTTGATCATACTTCTAAGGAAGAGAATGTGATAAGGACTGTTTTTTGCGTAACACCTGCCATTCTAGTTTTTTGTTCACATGTTGTTATTATGTTCCGAATGTATTATTAAAAGACTGGATGCTGCAAACCTACATCCCATAGTATATTTGTGTTTTGTGTTATTAAGCCTTGTATAGAAAAGAAATGCTTTATGTTCGGTTGAACCCGTGAAAAAGAACATAAGTATACTAAATAAAATTGAGAAGGGTAATCCCTCCGAATAAGTTTTTTAAAGGTTTGATTAATTTTTGAGGTGAATGACGAAATTTTTGTGCTTTGTATAAAATATTGCCATAAAAGATTGAATGTGAAATACCTAAACATTTAAGATGTCTTCATGTTGATTTATATTTACGAATGATTTCCTTGTACTGATGATTAAAGTTAATTGAATGTTTTAACTAGTTTGTTATATTGAAAACCCTGGTGAGATATTTTTTCAGTTAAACCGAGATTTTTTTCGTTAAAATAAAAAAAAACGTTGTGACATAAACGAGCTGTTCAAACAAGTTGAGGTCTATAAACACCAGTTGATGTTGATGTCAAAGAAAGTCTATGACAAATGTGTTTAGAGTAAGGACCTGTTGCGACGAAGACTTGTGGAAGCTCTGAGGAATGATAAAATAAAAAAAAAAATGTTCTTATCAATTCCTCTATTCATTTTTATTTTCTGTACAAATGTATTGATGATGATAATACAATAATTGAAGCCTCTTTTTTTGGGGTCTATACGAGGATATGTCGACCGTAAAGAAGTTTATCGACTAAGGAGAAAGATATACTTCATCAAATTGATACACCCTCATATATATTCCCTATAAAAGGCTACAATTGTTATATTATAATGGTCAATACGACATGAAAAGAAAACACTACAAAATATACATGTATCCACTTTAAAAATAAAACATTGAACTTTTTCTTTCCTACAAATGTTGATGTAGCTGTAAACAACTTAAATAAATCCATATATTTAAATAATATACATTCATTACCAAGTTATAACTTTTTGGCACAAGTTAACAATGATTTCGTGGAGTTGTTTGTCATTTAGCTTTTTCCTGTACATGTTCTAATATACATATACAACCTTTTGTATATGAACATATTCTATTTTTTATGCATATATTTAATTTTTTAACACATTTTTATATATATATATATTTTGTTGTTATAAACAAATATCATTATTAAACACTTTGTATTGTTATGCACATATATCTTATTTTCTGTGATTTTTGAAACGTTTGACACTCCATAAGCTTATACTAAAAATAAAATGGAATAGATTGTGTACTATTTATGCTTAAGAAAAAACCAGTTTCCTTGTTAGATGATTAAATAACAAATTAAGCGAGGAAACATATATTTTTTTTAAGCCGGAAGGTATCGCAATTTTAATTAAAATTTGCACATCTACAATTTCGTCGAAAAGAATGACGTTCAAGCGGGGAATGGAATGAAGAATACCTTGCTCACTCAATCCGGGAAATATAAGAAAATGTATAATATTACAGTTTCTGAATTGAAGGGAATGATATAAAAACAAATATTTGAGCACTCCCGGTCAATGTCGTTCTTTGCACCTGTCGAAATGTTTAAGTTTTGTTGGTTTATATTTTTCGTATGAAAGGGTCGTCATATAAGATATTTTCTATACCGATGTAAGCTGCATTTGAATTGACAACGAGGATCTATGTTTTTCTTGAAAATATATTTTGACTTTTTGACTTTATATTTTTTATGAACATTTTTTTCTTCTTTTATAAACAATTAATTATTTTTATGAACATATATTTTTTTTTATATATTGCAACGTTGACACGCCATAATCCTTAACGAAAAAAAAATGAATGAATGGTGTACATTTTATGTTATAAACCGTATTTCCTTATTAGATGTTTTGAATAACTATTTAATTAAGGACACATTTTTTTTAATTTTCAAGCCGGAAGGTATCGTTCCTTGAAAATAATGACATTTAATGTAAAAAGCGTGGAATGGTATGGAGTGTTTTTGGTTCATTACATCAGAGGAAAATATATAAAATAATGGATAACATTACAGTTTCTCAATGGAATGACATGATAACAAAAACTCTTATACCAAACATTGTTATACTTTCGATCTACATTGTACTTGGAACATGCGGAAATGTTTTAGTTTTGCTAGTCTATTCTTTTCAAATGAAAGAACCATCAGATGAAAGATATTTCATACCGATTTTAGCTGCTTATGACCTGCTAGCAACGATATACTGCGGCGTTTACATGATTATTCAATGTCTTAACCAAGTTACATTTACACACAATATTTTGTGTAAAACGACACAGTTCTTTGTCGGACTAACAACATTTGTTCCAGTTCTATTATTAGTTACAATTGCAGTACAGAGATATCTGAAAGTGTGTTTGCCCCTGAAACGAGAATTAACCCTTCATGTTAAGAGAGCTGCGTTGATATTAATAATAGTTATGTCATCGTTAGTTGCATTGCCGATACCGTTTGTTTACGGTTCTGTTCAATTTCATAGCCTCACTACTGGGATTAAGGGAACACGTTGTGGCAAATTAAAAGAAGGACACCAATTAGAAAGAGCTGTATATGCCATTGTTTTAGGTATTCTTGCTGTTGCAACAGTAACAACACTTATTGTATTATACTTATTAATTGGAAGTACAGTCTTTCGTCAATTAAAGAGGAACAAATGTAAAAGTAGTAGAGTAGAATTCAGAAATTCGATGTCAAAAACTGATGAAGGTGGCGCATCGACAACCGGAAGAAGTTGTGATGATCAGAATGATATCACTGCCGATCTAGATACTAAACTGCCAAGTTCAAGTAAAGAACAGCGGTTGGAAAACAATCCCCAAACGACTCTATCGCAACTTGTTGGATCCAAAAAGAGACAAAAAGATAATCGTCGAATAACTCACAAATTGTCGATTATGTTTTTTGTTATAACTTTGGTTTTTATATTTAGTTTTTTGCCGATAGTGATGTTGCTTCTGGTTGAAGGTTTAAACAAAGATTTTTGGGAGAAAATGTCAAACACAGAAAGACCTTCATTCATGTTTTTATATCATATGTTTATTATTAATAATATCGTGAATCCTTTTATATACGCTTTCATGGATATCAAGTTCCGTGAAGAAGCGACAGTTTTCTTAAATCGTGTTTTTCAATGCAAATTTTAATGGTAGATAATAAACAACGCAAAATTAAAGTATGCGCAATATAATGTACACACATAATTACAAAGCATGACATAACTATAGTATAATCACCAAATTAATTTGTTTACCGGAGTTTGTTCTTGTATATGTAGGGGAAAACGAGGCTCGGTATTTGTATTTCAAGTGTTTCGGTAATTAGAAAATGATAATGGTAAAGTGCACATAATATGCAGGGGGAAAGGGCATGATGCATTTGTGCATTCAAAAGATTATCAGGAGTAAGCGATTAACTTTTAACTTTGAAATATTCAAATCTGAAATATTGGAGTGAACTTTAAGTTTTTTATGAAGTGTTTTGTGGATTTGTTCGTCTTTTCGTTGTTTTTCGTTTTTTGTCCTTGTCGGTTTTTCATCAACTTGAGTGTTTTCTTCTGTAATGTTTTTAATACTATGAATAGACCCGATAAAGTAAATTTGATGATTTATTTAACTCTGGTTTTATCGTTTTTTACAGACATTTTGGGAGTCCAACAAACAATTATTTTCTTCATAAATTCACTCATCAGAAGACATAAAGCACAAATTACATTTTGCTTGTTGGTACATCACTAAGCATTTACTCAATTTCCTCTAAGATTTTATTTACGAATGAGACGTAAGTACCGTTGATTATAAAAATGCAGCAAAATATCCCAACCTGTACAGTTTGAAAGTACTCGGGAACAAATAATATCAACACTACGGTGCAAATGTCATCAAGCCATCAAGGCTGATCAGCTAATCAATCCGCAGCCCAACATTCCACACGTTTTTTGGTCATATATGAAAAGCGCGATGTATGAAAAAAAGAGACAACCGTCAGTCTTTTTCAATTCAAAACTTGTTTTCTTTTTTAACTATATACAAACTAAGAGAAAAAAATTGAGGAATAGCATTAACTCCTAACGAGGAAGACTGGGTGGGTAGAAGGGATAAGCCTCTCTAGTTAAAACTGAACTACATTCAAAAGAACTGATTAAGTTAAAAACATTTAGATGTAGTAAAATAAGTTTATCTCAACTATTGTAAGGTTTAATATTATGCTTATAGAGCTTTTGCTTGAATTGTCCTGCTTTATATTTTGAAAATCTTATTTCTTTTGTATTTTTAAGCTTTTATTAAAATCTTGCTATTTTCATTTATTATCTTCATTTTCCTTATCCAACAAAATACTTCATTATGTATATATTGTCTCTATTTTTTCCTGTAGAAATTTGGGGCAAATATATTTCATACTTTTGTTTCAGTAAAGCTGTGTATTGTACCAATATTGTATGAAAGTAATGCAAAATATGTGAATAAAACTATTTTACACAGAATTTCATTCATATTGATTATTCAAGATTTTTTTCATGTTTTACATCTTATGGGTAACATGTTTGTGATCGTACATTAACATCATCTTAAAGACCACTCAGTCCAATGAGACCGTACTTTATCGGTATAGCGTATGGTTATTTTATATTTTTTTCATTTTTGTGCAAATTAGACAATCAAGAAGGTAGAAAGGAGAAGTAGATATAGTGAACTTGTATTGTCTTTGAAGGTATTTTTAAGAAATCTTAAAGCATAAAAAATCTAAGATATTATTCTTTTCAAACAAAAAATGCTTCAAGAAAAAACGTGCAAACTGGGTGTCATTGAAAACTTTAATGCAAGTTTTTCTTTAAAGAGAAGATGGCAAGCCTCTAGGTGAGAAGTTTCCATCCAAACTTGGTCAAATCATAACTTTGAAATTGTTCTTTTCTGATGCTTGACCAACAATGTGGCATTTTAGTGTAAGAACAAAAGTTGGTGTGTATGGAGACCAAAATAAGTTTCTTCGGTTAGAGTGACATGTCTTCCTGCAGCCTGTAGTGTTTCCTTGAGAGCTAATATTTAAAACATATTTTCAGTCTGTGTTATATCTGTGTCTATTCAACACTGTAATGAGATCATTGAATATTGTTTTTATTGGTATAAATATTGATTTTGTTATCAGTAAATTAAAAGCTAACTAAATATTACTAGTATGTTATATACATATACATATTCATGGATCTACAATCTGTCGATACCTGTAACTTGGCATTGCACCAGGTCATGTTTTTCTCTGGCTGTTTATGACGTCTTTACACTAAATCCATTGGATGTTGGATGTGTACGGATTGATTGTTTAGTCTTAGATGCATGATTTTTTATTAGTTGTTAGTGGCTTTGAACTAGCTGTCAGATAACTGCGAGTACTCTCAGATCTGTTCATTACGTCTTTTTGTGTCGGGATGTATAAGTACCCGGCCACGTCTACTTGTATTTTTGTCCATCTGATAAGTTAAGCCTTTTTCAATTGATTTTTATACTTCGTTCTTATGTTGTACTGTTATACCACTGTCCCAGGTTAGGGGGGGGGGGGTTGGGATCCCGCTAACATGTTTAACCCCGCCACATTATTTATGTATGTGCCTGTCCCAAGTCAGGAGCCTGTCATTCAGTGGTTGTCGTTTGTTTATGTGTTACATTTTTGTTTTTCGTTCATTTTTTTACATAAATAAGGCCGTTAGTTTTTTCGTTTGAATTGTTTTACATTGTCTTATCGGGGCCTATTATAGCTGACTATGCGGTATGGGCTTTGCTCATTGTTGAAGGCCGTACGGTGACCTATAGTTTTTAATGTCTGTGTCATTTTGGTCTTTTGTGGATAGTTGTCTCATTGGCAATCATACCACATCTTCTTTTTTTTTATAGTTTAGTACATAGCAACGTATATTGATATCTTATTATCATGTAAGTATGTGAAAGGAATATTTGCTACAGGATATAAAGTTGCCAACACTCAATTAATACAGTGACTAGTTAATCCATATGCCCATTCTTTTAATGCAATTTCAAGTTTTTGAAAGTAGTAATTTAAAGTGTAAAATGTACGTGAAAAGCGGCACAAAAATGCATTTTCAAAATTTTGTAAAAAAGTATATGTGTTATTGCTGCCAACATTTCCATGTTAATTATATGAAAATATCGAGAGGGTCACTGGATTCGTTTTCAATTAGTCCCAATATTTAGCATGAGAATTGGATCAAAAACAAAAATGTGCTATTATATATTATTCACTCACATTTAAATGATTTTTAAGGCAAAAAACGAATCCGGTAACACAATTATATTGCATTTCGTTTAAATAGATATGGTTACGGCAATAAAATATAATTTGTAATTTAAAAAATCTGTAGATAAACTTGGCTATTCGCAATTTAAAGTGCCGGTATTAATCTAGGTTCTATAGATTTGTAGACCTATTTCACAAATTTTTAATCAAATACATTTGACAATATATTAAATGCTACATATATATAATCTTTTCAACATTCCGAAATATCGCCTAATTACTTATATATATATGTAGTACCTATAATTTGCCTTAAATGTTATTTGAAATGATGCAGTCTGTCTGTATTTCTTCCAGTGAAACTATTTATTTTGCCAGTTTTACATGCAAATATTGCGTAAAATGTACAATATATTTGACAATAATCTATAACTTGGACGTTTGGAACGTTGTATATTTCCTTGTTTACTGGTTATTGTTAGCTTATTTGACACAAGAAAATCATGTTAACTATTGCACTTTATTTACCAACATGCGTTAAGAGAACACTGTGCAAAATGTTGTAAAATTTGGCATGAATTGTCCTGGCTTTAATGCATCAGCAATTCATTTGTACCAATTCAAAATAAATGATAAAAACTATCCCATAACGTAAATTTATACACATCACAAGCACATACAAGAAATGAATGTGAGCTGAAGATTTAACAAAATAATTAGTGTGGAAATACATAGTATTTAGAGTTTTATTGTTTTACTTTTTAATCGTTTTCCATTGTAATTTTCCGTTTAAAGTAACGATTTATCAATTACATAAATCGTAATTATATAATTAGTTTCTAAAACCTAACATCTATATATTTTATTCACTAATTCTTCTAAAAAAGTTTACATTTACGTCTTAATGATACTAATATAATATGCACCTTTCGACAAATATATGTATGATGAGTCACTGCAGGGGTTATTTTAATATATGATAACTTATAGCAGATAGTGTGTTAACGATTTCTGTAGAAAGCTATTATCATCAACGTTTGATGTGATTTGAAATTTGTTCCACAACGTTTATCAACCAGTTAGGGTAAAACTTGTATCCGGAATAATTCTCAGATCTGCCGAGTCATAGTCTTTCCCTATGTATAGCTCTGTCCAAACTAGACAGTGGTCACTGACAACAACTCCCCACGACCATCCGTTAGGTATCAATGGACTTGTCAGATTTTCTCTTATAACACCTGAATTACCTTGAAAATAGAAAATGCACATTTTAGATATTGATACTTTCTACTAAAGCTAAAATTGTGAACCTATTGACACCCATCAGTTTTGTTTTATATCTTTCGATTATAAACCAGACAAGCTAAGTTTTGCACGAGAGAAGAAGCGCTTTAGTTTTAAAGAAGAAAGAACGATAATTTTTAAAACATATACTTCCCATAATAAAATGAATTTATGAATAGTTGATCTCAGCTGTATTTGATCCTCAATGTTCTTTCTCAAATGTTTTTTTTTTTCGGCCTTTTCACTTTTTGGTTCGAGTGTCACTAATGAGTTTTTTTTTGTGAAGCATACAAAATTATAATCCTGGTATCTTTGATGATTGTTTTTTTGTATAAAACCAGTGACGAAACATTTACCACTAGACGAATGATATAACTTAAAGAATACACAAATTTTTAGCATTGGTATGGAACAGGTTATAGAAATTCAACTCATGCACTTTTTATTTAAGTCTAAAAGTAACAAAAGCTACGCGACACGATATTTTGTGACATCTTTTGTACTTATTATGCTGAAGATCATTTTCCACCAGTTCATAAGAAAAATATACATGTCCAGTGAGTTTGTTTTAATTATTTGTAGGTTTTCTAAACCTTGTGTAGTTGTGTTTTAACTCGCGTCTAAGGCACTTTTTATGACAAAATAAAAAGAGATATGTATTACATCCCTTTGTATAAGAGGTGCACAAGCATTATTTCAATGTTTGACTATTTTAGTCAAATGTACATAAAATTGTACATCGATGTTTTGTCATTTGTACTTGAATTTAACCTCAGTTTTGTGCTTATATATTTAGGTAAGCTACAAGGAAGGAGAACAAGATAACGCGCGTCACATTTCTTCGACTACCATGTAACTATAAACCTTTATTTGACCTTTTAACGCGCGTCTGGCGTACACAGCCTGGTATCTTCGATGAGTCTTTTTACATAAGTACTGCGTTAGTAAGTTAAGGCGAGAGACTTTGGTGAAATATGTGCATCAATGTCAGTGTCAATGATACGACGCATGTATAGTGGACCATTGACTGCATAATTTATTAGATAAACTAGAGTTTACCCTTGCTTGATATTTATGATTTTGTGATATGTCTTGGAAGATTATTGTGTACACTACTGATTGATTTTTTGTTATCTTATCATTTTTCAACTTTTTTATTAACATTTTCATAATGAGTTTGTTAAATAAAGGCAACAGTAGTATACCGCTGTTCAAAACTCTTAAATCCATGGACAAAAAATTCGGGGTAACAAACTTAAACCGAGGGAAACGCATTAAATATAAGAGGAGAACAACGACATAACGCTAAAATGTAACACACACAGAAACGGACCGAGCATCAGACAAAATCCGAGAATAACAAATATAACATGAAAACCAAATACATGAATTTGGGATAGACAAGTTCCGTGACACGTCTTATCGCAATGTGAATTTACACTCAAAAGTAAGAGAAAACAAACGACGCAACGTTAAAATGTAACACACACACACACACACAGAAACGAAATATAATATAACAATGGTCATATTCCTGACTTGGTATATGTCATTTTTAAAGGAAAAAATGGTGGGTTAAACCTGGTTTTGTGGCATGCCAAACCTCGCACCTCTATGGCGTGTAATACTAAAAAATACATTGTTCCTCTTGGTTAATCATTGACGTATACGGTTGTGTTTTGCTTCCCTTAAAACCTGAAGATAACACGATGGTTATAGTTGTTGTCTCATTTATCAGTTTCAATATGTCAGATAATTTTCATGCTTGAATATTTTAACGAGTGTCAAATATTGCTGACAGATAAAATTATTCCATACCTGAAAATGCCTTATTTGTTCTGCTACTTATCCATATATGATCATAAATCTGGCTACCTTCAGAGTTGCTATTGCTGATGTTAGTAAACTCGCCAACTGGAACACAGTTACTATATCCTTTCTCTCTCATAATATCAAAGTCTAATAGAAAATAAAGTAATTTTTAATAAGGTCAGATTGTTTACAACTGGATATAATCATTAATATCAGTTGCTCATGCTTTGACTAAGATATGAAGCTATTGTTTTAATTTCTATTTTATATATTTGAAAACAAACAATTAGGTAGACAGATATGTCACTGCATTTCATTCTATGGTAAACCATTATTCAATGATATAGTATAGACCGATGAGCCATTCTAATTATTTACTTATATAAATGTGGAACCAAGAATAAATTCCCCATTTCTGTGACAGTTTAAATGTGGTCTCCTTTTTTTTGCAATCTAGAACTGTTAAATGGTAATTTTGTATCGTCCATTTCATCTCCTGAATACAGCCTTAATAAGCTGCAGGGGTGTAAACACTTATACTTTAAATTATTATAAACAAGGTTCAACAGTGGTCTACCGATGTTAAAACTCATTAATTGTTTTGATTTACCAGAGAAGACACAAGGATAATCTGGGGGATCGCAATAACTCCAAACACATTAAGACCTGGTGCATACATCGACAGAGAGAGCTATTTGATAGCATTGTCCATTCATTTGTCTACTAAAAAGTAAAATCACAAAAATACTGAACTCCGAGTAATATTCATTAAGGAAAGTCCCTAATCAAATGGCAAAATCAAAAGCTCACACACATCAAACGAGTCATATTCTTTGGTACAGGCATTTTATCATGTAGAAAATGGTGGATTGAACCTTGTTTTAAAGCTAGCTTAACCTCTCACTTATATGACAGTCGCATCAAATTCCATTATAATGACAACGATGCGTGAACAAAACAAACAGACACTGTAGGTAACAATGTCAAAAATAGGGACACCGCAGTCAATATTGTATTATCATCTTAATCACTATAAAAACAAACAAATGTTACTAAGAAGCACAAAAAGACATACATCAAATTAAATATCCTCATTTTGTTTTCTTATTATACGATGTTCTTTATCTAATACTAATTCTTCTTTCTACCTTTAGTTTTATTTGAAATTTTATCAAGAACTATAAGTATAATTCACAGGCATTGCTATCAGTATTGGTCATATTACGGAGCGTTTTTCAGGTTAATGTCTCGAGTTTTACCTCATGAAATGGGTTTCATCATCAGCTCTTATAAAATTTTAATATAATATAATTTAACTTGAATAAACTGTGTACTGCTTATACGCTTTTATCATACCTTCCATTTTTGGGTCTAAATTGAAATCTAACATAATGATATCCTCCTCTCCTGAAATAATATTAAAATAACATATAATTAAATTATTGTTGCATAAACGCTTTTGGGAGCATTGCTTTGAATTATTTCACACTGAAAAGTAAATGACGGATATGTAAAAACGCTGTTTTTGTCAAATTCAAAACTAGCATTATGTCTTTAGGTAGCTTTAAAATACCTTAACCATTTAATCTAAAATATCTGAAAAGGAGGTAAAATCATATGATTTTTTTATTCTGATAGGTTGATAATTCCGTGATTGACGATTTATTACAACAAACATACATTTAAAGACAAGCTAATATAAAACCCGGGACTTTTTGATCGATTCTTTGACACAATCACTAGCCTTAGAAACTGGTTTACTGCACTGCTACTAACGTATTTGATTACCTGGGTATTGTTTTTCTATGGCATCTATCACTTCGGGTACCTTATCTATCTCCTTCTGAAGCCTTTCTAAGTCTTCATTTTCTAAACCAGTAGCTTTTAGATGTACACTCGCTATTATACAATCAAATTTTTTGATCTACAAAACACGTTTTATAAATGTATTTTCACCAGATCTTTATAAAATTATAATATTCAGCATTCAACAAATATAAAAAAGAATCATATTTCTGAATGCTAAGACCGTTAACACTGTGCTATTTCAAAAAGCGAGGCGACATATATAAAAGGGATATTCAAACTCATAAGTCAAAAACAGACTGATCAAGCAATTTAATTATCTGTATTGTCTACTCTTAATTATTATCATCATCATTGCCTTTGTCTTCAATACATTTTATATAAAAAAAAAAAGTCAACCTTAGCATGGTAAAGGAAAAAAAAACAAAAAAAAACAACAATAACAAAACTACAAAACACTTCAAAGTTAACTAAATATTAAGAGAATTCAACAACTGGAAGTGAATTAATGTGCTCTGCAAGGGTCAATTGCACAATCAGGTCTTACCGTCATGATTAATAAAAATCCGATGTGGTTTGCTATATCTGGTTGAAGTCATTAAAAGGAAAGACTGGTTGTGGCTGAGAGAAATAAAACACATCCATGGATTTCTGTGAAAACTCCTCAAAGATACCATGCTCATAATTTGGTATGCCAGACGAGCGTTTTGTCTACATAAGACTCATGTCAATTTATCGAACGCAGCATAGATACTAGTAGTCTCAATATGATCAATCAAACGATGTTACTGTCAATAAAATTAAGTAAGAAATACCTCCAATTTTACCATCAAGAACCTTTGATTCAATAATGCCTTCGATCGATCATTGTTTCCAGCAACAATCTATTTAACAAATCATGATAAAGCCGAATGCCCTGTTAAATCGTTAAAGCTTGGATATATAATTAACTTATGCCAATGTTGCGTCGATGTTGCAACAAAAATGAAAAGTAAACAATGAGAACTCTTAGACATATCATTTGTAGTATTATGTCCTTATTTGACCATCACTGTCAATATCAGGTTGCAAGTATGAAACTACATCTAACTGTTCGTTTCGTTTTAACTATTTCAAGTTTAATGCGATAAATGTAAAAAAGCAAACAAACTTTGAATAACTCGTGAGATGACCTTGTTTCTACCGTACAGTAGAATGAATATTTGAATATAATGGTAAAAAGTTTTATATTTGGCTTTTTAACTATTTTGATCTGAGCATCACTGATGAGTCTTATGTAGACGAAACGCGCGTCTGGCGTATAAAATTATAATCCTGGTACTTTTGATAACTATTATATTTCTTAAATGGTTAACTGTTATTTTTAAGGTTTGCTATATCTTGCACTGCTAGGCAATTATCCTTCAAGTTAAGTACTGATATTCAATGATAAGTATTGTAAATTATCCTATACTTGATATATACCCCAATAGGTAATACTATTTTTTTACTAATAAGTCTGCCAGATACCGGGCTTATATTTTGTTCGACGGACGCATGTTTCGTCTACATAGACTGATAACAGGTACTAAACATTTAATAAATGACGACACGACATGCAAATGCCAAAGATTATCAGACAAATTATATAAATAAAGGGATATATACATGTATAAATTACTCCATACTTCCAAATAAAACATGACTAAAACTTATAATACTATAAACATTTTTAATCCAAAAACAATTGCTTTTGTTCAATTCCTTTTCTTGCATGCGATCAGTTTTATTTGATCAAAATTAACTAAATATTGTGTCTGTACCAAGTCGGGATCGTGTGGTGTTTGTGGTATATTTGATTGTTTTTGTTTTAACGTCTTATTTCAGTTTGTGTGGTCGTTGGCATAGTCTGTTTTCTGTCCAATATCTTGGATTATTCCTGTTACCATATTATGTATTATTTGATCACTCTGAATATTTTGAATATGATGGAATTAATCTGAGTAACTAGTAATTTTTTCCATTCGATGGTAAAAAATTATCAAATTGTACGAAAGTGAATGCAATTATTTCTTAGGTATGTTTAATTACTGTTAATAAAAAGTAAAATAACAAAACATCCGAACTCCAAGGAAAATTCAAAATAGAAAGTCCTTTATCAAATGGCAAAATCAACAGCTCAAACACATCAAACGAATGGAAAGCATTTTCCAAACTTGGTACAGGCATTTCCTTATGAGGAATGCTGGATTAAACCTGGTTTTATAGCTAGTTAAATCTCTCTCTAGTATGACAGTCACATAGAATTCCATAAAATTTTCTGTAGATTAAACTTACCTTAAACGTTCCAATAAATGGTGCCCTAGTAAATGGTTTAGGTGAGTTATTTGGTTTTTCCAGCAACGCTGAGTGATTTAATGTTATTCCCCTTGTGGTGTCGTATAAAAAGCCATTGTACTCCATACTCTACAAAAATTCAATAATTAATTATTATCGTAACAAAAATTGGAAAAAAAACCGAAACATATTTACCATTTTGATTTTATTCTAGCATTTCAATCGTGCCCCTTGGACCTTGCCTCATCTTGGAAAGTTGGCATTGTACAATTATTTGTTTTCTTCCTTTAATTCATTTCTAGACTACAGCGTTAGCTAATAGTACCCTCGGCGTCCAAAATGCCACCGTCAGCTACACTGATTAATTTATATAATTATACTAATCCAAGAGGTACCAATTAATGGTAAATGATCTGGCTGTACCCTTTGTGTGTCATAGCAATTGGAAGAAAAAACTATAATTAAAAAGATAATTGCAAACGAACAGAATAGCGAAAAGCTCAACACACTGTCTTCTAACTAGGAATAAACGTTATGGCTATTTCTACAAAAAAGATAGTTGACATACTCGGTACATCCTCCCAGTAGCATCTGATACTACATCCTGCCACTTGCCACGATGCCCTGGCCAATTCTTTGTACAGGATAAAGATGGACTATTAAGTTCTTCACAAATCTACAATCAAAAACATAAAACTTGCATGTGTAATAGTCTATAATCGGTTACATCCACATCATTTGAACTATGGCAGATAATTGTCTCAATTGTAATCATACTATACATACTGATTTTTATATTATTTTAATTAGCCCTTTTAGAAGCTTTTACAACATATGTTTTATTATAAAAATACTTCATAATCAAAATTCGCATTATTATTGACTTAAAACAGACTTTTTGATTATGTCATGTGTACAGTCATCAATTCTAATTATCTTGATGATATTTCAAAATAAGATTATCATAACAAGACCGTTGATTACTTATTCATTTAGCTTTGACAAGTGAAGCCCGCATTGCTTACCTGACTTCGTATTGGCTTTGCGAAGAGCAAACGAGCAGCCGAAATACAGGTAGAAAACAATGATTCATTTGGCACCGGGCCTACCGATTGGCATTCATTAAGTTTGAAAATACAACTTTTTTGTAGAGAAAATGCATACACATCAAACATTATGAATATAGAACTCTCCCTTACAGACATTCCATTTCTTAACAGCAACGAAAATAGGAAAGGTTAAATAGTCCTAATGATTTAGAATTTGAAGACAATATAATGAAATGGAACAACGATACAGCAAACTCCAGACGAAAGAAGACACCAGACGCTGACATGGTAAATTTTATTGGTAAATACCTTTTCCAGGGCCTTTTTATCAGCCAGCTCTTGAAATGCTATTAAACTAAATCTGAAATTTAACGAAAGTAATATAATTATTTGTTTCTACTTTCTTTGCTACGAAATGATCAGGGCATTAAGCTCTATTTTTAATTATAATGTTCTCTTTTTGCATCTCTTTAAAATCGGTAGTGTTTAATTGTCATGATCCCTATCTTCGGGTCTATCAAAAGCGTCTTAATTCACATTGTTTTACTTGTCCCTATTTGACTTTATTATTTTGTTTTCCTTTTTGTACCTTCAATCAATATATAAAATTTCCTTCTTACGACGCATATTAATGTATGACTTCAGCTAAGCCCGTGTCAATAATTAAATATTTATCTTATCTTCTCTTTCATAAGATTGTTTTCATGAAACTTACCCATTTTCCAGGATTGTCATACATACAACTTCTTTTACTCCTGGATTATTAGCTTTTTCTTCATCGAATCTTTCTATATTCCAACTAGCTATTCGTACTACACCTTTTCGTCCATGTTTAAACTTAAATGGTGTCACTGTTGGTCGAGAATATGATTTAATTATGTTAATGATGGGTTCTAATACCTTTAATATATTTTCCATGGATTCGGATAAACGCCTTGTTCTGCTATTAGGTATCTCCATTGTTAAAACACTATGAATGATGTCAGTGAATAGAGCTAATTTACAAAATGAAGTAGTTTCAAAATTAAATATGTTCTTTACGTATTTAATCAAAAATTAATACATCCGCCTTGCATGTAAAACTTTAGCATCTTAAATCATTATCCATATGTGCGAAAAAGGAAATGCAGCATATTAATATTGAACTATAAATGGCCTTCTAGTCCGGATTCATCAGAGGAGATTATAAACCTTCACTCTTCACTATACAAAATCGACTATTTTTTAAGAGGTTGATTGACCCAAAGAATCCGAGTCGAACATTTTAATATTTAGATTACTTTTATTATATCAAAGTCGATTTCACTTTTGTTTTATAAAACCAATTTAGTAAACAAATTATTGTGACATTTACCCTTGAGGTTTTTATAATTTAAGTAGGCTTGCGCTATAAACGGAATATATATTTTGTAAAGGTACATCACTGATCAACACTTTTATTATTCACACACACTGTAATAAATTCACCGTAAATAGTTTACTTTAAACCATGTGTCTTTTATAAGTTTGATTGATCATACCCAATAATATTCATGTACTGATATCTTTGAAGAATTTGTACAGTCATTGGTTAGATACAACTGTTGGTGGATACATTTTTGAGAGGTTATAACCGGCCCAGTAGTCATTATGACATTTTTTTGATGACATGAAATATTATTGATACGTTCATTTTCTGTAACTTTACTATTTATATGATGTTGAATTCGAAACACTAAGGGTTATTTGTCTACGCCCAGAAATAGATTGCCTTCACCGTATTGTCATCTTGTTTTTAAATTATGGGATTTTAATGCTCTTCGTCTTCTAATTTGATTTAACCTTGTGATTTTTTTCATTTAAGTATAACCAATGAGTCTTATGTACACAAAACGCTCATCTGGCTTACCAATTTAAAAGCATTGTATCTTTGATTTGTTTTCTTTTACAATGTGTTTCCTTTCCTTGTATTTCTTAAGGTTTTGCTCTGATTGTTTTTCATGATGAATGATTACAAATAGCACTTCCACCGTTATAAACAAACACTGTTTTTAGATCTTTGAATATTGTTTTTATTGATATTAATATTGAATTTGAAATTATGTTAATTACAGCACTGTTAATTTTTAAACCACACCAAAGCTGCATTGGCAATGGAAACTTTTAATACAGTTAATAGATTAGCAGCACCTGTATGTGTATATGATTGTATATATTCTTGCAGATGTAGTGATATACTGGATATTACACGTGTAAAAACTACACAGTTTGATAAGGAACATTTTATATTTGCATTTGATACTCTGTGAAATGGTCTACCTGACCATTTAAGGACTGAAAATTTTCAATAGTTTTTCTAATTCAAGAGCCGTATACAGTCCTGGAATAAATCAAAATGCTGTTTTTCTTTATGTAGATAACCTTTTTCAAATTTTCAGTAATTGTTCTAAATGTTTGCATTATGCCTTAAATTTTGTATGTGTGCTATATTTTTATTTGTACTTTTTGTTTGTGCTCGAATTTTAGTTGTGCTTTAATCTTTTGTTATGCTTCAGTTTCGGCGTGCTTAGATGTTTAGCTTAGTAATGATTTGCATGTATTTCAATATGCCTGTGCTGTGTCTATGCATTTGAAATAATAATTGCTGCTTACATATCTTATCTGCATGTTCTGTGTTTCAATGTACTGTATATGTTATCTATATTCGATAAAAAGCTCTGAAAACATGAAAGTCTTGAACATTAATATATAAAAATGAATAAACAACAATTTTTAGTTTTTGAAACTTATCTGATGTTTAGGATTGATGTCGCTATATATGGAACACGTTTTAACATATGCGTATAACCCCTCGAAAAAAACCTTTAAACTTTTGTTGTCAGAACATTCAAACACCAAAACATACTATCCACACTGTTCTAGGACCACACCCTTTATTTTTAGGCAACTATTTTTTTGTGAACATATACGTTTATATATTTTTAGGCAAATATATAATTTATTCTATGAACACATATTTGGATATTTTTTTTTATCTTTTGATTTAATGAACACACATTTATATTTTATGAACAAATTTTATGAGAATATATTTTATTTTTTGTGAATATTAAAACGTTTGACACGCCATAATTCAAACTAAAAATAAATGCAATAGATTGTTTATTTATATTTTGTTAAAAAAAAAAACAATTTCCTCGTCATATATTTTTGAATAACTATTTAATTGAGGAAACGTGTTATTGTTTTTGAAGCCGGAAGGTGTCCGTGTGAAAATCAAAATTTTGACATCTGCAATTTCCTCGAAATTAATGACATTTAATATATTAAGCTGGGAATGGAATGAACTGTTTTTTGTTCACTAAATCAGGAGAAAACATACTGTTATACAATGTATAATATTACAGTTTCTGAATTTAATGACATGATATCAAAAACTCTTATACCAAACATTGTTATTCTTGCGATTTACATCGTACTTGGAACATGCGGAAATGTTTTTGTTTTGTTGGTTTATTCTTTTCAAATGAAAGAACCATCAGATGAAAGATATTTCATACCAATTTTAGCTGCATTTGACCTTATAGCAACGATCTACTGTGGAATTTATATGATACATCAATGTCTAAACCAAGTCACATTTACACACAACATTTTGTGTAAAACGACACAATTCTTTATTGGACTAACAACATTTATTCCAATATTGTTATTACTAATAATTGCAGTTCAGAGATATCTGAAAGTGTGTATGCCCCTGAAACTAGCAATATCGCTCAATGTTAAGAGAACTGCATTGATATTAACAATAGTCCTTTCATCGTTATTTGCGCTACCTTTACCGTATGTTTACGGCTCTGTTCCATTTCATAGCATCACTTATGGAGCCATTGGCCAACGTTGTGGCAAAGTAAAAGAAGGTCACATGCTAGCAAGGACAATCTATGCCATCGTGATAGGTATTATTGTTGTTGCTTTAATAACAACACTTATTGTCCTATACTCTTTAATTGGATGTGCAGTTTTTCGTCAATTAAAGATGAACAAACGTAGAGGTAGTAGAGTAGAATTCAGATATTCGATGACAAAAACTTATGGAGATGGAGCTTCTGTAACCGAAACTAGTGGTGTTTCGCATAATAACATTATTTCCGATCTAGATTCCAAAATTTCAATTTCAAGTAAAAAACAGCGGTTTGAAAACAATCATCAAACAACTCTGTCTCAACTAGTTGGATCCAAAAGAATACAGAAGAATAACCGTCGAATAACTCACAAACTAACAATTATGTTTTTTGTTATTACTTTGGTTTTTATATTAAGTTATTTGTCGAAAGTGATGTTGCTTGTTGTTGAAGGCCTACACAAAGACTTTTGGGAAAAAGTGTCAAACACAGAAAGACCTGGATTGATGTTCATATATCATATCTTTATTGTTAATAATATCGTGAATCCTTGTATATACGCTTTCATGGATATCAAGTTTCGTGAAGAAGCGATAGTTCTCTTAAGTCGTGTTTTTAAAGCAAATTTTGATTGTGAATAATAAACAACACAATACAGCTTGCACACATTATTACAAAGCATGACACAACTGTATTATAACCAATAAAGACAAGGCCACACCAATGCATTTGCTGTTGATTTTCTTCGGCTTTTTTTCTTTTATCTGTATGGGAAAGCACTGCTCGCTATCTCTATCTCCGTTGAAGTAAACTATGGCTATGATATATTTGTTTATTTCATTTTTGAGGATCGAGTTTACGAATTCTTATGGATTAAAAACCCCAAATCTAACACACTGGACTGAACTTAAGTTGCTCCATCTAAAGTTTTCTATGAAGTGTTTTGTGGGTTTATCCGTCTTTTCGTCGTTTTTCGTTTTTTGCAATGGGTTTGTCACTTTTTCTTCGACATGAGGGTTCCCATGGTATCTTCTGCCAAGTTTTGAATACTCTAAATAGACCCGATCTGTAAATTTGATGGTTTATTTATCTTTGGTTTAAAAAAAAATACAGACATTTAGGAGTTCAATAAATATTATTTTATCATAATTTCTTTCACTCCTTAAATGACATAAAGCACTAATAACATTTTGCTCGTTGGTATATCAATGAGCATCTAATCAATCTCTGTAAGATTTTTCGCGAATGAGACTAAATACCATTGGTTGTAAAAATGCAGAAAAATAAGAAAATCTTTATAGTTTGAAAGTACTCAGAAACGAATAATAACAACACTACGATGCATATGTCATCATATCATCAGTTCAAGAGCTGATCAATCCGCAGCAAATAAATTCACACGGTACAATGATTGGTCAAATCTCAAGTACGATTTGTGGAAGGAGAGTATATCGATAAGAGGGCATTTGACGCCTAAATATAAACACCATTCCCACCTTCATGACAAAAACGTTTCTTTGTCCTTTACACATTTGCCCTTAATCTTCCTTGATAAGTGAGCATGCTGAGTTTACTTCCCTCCAAAAAGCATATCTGACGAAAACATATACATATATTATTCGTTAAAATTTATGCATTTAAAATTTTATTTTTATATCTATTATTTGGCGTAGAGTACACTTTTTGTATCTTCTTTCAGGCTCAAATGTCATGAATATGTTATTCATTTACAAGATAAACTTAACCTACCACATCTTATCATTCTAACATTAAATGATGGTCGATTAGAGATTGATATTACGAACGCTAGTAAATAAAGCAATTTTTATCTGCACGACAATTAATCTTCCTCTTACAAGTTTGCATGTCTATTTATGGTAAATTGGAAAGAATGTGTACTATTTATATGTCTATAAACTAGCTATGAAATAGGAGACAAGGCTAGTTTTTCTTTCAATTTTTGTTGCTTTAATACAAGCCACTAAGTCTGTGATGTCTTTTATTCGTATTTAATTATTTGGAATCATGTAGAGCGCCAAATTCAATACTTTGTCAGGGTAAATGTGCATTTTCTTTTATGCAGTTTCCTGGTGACTCATAAGTTGGTGAACTATGACTGTGACTTTAGCAGTTTATTTTAAATGTATCTATATGCAAATTATGTTTACTGCAAATGGCTCTTTTTGTTATTAGTAATTACCACTCTTATAAAACCGACAACACAATAAAAGATAAAAACATATTCACCATCTTTATATTATTTCATTTTACGGAGTTATTTGAACTATCTTTTTTCATAAAACAACTAACTGAATGACCTGACATATACTCAAACCCTGTTGGGTATATACATGTAGATTATACAAATGCATCGAGTGTGATACGATTTGTTTCCACTCGAAACCGCTAAATTTTCAAATTAAAAACTCCAGGCTCGCCGAGGGTTTTCAATATGTAAAATGTAACTGTCGAGAGTGGATATGTATCGTATTGCACGATATTAAGGTAATCGTAATCCAACTTTTCGAACGACCTGCAAAAATATGTGTTCTTTCTATATGAAATCATCAGGCATGGTCGCCTTTTTTTTGTCATGACGCCACAATAGGAATTCCCGAGGAAAGCAAGAAAACTGACGTCATAATCGAATTTCGACCAATGAACAACTGAGATCAAACGAACCATACGTTAATTAAATAGTATAATTAGCAGATCAGGAAATGAATTTATCAAGTATGAGCTAGAGAAATGGTAATATTCAACACAAAATAGTAATATCAGTTTTGTTTAGTAATTTTATTTTTTTATTTTTATCATTTTTGCATCATAAATTTGAATATCACACTAAATTTTTTAAAATCCCATTCTGATAATTTGTATTTTTATTTACTCGAAACCTTTTTTATGTTATGATTTTGACAGTAACATTAATAACTCCAACGCTAATTAGTTCAGCTGATAAGATTGTTTCTTTATTGAAGCTGATCACAAATTAATATATACATTCTTAGTAAAAAACAAGAAAGACATTTCCAGTCATGTCATTTTAAGAACATGTGAAATGTATATACACAGAATCAGATCATTTATGAACAAACAGTCCAGAAAATGCAGAGTGGTAGTTTCCGAGGCATTGATGGTCCGTACTTCCTCTGTTTTTAAAGTAAATTCTGTCGTTTTTCTTTAATATAACAATCGCATGTATGGTACTACTGTGAGCATGTTCTGGACGTGCATAACCAAAATTTAGCCTTGAATCATTCTTATAGAGAGACGCGGCACACATTTTCCCATTAGTGGACCAAAGTGTACCCATTATCTGGTAGAGCCCATCTCTTGGAACAATAAACACACCAGTATCTGAATGGTAACCGTCACCGATATTTGTCCACACATGCTCAAATCTTAGAATCTCATTTGGATCTGAGAAGGTATAAGGTTGCCTTATCATAGACGCATGGAATGCGGGTCTGATCTTGTTACCTGAATTAAATTAGTTTTCACAAATGATTTGTATTGAGTTACAACATAGTTGCTAACAAATATTTATTTTTCACCAGACAGACTCCAAGCTTTGCATAGACCACATGCAGGTGTTTGTTCTAATATATACCCTGTACACAATACCCTACACAGGATACAACTATGCATTAAATTATCTATACATAAACAATGTCACAAAATGATATAATGTATCATATATGAATGTATATTAAATATTTTGAACACATAAATTTATAAATAGTTAAAAAAAAGTTACGGCCACATTCTTATCAGACGACCTATTATCGTCAACCATTATAATCACAATATATCTACATTAAGCGCAAACGCAGAATTGCACAAAAACGGTGTTACGATCAATTTATTTATACTTCCAGATATTCTCAATTTTCGACATTAGAACCTCCAATTAACGAAGCGCAAGATTCCGATACAATATATTTATCTATATACCACAGCAAAATAAACAATCAGTCCATATCAATTTATTTCTCATTGTAAATTTCATAAACAGAAAATTCCACGACTTGATGTTATTGTCTTGGCATTGCAACGCAAACAAAAAATTAAATATACACACCGGCCGTTTTATATACAAAATGAGTTGGCTTTTAATAAATAAATATATATTTAGGTAAGTTGATGCAAGCATACGAGGTCATATTGAATCTTATACTGTTATAGACTTATAATGTTTAACCACCATCTTTTAAAAATGAATGTTACTCTATTCAAATATAAGGACTTTGTTAGCTAAATCTACTAATTTTATTAGATATTATGATTTTTTAAGACGATAGATAAACATGCTAGTATATTTATATATTATAGTTTGAAGAATCCAACAATATGCGAGCCGCAATGTGTCTTCCTGCTCATAATAAAGTTTTACCAACGTTAAAATACCGCACTTAGTTATTATAATGATAGTAACTAAAAGAAACTTACTGTCAGATTGACAACCAATATTGATAATCTGGTCTGCAACACAACTTGTTATCGCAAGTGTTAGATAAGATATGAAAACATTCATATTGGCTATTTTATTGTCTCTTATGCTTTTCACAATAAATAAACCAGTAACTTTATAGTCAGAGTATATTTTTGGATGCATGACAATTTTGTCCTCTCATATTACATTGTAACAGGTGATAACTACATGTAAACGGTAAGGTATAAACCAATATCAAATTTTCTTTCTGGATCAATACTATAATATAAAAAAGAAGATCTGGTATGATTGCTGATGAGACAACTATCCACAAAAGACCAAAATGACACAGACATTAACAACTATAGGTCACCGTACGGCTTTCAACAATGAGCAAAGCCCATACCGCATAGTCAGCCACAAAAGGCCCCGATAACACAATGTAAAACAATTCAAACGAGAAAACTAACGGCCTTGTTTATGTAAAAAATGAAAGAAAAACAAGTATGTAACACATAAACAAACGACCACCACTGAATTACAGGCTCCTGACTTGGGACAGGCACCTACATAAATAATGTGACGAGGTTAAAATGTTAGCGGGATCCCAACCCTTCACCTAACCTGGGACAGTGGTATAACAGTACAACATAAGAACGAACTATAAAAATCAGTTGAAAAAGGCTGAACTCATCAGATGGACACAAATACAAGTGGACGTGGCCGGGTACTTATACATCCAGACACAAAAAGACACAATGAACAGATCTGATAGTACTCGCAGCTATCTGACAGCTAGTTCAAAGCCACTAACAACTAATACAAAAATCATGCATCTAAGACTTAACGCATTTTTACTTGAGGTACCGGTATTGAGTTAATATTGACATTAGCAAGTCTTATTGCAAAGGCTATAAAAAAAAGTAAAATCACAAAAATACTGAACTCAGAGGAAAATCAATTCGGAAAGTCCATAATCACATGGCAAAATCAAATAACAAAACGCTTCAAAAACGAATGGACGTCAAGAACTGTCATATTCCTGACTTGGTACAGGCATTTTCAAATGTAAAAAATGGTGGATTAACTAGTATATAACGCTAACATGTTTGACCCCGTCACATTATTTATAAACAAGTGCACTATGACTACGCAGTTATATTTTATTACGGAGAACACATTCATAAAGAAACCTGTATGTATTACTGACAAGTGGATGCAAGTTGTTTTCTAAGAAAGTAAAAGAAGTATTTATCGGAAATACAAGAATTCACAAAGTCAGGATTTGGTACACTATATCAAGCAGCTTGACCGTACGTCAGTCCGTCGCCAGTGTGTCAAAAATCGTTCTAAATAAAAATTGGTATGATTATTCAACACTGCTAAAAGATGGGTCTCGTATGAGGTACGGTGCTAAAAATCCTATGCATATGTATTTGCAATTGGAAATGGGGAATGTGTCAAAGAGACAATAACCCGACCATAGAACAGACACCAGCAGAAGGTCACCAACAGGTTTTAAATGCAGCGAAAAATTCCCGCACCCGGCGGCCTCCTTCAGATGGCCCCTAAACAAAAATATATACTAGTTCAGTGATAATGAACGTCATACTAAACTCCAAATTGTACACAAGAAACAAAAAGTCAAAATAATACAAGACTTACAAAGGCCAGAGGCTCCTGACTTGGGACAGACGTGAAAATGCGGCGGAGTAAAACATGTTTATGAGATCTCAACCCTCAACCTATACCTCTAGCCAATGTAGAAAAGAAAACGCATAACAATACTGTTCATATATCTGTATGTTTTCTAAATGTAAAACTAAAGCCTCGGTCATACCTTACCGGATAGCTCGAACGGACGCCTAACGGATAAAAAAAAAGTTTTCCCTTGACAAAATTTTAATCCGTTGGGAGTCCATTGGTGTATTAACAGGCATGTAACGATTGCCGAACGGACACACAACGGCAATTGAACGTACGTGAAACGGATACAAACCGGACAGAACGGACGAGTACCGGATTAACGGACACCTAACGGAAGCGTAACGGATGAAACGGCTGAACAAAATAATCTGATAATTAAAGGCAATAAACCATCTAAAAATTGAAGGCAATAAACCATGCGAAATTTCACTTGGCATTTGTCCGTTTTACATCCGGTAGGCATCCGTTTTATCCGTTATCCTTCCGTTAATGTCCGTTTCACATCCGTTTTTATCCGTTAGGCGTCCGTTAGGCGTCCGGTAGACGTCCGTTGTAGAATTGGTCTACCGGATCTCCAACGGATGCATAATGGACACGTAACGGATACAAAACGGACGAGTACCGTACAAAACTGACGCCTGACGGACGTTCAACGGACATTTTATCCATTGGACGTCCGTTCAAAGTTTTGAACATGCTCAAAATTTTCCACCGGACAGAACAGACGTCAACGGATAAAACGAACGCTTAACGGATATGCAACGGATATGGACGGACGCATAACGGATAAGAACGGACGTCTAACGGACATGAACGGATTGAAAAAAAGTTATCCGTTAGGCGTCCGTTCGAGCTATCCGGTAAGGTGTGACCGAGGCTTAATAAAAATGCGGCGGGGTTAAACATGTTTATGAGATCTCAACCCTCCACCTATACCTCTAGCCAATGTAGAAAAAAAAACCGCATAACAATACTGTTCATATATCATGTATGTTTTCTAAATGTAAAACTAATAAGGGTTCGATATTAGTAGTCCATCAAAAATTTCTACCTTCCATGAAAAATAAACTACGTGTATCATGTGTATGTTTACTGAAAAAGTACTAGTTATTTCTAAGATGATTTATAATTTGCCTCACAATTTATTGTTTTACTCGAGATTTATATCTTATCTATATGTATCAATGTTTTTGTACTGTTCTGTGAATGAATCTAGATCTCTCGGCCGAATTGCTTTTAGGCATCGTTTCATAAAACTAAATACTTGGATTTTATTTGGTGCTAATAGTGTCATTTCAAGAAGTGTTTCGTCAAGTCATAGTCATTGTTTTTTAAATTGGTTTTCTTCACTATACATAAACTAATTACACGGGATAACAAAATGTTCTTTCGACGATTTTCTTATGGTTATAGATTGTTTACTCATTTATTTTTTTACAGCAAAACAGTCTTCAATTAAACGGTTAGAGAGTTCTTTTTTCTTCAAGTTTATCTTTTTGAGATTTTTAAACTTTGTTTTCTATTGCCTTTTTCGTTATTCATTATCATATTATTGATAAAAACAAAATAATTACCAGTATCAGTTATTTGAACATTATAGAATATCTGTGTCAAAGATGACCATGGACAATTTCCAATTGTCGTGACCATTCTATCATACTTTATTCGACGATTTTCACATCACCGAATGAGATTTCACATCGAATTGTATTTAACCTTACGGCCACGCTGTGGACAATAATCTTCTTATTGTCCTCCTTACCTTAGAATATTCCTGGTTTTTTTTAGGTTTTTGTTGCTCAGTCCTTAGTTTGCAATGTGGTGTTATATATATGAAGTACTGTTACTGTTTTGAATGACTTTGTACGATCATAGTTCTGAATTAACGTATAAAACATAAAGTTGCCTATTTTGGTTCATTTTGAGATAAAATGTCTTATTTGAACCTAACCTTCAATAATACTTCTAAAATTTGAAATTTTGGTGACTTGAAAACAAGAACTTTGGTTATTTTTGTTCGTTTCTATGTATGATGAAGTTTGTTAGTGTTGCACTTTAATGTTCCTTGTATTTCTCTTAAAGTTTATTTGTTTCCCTCAGTTTAAGTATGTAACCCGGATTTGTTTTTCTCTCAGTCGATTTATGAATTTGGATGATTAATGTAATGGTCTAATTAAATATAGCCAACAGTAGTAGACCGCTGTTCAAATTCCTAAATCGACTAGTAAGAGAAAAACAAATCCGGGTTACATACTTAAACTGAGGGAAACAAATAAACTTTAAGAGAAATACAAGGAACATTAAACAGAACCTTATATAAAGAACATACATACCGGTTCTAAGAATCTAATTTTAAAATTCCGATCATGCCGAAATACATGTGTTGTGGGTTTTTTAAAAATAATTTTGACTGTTTCCTGAAATCCAAAACCAAAGTTCTGGAGCATATTTTAACATATTTTCTAGTAATTCATAGAAATAGTGTCTCTTCTAAAACAATCATTAATGTTAAAGCAAACATTCAATTAGCAACATTACCAATTTTTATAGGATCCTGTATATGTACTCCACGTAAAGTTCTATTAATGTTCCATTGTTGTTGTAATTTCTTACCTGAGTTTACAGTAGTGTTTGGTATTGGTCTAATATTCTGATTCAGATGGATGTTGCAATGTCATATAGTTTAACATCGAACTACATCTATGTATATATAAAACACATTTTGTCAGAAATTAGTTAAACATATAAACACTGACCATTGTCCACACTTGTTTTCATAAAAAAAATATACACAAAAAAATTTAGAGTAACATATTCTATTTTTGTATGCATATAATTTTTTAACACATTTTTATATTTTGAAATATCTATTTTGTTGTTATGAACAGATATCTTTATACAAAAAATGTATTTTTAAGAACATAATTTTATTTTCTGTGAATTTTGCTATGTTTGACACGCCATTACCTTCAACTAAAAATGAATTGGAATAGATTGTGTACTTTTTATGTTTAAAAAAAACCAGTTTCCTTGTAAGATGTTTAAATTACAAATTAAGTGAGGATACATGTTAATTTTTGTTAAGCCGGAAGGAATTGCTTTTTAAATTAAAATTTGGACATCTTCAATTTCCTCGAAAAGAATGACGTTTAAGCGGGGAATTGAATGAAGTTTCCTTTGCTCAATAAATCCGGGGAATATTTTAAAGTGTATAATGATACAGTTTCGGAATTGAAGAGCATGATGTCCGATTAAACTCTTACCAAGTATTGTAGCACTCCCGATCAATGTCGTTATTTGCACCTGTCGAAATGTTTAAGTCTTGTTGGTTTATATTTTTCATATGAAAAGGTCGTCAGATGAGATATTATTTATACCGATGTTAGCTGCAATCGAATTGACAACGATGATCTATTTTAGTCAGGAATGTATATTTGGACTTTTTGAATTCATTTTTTTTATGATTTTTTTTTCTCCTTTAATAAACAATTATCTATTTTCATGAACATGTATTTTATTTTATTTATATTGCAACGTTTGACACGCCGTAACCTTTAACGAAATAAAATTGAATGGATGGTGTACATTTTATTTTATAAACCAATTTCCTTATTAAATGTATTGAATAACTATCCAATTAAGGACACATTTTTGTAATATTTCAAGCCGGAAGGTATCGTTGTTTGAAAGAAATTCGGAAATCTGCAAGCAATTTCCTTGAAAATAATAACATTTAATGTAAAAAGCTTGGAAAGGACATGTGCTTTTTTTTGGTTTATTACATCAGAGGAAAATATATAAAATAATGGATAACATTACAGTTTCTCAGTGGAACGACATGATGACAAAAGCTCTTATACCAAACATTGTCATACTTTCGATCTACATCGTACTTGGAACATGTGGAAATGTTTTAGTTTTGTTAGTTTATTCTTTCCAAATGAAAGAACCATCAGATGAAAGATATTTCATACCGATTTTAGCTGCTTATGATCTGATAGCAACGATATACTGTGGCGTTTACATGATTATTCAATGTCTAAACCAAGTTACTTTTACACACAATATTTTGTGTAAAACGACACAGTTCTTTGTCGGACTAACAACATTTGTTCCAGTTCTATTATTAGTTATAATTGCAGTACAGAGATATCTGAAAGTGTGTTTGCCCCTGAAACGAGAAATATCGCTTCATGTTAAGAGAACTGCATTGATATTAACAATAATTATGTCATCGTTACTTGCATTGCCGATACCGTTTGTTTACGGTTCTGTTCAATTTCATAGCCTCACTACTGGGATTAAGGGAACACGTTGTGGTAAATTAAAAGAAGGACACCAATTAGAAAGGGCTGTATATGCCATTGTTTTAGGTATTCTTGCTGTTGCAACAGTTACAACACTTATTGTTTTATACTCATTAATTGGATGTAGAGTCTTTCGTCAATTAAAGAGGAACAAATGTAAAAGTAGAAGAGTAGAATTCAGAAATTCGATGTCAAAAACTGACCAAGTTGGCGCATCGACAAGCGGAAAAAATTGTGATGATCAGAATGATATCACTTCCGATCTAGATACCAAACTGTCAAATTCAAGCAGAGAACAGCGGTTGGAAAACAATTCCCAAACGACTCTATCGCAACTCGTTGGATCCAAAAGAAGACAAAAGGATAATCGTCGAATAACTCACAAATTGTCGATTATGTTTTTTATTATAACGTTGGTTTTTCTATTTAGTTATTTACCGATAGTGATGTTGCTTCTGGTTGAAGGTTTAAACAAAGATTTTTGGGAGATAATGTCAAACACAGAAAGACCTGTATTCATGTTTTTATATCATATGTTTATAATTAATAGTATCATGAATTCTGTTATATACGCTTTTATGGATAACAAGTTCCGCGAAGAAGCGACAGTTTTCCTAAATCGTATTTTTCAATTCAAATTTGATTGTAAATTATAAACAACGAAATATAACTTTCGAACATTATAACAAAGCATGACATGATTGTATTATGATCAATAAAGATAGGGCCGCACGAATGCATTTGCTGATAATGTTCTTCGGCCTTTTTCTTTGTTTGTAGGGGATAGAATGGCTCGTTATCTCCATCTTTATAAGTAATAAATTATTCATCGTAAGGTGCACATAAAGTGTAAGAAAGAGACTTTGATATATTCATTTATTGCATTTTGAAGGATTGAGTTAGGGATGAAATTTTGACCTTAAAAATATCCAAATCTTACACAATGGAGTGAACTTAAGGTTGTTCAAAAGTATTTTGAGGATATGTTTGTCTTTTCGTCGTTGTTACAGACTTTTTGGGGGTCAAACATATAATCCTTTTCTTCATAATTTCAATCATTTGAAAAAATGAAGCACGTATTACATTTTGCTTGTTCGTTTGTATATCTATTATCATTTAAACAATATTTGCTTACACTGTTAAGGAATCTCGAGGGTACAAACATTTCACCTAAAATTCCAAAAAAAAAAAATTTCATATTTTTTTTTAATTTATTATTTTATTCGTCGTTACTTTATCATATGGTACAAAAATCAACCAAAAAAAATCAATTCGTTTTGCCCCTTGATGACTTTCAAAATGCATATATCATTGAAAAAGCTCCAAATTATCTCCCTTTGGTATTGGCATTAAAATTGAAATATCTTTTTAACACATCGGCGACCTTTATTTCTTATTATTTTTCCCCAATAAGCTGTATTTAAACTATAAAATTGTAAAATTTAAGCAATTTCTTTAATTTAGTTATTTTTCATTTCGATATTACCTCTATTTCTTCTATTAGTTCAAAAAAGTACTTTTCCAAAGTGTATGCATCTTTTGATAGCAGATTGTTAGCTTAAATCAACGGTGGCCCTTTTTTTTATTTTCATTTTCTATTAAGTATATGATAAAGTTCTTTTATAGAAAAAATATAGCGAAATCATAAATTTTTATTTCTGTGTCATTTTGGTCTCTTGTGGAGAGTTGTCTTCTTGGCAATCATACTACGTTTTCTTTTTATACTGACTAAAACATGTATTATTACGGAAAATGTATGCAATTAAAATTTAAAATATCTGTTATCTGGCGAAGAGTATACTTTTTTGTATCTTATTGCAGGCTCAAATGTTATGAACATGTTATTCATTTACAAGGTAAACTTAACCTACCACATCTTATCATTCTTACATTAAATGATGGTCGATTACAGATTGATCAGACTAAAACAAATAAAGAAAACACTTTTAATCTACACGACATTTAATTTTACTCTTATCAGTTGGTATGACTAATTAGTTTTAAATTGCAACGAATCTGTACTATTCATATGTCTATAAACTCGCTACGAAACAAGACATTGGTACAACCGACAAGAACAGACTTTTCACCTGTGTACATTTCTGTTATGTTTCATTAAGTATAAATAACTTTCATTTGAAAATTGAGAGCACTAATTGATTACATAAAAAAGTAATAAAACACCTAAAGGTTCTTCAGTAAAGTCCATACAATTGTAACAACTGACTTGTTAATATTGTGAGTTAGTTTCGATAACTTATAATAAGGACGGGGTAAGATGATTTGCGGAAACATACTGATCGTATGCGTGTTAACCTATAAACGCTTCAATCCAACCAATAATAAGTCTCTGATGGACATTTGTATCAATGGCAATCATAAAACATGTATTTCTTTTTGTATTTCCCTATCAAAAATCGTGTAGAGCGTTAATACTTTCTCAGGGTAAGAATTCATTTTCTTTGATACAGTTTCCTGGTGACTCAAAATTGGTTAACTCTGACTGTCGACTGAAAGCAGTTTACTTTTAATGTATTTATATGTAAATTCTGTTTACTTTTACGGGCTATTTTTGTTATTAGTAATAACAACTCGTATCAAACCGACAACAAAATAATAAAAAATATAAACATATTCACCATCTTAATCTTGTTTAATTTTACGGAGTTATTCGATCTATCCTTTTTTTTTCGTTTTTTTTTTCAAGACACAAACTGAAGGATCTGAAATATACTCAAACTCTATCGGGTATTTACATATAGATTCTATCACTGCATCGTGTGTAATACGATATTTATCCACTCGAAAAGGTTAACTATTTACAATTAAACTGACGAGAGTGGATCGATATCGTATTGCACGATATTCGGTGGTTGGATGTGTTTCCCTAATGATTGTTAAATGATATACCGACAATCGTCGTCCTTCTTTACGAACGACCTGCAAAAGGATGTGTCCTTTCTTTATGACATCATCGGGCATGGTCACCGTATTACATGCCATCACAATAGAAATTTCAGAAAAAAGCGAGAAAAATTAACGTCATAATCATAATTTTGACCAATGAATAACTAATATCAAACGAACCACACGTTGATTATATAGTATAATCAACAGGTCAGGAACAGGATGAATATAATATGAATTAGAGAAATAGTAATATTCAACACAAAAAAGTATTATCGGTTTTGTTTAGGAATTTTATATTTTATTTTATCTGCATCATATCGGTATCACATTTTAAAATCCCGTACAGATAATCAATATTCTTATTTACTTGAAAGCATTTTTATCTTACGATATATCAAGTAACGTAAATAGTTGTAATAAAGAACAAAGCCAGTCAATCCTATTGATAAGACTATATCTTTATTATAGCATATATCAATTTCATATAGACATTCTAAGTAAAAGACAAATACATGTACAATCATGTCATTTTAAGAAAAATGTTAAATGTATTAACACTGAATAAAATTATTTATGAACAAACCATCCAGAAAATTCAGAGTGATAATTTCCATGACATCGAAAGCTCGTACTATCTCTGTTTTTAAAATAAATTTTGTCGTCTTTCTTCAATATAACAAGCGCATGCACAGTATTACTCTGAGCGTGTTCTGTACCAGCGTAACCATAATTCAGCCTTGAATTATTCTTATAGAGACTCGCGGCACATTTTTTCCCATCAGTAGACCAAAGTGTACCCATTATCTGGTAGAGCCCATCTCTAGGTACAACAAACACACCCGTATCCGAATGATAACCGTCACCAATATTTGTCCACACATGCTCAAATCTTAGAATCTCATTTGGATCTGAGAAGGTATAAGGATGCCGCACCATAGACGCATGGAATGCGGGGCTGATATTGTGACCTGCAATAAATATGTTTTATATTCATTTTGAGGTTGCAACATGGCAGCTAACCAACATGTTGTTCTATCCAGTAAGACTCCAAGAGTTGCATAGACCAAACGTGAAACACAAACGCAGTTTTTTTTTTTAATATCCAATGAAAATTATTATTTTATATTGCGTAAAAATACCCTAGCTAGCCTACACTGGATAAAACTGTGCATAAAATGATATTAAAATAATATAATGTATCAGGTATGCATGGATATTGATAAGTTTAAGCATACAAATTTATAAATGGTATAACAAAGTTATAGCAAAATATAAGTTATAGCACAAGGATATGTATCCATAAACGCGAGGAATGCAGGTGTTGTATTGTTGTTTGAAATTTAAAAAAAATGAATCGCATTCAGGTTCATTTATTTCCATAATTTTTTAGATAACTTGTATCACCTGTTGTTAATTGTTTCCTAGCAGCTAATCAACATTAAGATTATCATGCCTTGCATCAGTTTTTTTGTTGTGAGAGGTTATAATTGTAACAAAACACGTACTTCTACGCACTGAATCATCTATCTATACACCAGATAGTCAACAATTAATAGAAATAACCGTATATAAAAATATAAGTTTGAACATTTCAAAATCTTAACAATATGACAAAATTAAGGCAAAACATGCCAGGCACAATGTTCCTTTCTTCATATAAGAAAGTTTTACCAAGATTTAAAGAACGCACTAACTGTTAAGCTCTAATCATGATTGTTACCAAATTATACTTACTGTCAGATTGACAACCAACATTGATAATTTGGTCTGCAAGACAACTTGTTATCGCAAGTGTTAGATAAGATATGAGAACATTCATCATGGCAATGTTATTGTCTCCTCTGCGTTTCACACATAAATAAACCAGTAACTTTATAGTCAAAATATATTTTTGGATGCATGACAACTTTGTCATATCACATTTCATTGTAACAGTTGTCAACAAAACGTAACATTATCAAATTTTCTTTCTGGATCAATAATTTAAGCATTTTTATTTGAGGTACCAGTATTGTATTAGAAGTTTATATTGACGCTATCAAGTATTATTGCGAAAATGCAAAATGCAAATTACACAAGTTATAGAGAACACATTCATAAAGAAACCTTTATGTAATACTGGGAAGTGGATACAAGTTGTTTTCTAAGAAAATAAAACAGATATTTATCTTTAGTTTTTTATGTTGTGTCTTGTGTATTATTATCTGTCTTTTTCTTTTTAGTCATAGCTTTGTCAGTTTATTTTCGATTTATGAGTTGGACTGTCCCTTTGGTATCTTCCACCCCTCTTTCACAAAGTCATCATTTGGTATCTATATAAAGCAGCTTGATAGTCTGTCCGTCGTCCATGGTTTCACAATCGTTCCCATTTTATTTACTTTAAAACCCCTAGGAGTTAAAGGTTTATACAAAAAGTACAGATTATTTCTAAGATGAGTTATAATTATCCTCACAATTAACTTCTTTACTCGAGAGAGACTAGCTGCTATCGCATGATTTTCTTATTTATATGTATCAATGTTTATGTTCTCATGTGTGAATGAATTGGGATCTCTCGACCTAATTGTTTCGGCATCGTGTCATAGAACTGTCTCACTTTGAGAAGTGATTTCTTCATTTTCGTAGTCATCGTTCTTTAAATTGTTTTTTTTAATATACATAAATTAATTAAACAGGATTGTCACAAAATGTTCTTTCTACGATTTTCTTATGTTTATATATTGTTTCCTTTTTTCCTATTCTGACAGCAAAACTGTCTTCAATTTAACTGCTATGTACAGAGTTCTTTTTCCTTCAGGTTTCAAGTTTCATTTTACATTTCTAATCTTTGTTTTCCATTCGCATTTTCGCTACTTATTATCATATTTTTTATAAAAACAAAATGGTTGCCACTATATGTTAGTTAAACATTATAGAATAGCTGTGCCAGAGATGACAATGGATAAGTTTCAAAAGTCTTACCCATTTTCTCACACTTCAATCTACGATATTGACATCAATGAATAAGATTTAACATCAGATTTTGTTTACCTTAAATAACAAACACTGGGTTTTACATGTGGACAGCATGTTTTTATCTGTCCTTAGTACCTTAGATCTTTTTAGGGTTTTGTTGCTCAGTACTTAGTGTGTAATTTGGTGTTATATATATATATATATATATATATATATATATATACAAAAAGAAATCAATACTGTTATAGTACATGCATTTAAAAAAAGTACTGGTATAGGACCGAAAAAAGTACTGAATTTACGAATTAGTGGGTGGAACATCAAGTTGTCTATTTTGATTCATTCTGAGATGATATGTCTTATTTTTTCCTTACCTATCAATAATACTTCATAGATTTTCATAAGACGTTTATGAATGTCTTTTTTTTAAACTTCAAAAGATTTTTGAATAACAGAACATAATAATTTTTTCTGAATGTAAAGTTTAAGTATATTGCAAGATGTTGATTCTTCTAGTATTGTAGATTTGATATGCACAAATCCTGCCATTTCCTTACTTCGGTTTCTAATGCGAGGAATTCGTTTTTCTAGAATGGTTGCTTTATGATGTGTGTATTCAACTCAATATGAACTGACTCAAGAGTTTCTGATTTCTAGGCGGACGTTTTGGACGACAAAGGATCACTAAAGGTTGAAAAAAGATAAAACAGTTTCCCAAAATTAAAAATCATAATACAGTCAAAAATCGATGCTATGCTTACACACATGATTTTTTTTTACTAATTAACAATCTGTATTAGTAAGGTTAAACAGTATCTTTCAGATCAATGCATTGCAATGTTACATCATAGCTACTAAATGTCCATGACTAAGGACCTATTTGGTCTTTTCATAGGTTCTCGTCTGACACCAGAATACCATTTTTCTCCTTCGTGGAAACTTTCATTTCTATTTTCTGTATCCCATGCGTGTTTATGTGGGGAAATATAATTGTTTCTCTCAACTTCAGGATACCACATTTTTTCTTCCGAATTTCCAGTGTTTTTCATTCCTAGTTTTCGGTTGTTTTTAGATGGAGAAACATTGTTGTAATTTTTAATATCCCTTTGGTCTGTTATTTTGTTGTTGGATTTATTCGATTTGACAATTCTGTTGTAACAAGTTGCTATTATCTGGGACACCTGCAAGAATATAAAGGACATATCCAAAAATAAGGAGATGTTGTATGATTGCCAATGAGACAACTCAAAAGTGGTAAGCAATTATAAGCAATCGTACGGCCTTCAATAATGAGAAAAATCCATATCGTATAGTATAGAATGTGGCGGGGTTTAACATTCAGACAGGATATAGTTATGATACTGTTTTCATGTCATTAAGGATTGCATATTTTGGTATCAATATTGATTCACTCATAGGGTCTTTGCATCGGAAATAAACACATTTATTCTAAAACCAGTTGTTGGCAGGATACGGGTTATGTTCTTTTCATATATTTTATGATGGTATGATACTTAACCCCTAATGGGAGGGAGTGTACTTGATTTTCATATGATGAAGACATAATCTTTCATTCAATTTAGTTGAGATCTGGAGCTGGCATGTCAGTAACTGCTAGTAGTCCTTTGTTAATTTATGTATCATTGTCACTTTGCTTAGTTTCTTTTGTTACCTTTTCTGACATCGGACTCAGACTTCTTTTTAACTGAGTTTTACTATGCGTATTGCTATGTGTTTCTTTATTCTACATTGGCTAGAGGTATAGGTATCTCACAAAACATGTTTAACCCTGCCGCATTTTTGAGTCTGTCCCAAGTCAGGAGCCTCTTGCCTTTGTTAGTCTTGAATGTTTTTTAATTTTAGTTAATTTATATGTTTTGGAGTTTAGTGTGACTTCCATTTTCTTTGAACTATTACACATTTATTTAAGGAGCCAGCTGAGGACCACCTCCAGGTGTGGGGTTTTCTCGCTGCGTTGAAGTCCCATTTGTGGCCTTCGACTGTTGTCTGCTCTTTTATCGGGTTGTTGTCTCTTTGACATATTCCCCATTTCCATTCTCAATTTTATCATGCTTACAAGGGGTATTTACTGAGTTGCAGTATATAATGAATAACCATCAATTTGTCCTATTAGGATTGTGTTATTTTTAGACATGGTATTCCCTATCTGCCTTTGCATTTGCTAGCAAATACTCCGGCACATGGAATTCCCTAATGACAAATACACCGGCAGAAAAAAGAAAATCGCAATACATAGAAATTGGTGAAAAATACTATGTCTCTCATCCAAACAAAATACAGCATTATTACATAAGGTAGAATTAAAAAAAAATGTATCTAAGACTAAAATATCAAACAGTACCCATAGAACGTCCAATGGATTTAGTGTATAAACTTTTGTAATTTATTAGAAAACTTATTATGATTTATAACATGGGAACATTAAATCGAGGTGTGTTATTCCATTACACATAATTATTTTATTTTTGATTTAAGGACTTGACCTTATAGAACCTACGGATTAATATTATCTAATTTCTATAATATAAGAAAAGCGTATCTTTCTTTTTCCGATTGAAAACTATGCTGTAAAATGAATATACATGTCGTAAATAAAATTATATTACACTTAAGAAAAAAAAATTCAAACAATTAAGATATGCTGTTTCATAAATAGTAAGGACTTTCACTCAGTCAATACGTTATATATGAATCTGTTATATTATATTGACACTCGGACTTCGTCCTCGGTCAATAGATGCATACCTCCGTTGTTATTGCTCCGACAGTCTCTTTGGACGTTATTCATATAGGAGCAAATGTAAATATATTTCATTGTGCTAAAGATATTAAAGTGTTTTATTTTCTCGAAAGAACAATATTGTTTTTGTTTTATCTATGATGTGTTTTTAGTTAATTGTTATATTATTTATTTTAAATTTTAACCTTCCTTCAATCAGAACTAATATATAACATACCTAACTATATCAGTCCTATTCAGGACCGATAACTCTGTCGATGGATATTGGCGGGTATACAATGTTGTTGAAATTAGAGCAACTGTATTAAATGTCTCTGTTAAAATGTGTCCAATAACATTTTTTTTACAGAAATTAAACTTGCAACATCGATTTATAAATAAGTAAAATATTGAATTAATAAAAATAAATGACAAAATCATATGCAATGAAATCTCGTTTAATTTTCTTTGAAAACAACAAATCTTTTTCCATACACATCTGCCATCTTGAAAAATCCCGAAAAAAATCACTTTATTAATTCGAGTATATTTCGCCAGATATATGTTTTAATATTCTGAATCGATTTGCAAATTATTACTTTTATTTACGGAATTTTGAGAAATGGAAGTACAAGTAGACATTTGGTCGCTAGATTTTAATATTAAGTCAACGGGGACTGAAATAACGTGATTTACGAATATCCAAGGAGGTCATTTTTTCAAAAAATTAAACTGTCAGAATCAGCATTTTTAGATATAAATACGTTCAAATACCAAGGATTGATTTGCAAAAGTTAAAAACAGGTCAAGTTGATGAGAAAATTATATTTTATTGAAGCACCTATGCAATTAAATGGGACAAAATAATTCAACATGGCGGCTCACTTTACGTCATCAAAGTCACGTGATGTCATACTTAGTTGGATATGCATTTCATTCCAAATATTTGCCCATGCATGAATCGGAGTGTCGTTTGTTTCAGAGGTTTTATTGAAGGTGTAATCTTTTCATCTTATTCATAATGTAATTCTATTTAATTCTTATTAGTTATACGTATTGTTCCTTTTGGAACGATTTCTTGCTCTACGGAATACTCGTTTTGTAGCTTTCCACCAACTCAGTAGTCAGTGTTGTTGTACTCATAAAAACGAAAACTGACCATGACATGAAAAAAAAAACGCCCAAAAGGTAAATAACAGTCTTTAAAACACAACATAGAAAACTAAAGACTGTGCAACAAAACCGGAGTTGATGTCAGGTCCTTACGTATTCAGGTTTTATACACCCTTGGTTTTCAATTCAAATGTTTGGAATTGAGCGTTATTGATGAAAGTAAAGACAGAAAACCGCTTCTGCTTTTTACATAGTGTTATTTTTATTTATTATCTATTCATTTATAGCTATGATTTTATATATAGTATTAAAAGCTTGATTTTTTTGTGTGCTTGTGCAATCAAAATGTTGACTTTTATGTATAATTTTTTTTTTTTTTTTTGGTAGAAACGTGTCAACAATTACTCTACTATTTAAAAGATTTTAAATCCAAATGAAAATTTGTTTAATGAGCAGAAAACTACAAGGTATCTGATGGTAAAATACCTTCATTAAACTGGATATCCCTTTTTTTATATCTCTACTCGATCAAGTGTAAACAACAAGAAATGAAAGCGTGTTTCTGTGGCGCCGAAATATACAAATTTCACAAATATGATAATTGTAATTAAAATAAATTTTCAATTAAAATATATGTTTTAAACATGCTTTACCCGTAGTGAATTTGGTTCAAGTGACGCGCTACTGTTTAACAAATAAACGGAGAATCTATTGATGACAGTCTCATTTACACTTTGTTATCGTACTGGCATGTACTGTAGCAGAAATTTTCGTGGGGGATTTAATTTCGTTTATTTCGTGGTTAACAATTGTCCTTGGATCGAACATAAAAGGTGTGTAGAAGCCAATTAGTGTATGCAGGTTAAAACACTTGATTGGTGCTCATTGTTACTATTGAAATGCAATTATTGAATTTTCCCAAGGTGAAAGTTCAGATCAGTTTTATTAAGTATTTGTCAATTATAAAGTGACATTTATATAACTATTTTCTAGACTTCAAAACCACGAAAATTAATCCCCACGAACTTACTTTTGGATACAAAACCACGAAGTTTTAACCCCACGAAAATTAATTTTTATACAGTATTATATAGTTTATTTTATATCTTATATGAAAATTCAGAAGGATGATATTACCTGAATCAGACATGTGATTGCAACAAGAGCTATAACAGGAGTTTGGTATGTATCTGCTGTCTCCCAGAACACGTCTATACAACCCTGCAAAAGAAATCGGCACATGTAATAATATTTAAGTTTGAAAATAATTATGTGAATAAAATAAGATGACACTTAAAAGTCATAGAAACAACATCCTTACGACATAAATAATCAGAGACACTAAAGGACCACTTACAATTATCAAACAATAATCAGTTGTCCTATATAATATGTCAAACTAATTGTTTAAGGGTTACAAAAATGTAACATCTATAATCGTGTATTCTATTAAAATATATAAAGAAAAAGGACACCAACTTCTTGGTACAAAAAAACTAAAATTGTGCAGGAGATGTTATGATGTCTCTCTAAACAGCAGTTTGGGTAACGTTATGAACTTTTTTCTTGTGTCGAAAGAATCAGTTTGTTTAATTTCCATTATAACTAGACCATACCCGCGACATCGCGGATTCATGACTGAATTAAAAAAAAACTACGCCTAATTTTTAGCCTGCCGATTTTTGGAATTTGTATCGTCATTTGGTAAAGTCACGCTGATTATAAGGTGTACAATTATTCCCTGTATAATGACGAAGATCAGGTGTGATTGTTATCCGTGTTTATAGCAAATCCTGAATACACCGTTTGGTTGTGCGCATGCCAGAGGTGGAACGTACAGATTAGGTAACAAGTATCAGGTAATTTTGTGACATATACTATTGGTATTGGTAGCGGATTCGACCCAGAACTTGTTGGTACGTCTCGGTAATATTATTAATGTGGAAAATAAAAGGGCCCGGAATGGTGTAATTTTTAATCTTCACCATTGTCCTATATTATTTGTACATAAGATTAAATTCTGCGGGCAGTAAGTTGACTGAGCTTGCGCGAAAGCGTATATGTTACGGATCGATAACGGTCCCCGAATTTGAATATTTTCTAAAAAATTGGCGTTTTCTGTGGAAAAAAGATTGTTTCAAAGACAAATTTAGGAAGTACAAAACACTACATTTATTCGTCATATCACAAATATTTCCGACTTTGTATGGTTTCATAGGAGTTGCGGCTCAATGAAATCGGTCTCTTCCTTTAGTAGTATAGATTATAGAATACAAACACCTTTACATCATTGGCTTCCCGTTATTTCTAACATATTTCATGTGCATTTGAAAACAAATTATCACCAGTGATCGCGTTGTGGAAAAGCAAAAACAAGTGAAGACGAATGCTAACCAAGATTTGTGCATGTTAGAGGTCCTCGTTTCCTTCATTATTTATTCAAATTAATCACACAATCTAGCGCTGAATGTTAAGACTGAAATTGTATTAATTTTGTTTTCTTAATGAAATGTATAACTTGTTGCTGAGAAAGACTTTATGCACAAAAAAATGATTTACGGTTTTATTATGTACAGATTCAATTTCAATTATGTGAAAATGATACTTGGTAAATGTCGTGGGTCCAAAGTGCTTTTCCCTGTATTTTATACCTTCATCAGGAACGCTCAAACCCACTCATTCATTCACCATGTCAATTATTTGAAATATTATGTACATTTGTCATAGTAAACTTTTTTTTGTATTGTAGAGTTATTGATTTTTTTTCGAATTTTTAACTTCGCAACTTCTAAGGTAAAAACGTTGCTTTTTTTTAAGTTCGTACTTTTTTTGCCTCTGCTTCAACTTTTCCTTGAAGATCAAATTTACTGGAAAGATGTTTTTCCGCAATTAAAATCTAATTTCGAAATTAGCGAAAACAAACCATAATAAACATTTCCGACTTGACAATCGTTTTTAACATTTGTTTAAAGGGATTTACTATTGATTGCATGGTATATATGTATGAGCATGATTACGATCTATTAAATATTTTCTATACTTAAGTAATCTCGGACCAATTTGGATTTGCATATTGCATAGACACCTTTCTATTGTTGAAAACGGTATGCTAATCTGTAAATGTTTGGTTGTGTTTTGTATAGTTGCCATTGTCTCTCTAACAGATTCACTAAATAATCTATAATTCGCATTTGCGGGTCTGTTATTAGTATTGCTGTTGTTTCTTTTTTTTTATTTTTGGTTTTCATCTTCGTCGACATTTGCCATTATGTATTCCTAAAATCAAAGATATCCAGTGTCAACAGTTATACGTTACCTCAAAATAAGAGATTATAAATAAGAGATTATAATAGCGTTTTTAAAATGCCGGTGAAAAACAAACCTTTATACAATTATTTCAGAACTAAATGTTCCTTCTGTTATGGAAAAGAAAGGCCAATTGATGGTCTATCAATTCATGACATTAGCATGAGTATAAGCTCAAATGGAAATTACATACCCTTTTATGAATATAATCTTTTACTCTACAAGGTCCCTGAAAACCTCGTGGCTGAATTTCTATTGAATTGCAGCAAGCCACAGAAAAGTTGATTGTGAACGGCTTGATATAAGAATGTCCCGTTTCTCCCCATTTCTCATCAAAAGAATTTGACAGCTTGAAATCTGTGTATCCATGAATACCGCAACAGTTGAACTGAAACATTACATATATACTATGTTATAGCCTTTCTGTGTAGTTCGATAACTTTACGACAGTCATCATTAAAATCATGCATATGTAAGTACTTGCTCTAAATTGCAAGAGAAGAACGGCAATCAAATTAAATACTTAAAAATCATCTTGCATAGTTTTAAATGAAACAGTTTTTTTCTATGAGTGATTATAATTTATTACATTGCAATAAAGGTGGCAACTTCTTTTGATTCATTTATGCAATGTATATAGATTTTTTTTGAAACTCTCACAAATTAAAGTTATATTTATATACATTAAAAATTTAGATAAGAAGAGTTGGTCAAATGTATTTTCAAGTTCTACAGGTTTATATCTTTTTATTTTTGATGCAGTTTCTTTATTTGTTAGTTTAGAAGATAATCAAAAAATACAAAAAGTCGACGGAAAACACACAACATTATATCCAAGCAAAAAAAAAAGACTAATAATCAACGAAACACAACAAAAAAGCTAAATAATGACAATCACTTTAGTGATATAAAGCATAACTTTACATGTAAAGCTTCACATAATTTAAATTCTCAGGTGATAACCTTCTCTTAAAATCAAGGTTCATAAAACATCAAGCATCTTTTTGCAATTTATTTTCTTATCAGTCTATTACTAGCATAAAGGTTTAGATGAATATAAAAAAGTCATGAATTAACGTTTCTTAGTGCAATTTTTACTAACATACAATTATAGACAAGCCGAATTAGTTACTATAGACGTTGCTTATTTTATTTCATTCTCTAAGTTAATAAAGACATTAATTAAATATTATTATCTAGTCAAAATAAAGAATGACAAAGATCCCTCAATCAATAAAAGAATGTGGTTGAATAATACTAATATTAAACATCATCACGGAGAAATGATAATGCCTTAATGCCAACATATGCTATCTTGAATTATTTTTATTTATTATGACTTTTAAAGATTTATACCTGCTGCATAAAAAGGTTCCATCCAATGCTAACAGGATCGTTTGATTGAAATCCTTTATAAGATTCATCTAAACTTTTAAAAAAGTGCTTAAATATAAGTTTATTCACCTGAAAGTAAAGCAAATATAGTTCAACATATTAAAATTCGGGAACAGTGAAAAATAATCTTAATATATATGCTAGGTTCCAGTTTGTTAGCACTTAAATTCGATGATAATTGAATAAAAAACTGTGGAAGTTTTTGTTGCGGGGTGCAGCCAGTTGATATTCAAAATGTAAAATCTGTATGTAGAGTACAGATATTATGCAAAATATAAATAGTGTGGGTATGATATTGAAAACAGGCGAGGTCAAACACTCGAAATAGTTTTAATTTAAAATACAGTGAATTCAGGTGCATCTAAAGGATGAGCATCGTCAATCATATTTATACAAACCATATCGGGACTTAGACACAAGCCAGTGGAAGATAAAACTAGAGGCTCTAAAGAGCCTGTGTCGCTCACCTTGGTGTATGTGAATATTAAACAAAGGACACATGACAAAATTGTGTTTTGGTGATGGTGATGTGTTTGTAGATCTTACTTTACTAAACATTCTTGCTGCTTACAATTATCTCAATCTTTAATGAACTTGGCCCAGTAGTTTCAGTGAAAATGCTAGTGAAAATTTACGAAAATTGTTAAAAATTGACTATAAAGGGCAATAACTCCTTAGGGGGTCAATTGACCATTTTGGTCACGTTAACTTATTTTTAGGTCTTACTTTGCTGTACATTATTACTGTTAACAGTTTATCTCTAACTACAATAATATTCAAAATAATAAGAAAAAAAACGGCAAAATTTCCTTAAAATTACCAATTCAGGGGCAGCAACCTAACAATCAATTATCCGATTCATCTTAAAATTTTAGGGCAGACAGATCTTCACCTAATAAACAATTTCATCTCCTGTCAAATTTCCTCTAAATGCTTTGGTTTTTGAGTTATAAGCCATAAACTGCATTTTACCCCTATGTTCTTTTTTTAGCCATGGCAGCCAGCTTGGTTGGTTGGCCGAGTCACGCCACACATTTTAAAATTAGATACCCCAATGATGATTGTGGCCAAGTTTGGTTTATTTTGGCCCAGTAGTTTCAGAGGAGAAGATTTTTCTAAAAGATTACTAAGATTTACGAAAAATGGTTAAAAATTGACTATAAAGGGAAATAATTCCTAAAGGGGTCAACTGACCATTTTGGTGATATTGACTTATTTGTAAATCTTACTTTGCTGAACATTATTGCTATTTACAATTTATCTCTATCTATAATAATATTCAAGATAATAACTAAAAACAGCAAAATTTCCTTAAAATTACCAATTCAGGGGCAGCAACCTAACAAGGGGTTGTCTGATTCATCTGAAAATTTCAGGGCAGATAGATCTTGACCTGATTAACAATTTTACCCATGCCAGATTTGCTCTAAATGCTTTGGTTTTTGAGTTATAAGCCATAAACGGCATTTTACCCCTATGTTCTATTTTTAGCCATGGCAGCCATCTTGGTTGGTTGGCCAAGTCACGCCACATATTTTAAAACTAGATACCCAAATGATGATTGTGGCCAAATTTGGTTTAATTTGGCCCAGTAGTTTCAGAGGAGAAGATTTTTCTAAAAGATTACTAAGATTTACGAAAAATGGTTAAAAATTGACTATAAAGGGCTATAACTCCTAAAAGGGTCAAGTGACCATTTTGGTCCTGTTGACTTATTTGTAAATCTTACATTGATGAACATTATTGCTATTTACAGTTTATCTCTATCTATAATAATATTCAAGATAATAACCAAAAACAGCAAAATGTCCTTAAAATTACCAATTCGGGGGCATAAACCTAACAACGAGTTGTCCGATTCATTTGAAAATTGCAAGGCAGATAGATCTTGACCTGATAAACAATTCTACCCCATTGTCAGATTTGCTCTAAATGCTTTGGTTTTTGAGTTATAAGCCAAAAACTGCATTTTACCCCTATGTTCTATTTTTAGCCATGGCGGCCATCTTGGTTGGTTGGCCGGGTCACGCCACACATTTTTTAAACTAGATACCCCAATGATGATTGTGGCCAATTTTGGTTAAATTTGGCCCAGTAGTTTCAGAGAAGAAGATTTTTGTAAAAGTTAACGACGACGGACAACGACAGACGACGGACGACGGACGCTGACGACGGACGCCGGACGCCAAGTGATGGGAAAAGCTCACTTAGCCCTTTGGGCCAGGTGAGCTAAAAAGATCAAATCATAGATCGAAGAAAAACAATGTCTAAAAGACCAATCCCCAAAACACCACACAATAAAAAAGATGGAGCATCACCAATCATACTAATTTACAAAATATATGATGGCGATGACCGCTCTTAAACGGTGACATTGGAGAGTAATTAATTTAAAACCTATTTAAAAGTAGCAATGCAAGTTTAAATACGCTATATCATATAGGTTTAGTTGACAAGTGTAAACACCAAAGACTTTGGAAGATGACTTGTTGTCATCAAACATTGAAAATTAACATAAAAATCATTGTGTGGATGTGTGGGTGTGGGATTTCATCAGACAAAGTCAATTAAAGTGTTAGAAATGAGAAAGTGTGGTATAATTATCAATGAGACAACTCTTCACAAGAGACTAAGTAACATAGAATTTTGCTATTATTGGTCATCATATGACCTTCAAAAATGAGCAAAACCCATTCCGTATAGCAAGCTATACAAGACCCCGAATTGACAAATGTAAAACAATTCAACCGGGAAAACTGCCTGATTTCTGTACAAAGCCATAAACGAAACATAAGTTTGACAAACAGCAGCAAGCGACAACCACTGAATTACAGGCTCCTGACTTGGGACAGGATTATGTAGAATGTGGTGGGGATACACAGGTTTATTTCTTATGAAGCAAGAATTTTGCAGTCTGATTGGTTTATTACGCTGGTGTAAATAACACCCCAACCAAGTTAATCCGGTGATAAAAAAAAAAATCAAAAATATGTTTAAAAAATAAATCTGTTCTCCAAAATAATTTTGTTTTCTAATTCCCTAAAAAACTTTTTTTTCCAAATTCCATAAAAAATGATATAAAAAAGGAGTATTTGACAATGTTCTAAATAGTTTTAGAATTGTACACCCAAGGTATAAAAAACGATTAAAGGAAGGCTTCATAAGAAATAGATTCGTTATCTTGGTGTAATCCGGGGTGTATGGAGTTTTACATCGGTGTTAAAAATGCATACACCATATGGCTGCGCCTCAGGGTGTATGAATTTCATCACCAGTGGACAATTCTGCACTTCACTGATTACACCAAGATAACTCATATTGTGGGCGCCCCCTTAACCTGTGACAGTGATGTAAAAGCACAACACAAGATCAACCAATTAAGATCGGTTGAAAAGGACTTAACCCTCAGATCGATACAAAACATAAAACAACTTACACAAAGAAAAAAGATACAAAGTACAGATCGGAAAATAGTCGAATTCGTGGAAAGTTAATGCAAAGCCAATAATAAATAATTAAAATCATCTATCTAAGACTAAAATATCAATCAGTTCACATCAAACACCCAATGGATTTAGTGTAAAGACGTCATTAACAGTAAAAGAAAAAAAATGACATTGTGCAATACCAAAATATTGGTATAGACAGAATGAAGGATCGTGAGTGTACAAATGTGTATGGAGCAATAATTTAAGTTGGGTTTTAGTTTATTGATAAATAAATAAATTTTATGCCGATAAAACAATATTAAAAGATATAAATACAGTGTTAAATTTGGTATCTTTTAGAATTAACATTTTCAAAGGATCTCTATAGTTATCAAAGCTACCAGGATAAGTTTAAATGGATCGTATATAAATTTAAGGGTTCGGTAAACATCATTGTAGAAATAATGGTGTGCTATACCCTTTGCAATAAGTTTTCGACAGTTACAACCCCACTTCCAAACCAAATCATTGTATATATGAAGGAAATTTGTAAAGACTTAAACTATAAAGTGTGGTAACAAAATCCTTGACTTAGTAATTTACCAGTTATACATAGATTACGTTCATTTAATTCAAAAACTTTACCACGTACATGAGCATAGAGTACAATTTGGGATATATAAATTACGTAAGATGGGACCAAAGGAACATCATCATTGTTATTGTGTAATTAACGTAAGTAGTGTATAAATCATCAATTATTACCATTCTGCATTCAATTTGACTTGTTACAGAAAAAGATCTCTAACAAAAATGATATAAAATAGAATCCAAAACTAAAATCTAACGAAAATGTATACGTATATAATAGACAAATTTATTGTCAAACACGACACAACAAAAACCAAGCACTTAAAAATAAAGCTTTACATTAATCTTACATCTAATTTTATGTCCATTCTTTCAACGTCGTAGAGGTATTTATGTCTTAAAATGTATATACTGCAAATTGACTAAGTACCTAGTATCTAAATTATTGAAGATTTGTAGTAAAATCATAGTTAAATATTCCAATTTAATAGGTTTTTTTTCCCGCTCTTTCTCGGCTCAAATTAGTGTAAGCAACAGCAGTAAAATTAACATTTTGAATACCTACTATGGTTCTATCAGCTGAAAATAACATTACTGCTGTGATCTGTATTAGAGTAAGTACACTCAAGGCCAGAACATACTGAAAATAAATAAATAATGTATGATGCTATTGTTGTGACGAGAAAAAATGTACTTACCACAAAAACAAATTAGTTTTGGGTACATTTGGAACTCTATATTCCTGAAACCGTTATAATAAAAAAAAAGCATTTAGGTTAATTAGAGAATAATAGAGATACGAGAAATCTTTAATATCAGTGAATAGCTACACAGTTTCTGAATTATCATCTCAAACAAACGAAAGCGTAGAAGGTTCAATATAGAGGGCAAATTCGAAATAAGAGATCAAATATTGCAAAATCAGAAAAAATGGGATACAAAATTCAATATAAGAAACAATCAATTGTAAGAAATATCATATTACGACCAATGAAACGTCTTTTTAACTAATTGTAATATTCAAAAGAGTGCACGTGCTGATATGTATGACCTGCCTTTGCGAGATCTTCTCATTTTTTTCTCAAACTATTTGTATAATATTGAATTCAAGATCAGATAAACCCTTTCACGCGGCAATCTTCACCTAATAAACATTTGAAGGATCTAATATTGTTAATTTTGTGCTCATAGTAATTCAACTAAGAATCTGATTTTATAACCAAATTTTGAAGCTGATAAATAAACATGCATCTATGTCAAGCACGGTTGAAGCCTGTCCGACGATATCCCTGTTCAACTTTTTCTTTTAACCAAATAAGTAAACCTTTTTACTTAGAGTGTAAAGTCACATGAAGTGAGTTTTTTTGTAATCATAGTGATTAGGAAATAAATAAGCCAATGCAGGCATTTACACTAAACTAAGTCCTCTATGCACGTCTTTTTACATTTATAACGAATCTATAACGTATTATCGACAAATATTATTTCATTGTGTAATGTTGATTGCTAGCTTATAAACTTTCGAATTGTTGCCAAAGTTCAATGGATAGTGACATTGGTAAATAATTAACACCGAATCATGGGGCACGTGAAAAATAAGTGAATTGATAGAGCGATGTGTATTTTTTCCTCTATATTTTCCATGCGTTTCCATTTGTCAATCAAACTTTTTCATAACAGCTGTTAACTGATATGGTGTATTGAATTAGTTATTTAAGAATAAATTATTACTCCCAGTGAACGTTTGTTTACATTCTTTTATTACGGTTGTACCCTCGCATTTGCGCCGTGCGGTGGCCGAACTTCGCAAATTAGTGTACGGAAAGATGATAATGCAATAGCAATACATTTCTGAAGGTTTTGATAAGATAAAGGATTTTTTTTTACACAAAGTCCGCGTGCACCTTTTTTTACAGTAAAACTAAGCCATTTAATATAAATAAGAAGATGTGGTATAAGTTCCAATTAGACAACTCTCCATCCAATCCAAGTCACAATATATAAAAAGTTAACAATTATAAGTCAAAGTACGGCCTTCAACACGGAGCCTTGGCTCAAGTCGAACAGCAAGGGCCCCAAAATGACAAGTGTAAAACAATTCAAACAGGCAACCAACGGTTTAATCTATATAAAAAACGAGAAACGAGAAACGCTAATGAACGACACAAACAAACGACAACCACTGAAGAACAGGCTTCTGACTTAGGACAGATGCATGAAAATGCAGCCGATTTAAACGTTTTAACAGGCGTCAACTTTCACCCTAACCTGAGACAGTAGTGTAACATTACAACATAAATAGTCACACAATATAAAATGTCATTTGAAATGGCTTAACTCGACCAAAAAGACATTTTAACAAAAACAAGTAAACATTCACTGATTGAATACGTTTAATCTATGACACAATATAAATACAACATCAAAAAGTAGGTGCATATAGACGTTAGTAATAAAAAAGAAGTAGGAAGCGTGTCAATAAGACAACTTTAACCTCGGACAAAATGGTTTTAAATAAAACAACGTACACATGTAAATTTAAATATGAGGATTTTGTTGTTAGGGGTTTGGAAGTAAACATCTTTTACAAAATTAATGAAATTGTTGTTCAGAGTACAAAAGTAAAAATTTATCGTCATACTAAATACTTATCAAAGGTAGTACATTGTAAAAATAGTGAGACGAGATATAACACAAAATAAGTAAATATTTAATTACAGAAATGCATTACAAATAGAGTCAACAGGTCAATGCAACACGAAAGTACGATTTGAGAGTACATGCAGTTACTGGAAGCTAGTTAAAAGCCAAAAACAAATAACTATAAAAATTATGCATCAAAGACTTAAATCAATTAAAACACATCCCAGGCATTAGTGTTTCAACGCCTTTGACAGTCAAAGAAGGAATGACTTATGCATTGCCAAAATAAAAGTACCCACAGGCAGTAGGATCGTTAGGATATAACCTTATAATGAATATGTACCATGTAATATATAGATAAAGCAATCTCTAAATAGAAAATTAACGTGGAGGTGTATTCGCACATAAAAAACATCATTCGAAAAGAATACAAATTTTGTTATGTTTTAAGGTGTTTAAGTTATGACATATCGATGTTAGTACCAATGTAAACAATATTAAAAGATCTGATTACAATATTTATAAGTTAATCTTTACTAATACGTTTGTCTAAAGGGTCGATGAGTTTACACCCATCACATAGTGATTTTCGCGCTTTTAGTACAATATTACCATCAAATTAAAGATGTTAAATTCCTTTTTTAATAAGTTTTCCACAGGTACAGCCAAATTTACTGATAAAATATTTGTATTTATGAAAGAATTTAGTAAATGTGTTAAGTAATTGATGGTAACGAAACCCCTGACTTGATAATTTACCAGTGATGCATTGATTACGTTCGTTAAAATCTATGACATCACTACACACATGGGCACAACAAATGAGTTGGGTTAAATAAACACCGTATGATGGAGCCAAAGGAACATCGCCGTAAAAAAAGGAAAATTAACAATAAGGAATGCAAAATTGTTTCTTTTGTCGTAAATTTTTGTGTGCAGTTTTCCTCTAGAAATTGAAAAGTCTAAATCTAGAAAAGGACAACTACTGTTGTTTATGTTAGATTTATTTAAAGTAAGTTCCTTTGGGTATATTTCGGTATTATATTTGAAGATTATGGATTACTTAACGAAAACACATCATCAAGATAACGGTAGGTATTGTTGAATGTGTCCACCAGCTGTAACAGGGACGTGTCTTTACTGAGTTTGGCCATAAACTGTAATTTAAAGCAATACAGGAATAATGCATATTCAACTTTGTTTTAAGATTTGAAATATCATATGACTTTAAGAAAAAAAACCATGTGTTCACATTTTGTGTTTCATGTTTTTTGTGTTTGTGTACAGATTAGAACGGAGACAAAATATAAGATGGATTTTGTCAAAAAAAAACCAATACAACACAACACATACTGTTTACCTAAACTTTTACCACATACAAAGTATTGATTTACGAAAAAGTTAATATGTAATTTCACTACAAGCTAATCCCAGGGTTGCTGTTTAAAGTTTAGATATTATAATAATAGGAATATTTCTGTAGGTCTATGATAAGGTAATGGATAAAATATGCATCAATAAGTACCATCATTGTCAAACGTCTTGCTTTACGATACATTCCGACTAAACCAATAACTGAAATTGCACAGATGGTAGCACCAAACACTAGCAGAAAACATCCACATGCTCTGATGAATCCTTTATAATTCATGTCTTTTAGTGGATCTGCCATTGTAACATTTGGTGGGTTTCTGATTTCTATGTTTGGATACCCGTTGATAACTGCCAAATGAGAACGAACATGTTATTTCATCATTACAAACACATTTCATCATCATAAATTTATTATAAACTATAAACTCATATTTGTATTTCGTTCATTGTTTTTTTACCTAAGTCAGGCCAATATTTTTCTCCTTTGACTTGTTTTTACATTTATCAATTCGATGATTTTTAAAGCTGACTATGCGGTATGGGTTTTGCACATTGTTGAAGGCCGTACGTTGACCGATAGTAATTAACCTCTATGTCATTTGACTCTGGTAGAGAGTTTTTTCATTGGCAATTTTACCACATTTGATTTTTCAATGTCATTTGTTTATCTATTAGTGTACTATTATGAATTATATTAGTGATGGGGATATCAGGATTTTTTCATTTTTTGTCCAGTATAAACTGAAAAACATGCAAAAAGAAATTCCGTAAAAATATTGTAATTAATGTTAAAATATATACATGCATTAATTTACAGATAAATGTCATCTTTACATTATTATAGCATGGGCAATTCATGTTTTATTTTGTGTGGCTTGTAATAAGAATTCAAAAAAATCAAGAGATGTGAAATGATTTCCAACTATTAAACTAAAATTCAAAGAACAAAGGATATACACATTTGAATGCTCTAAGTTCTTCATCGATGAACCAATTACTGCAACCAACAAACACCACTGGAGGACAGATGCCAGGGTTAGAAAGAATGTGGCGCTCATGCCGTCCCTTAATTAGGACAGTGGTGTAACTGTCAAAGATGGGTCCAATTATTTTCAATGTTATTGATTAAATTACAATTAATGATTACATCATTTCTCAAAATAAATGATTAAATTAATGATTACATTGGCATTTAATCATGATTACATCTGATTACAATAAATTTTAACATAACCCATTTGAACATGATGAATGAAGGAAATGAATAAAGGTTTCATATAACTAGATATAAGAAGATGTGGTATAAGTGCCAATGAGACAACTTCCATCCAAGTCATAATTTGTAAAAGTAAACTCTTATAGGTCAAAGTACGGTCTTTAACACGGAGCCTTGTCTCACACCAAACAACAAGCTATAAAGTGCCCCAAAAATAAACTAAGATTCATAGCAATACAGGAATAAATCTGCTATTAAAGTTAATGCCCATAGGAAAACTTCTACTTGTCGATACACTTTATCGCCAAAACGTACATATATGTTGTCCGAGAGAAAATTTAAAGCTTTAACCATATCTTCACATTTCCAGTAATTGTATCTAGCATACTTTCCTTTTTTTTTAACTAGCACTTTTTGAGAAAGGATTTTATTTGATATGTTATTGAATAATAACTTTATCAATTTAACCACAAAGATTCACAACATATATGCATGAACATTGTGTCACTGGTTTTGACCATTACACTTTATGATCATTAATCTCTGAATTATTTTAACTTCAGTCGAATTTTGTGTGTTTCTGTAAAGTTTTGCATCGATGGACATCTAAAAAAAAAAATTAACCACATTGAATCTGAACGACTTCATAAAAAATATTATTACTTCCGATATTTTTTGTTTTAGTCAGTAAGTCCTTATTAGTATTTGCATATGATAAACTCCAGAAAATGGTAACTGTGAGGTTTTGAGTCATCTATAAGCATTTATAATTTGATTTCATTCTTTAGAATTACGTAATTATATTGTAAGAACCGCACAGTACATATAAGAATTTGTCTAAACTTTTCGGAATTTTGGGTCCTCAATGCTATTCAACTTCGTGTATATGGCCTTTTGAACTGTTTCGAGCGTCACTGATGAGTCTTTTGTAGAAGAAACGCGCGTCTTTGGCATACACAATTGTTTTAGATTTATGAGTTTGACTGTCTCTTTGGTATCTTTCGTCCCTCTTTTGTAAGGTTGGTATCCTTGATGATTTTTGTTTAACAAACCTTATCGATATTGTAAACTATATTGAAGATTGAAAGACTTTTGTACTGGTACCTGTTGCACAATAATTTCAGAGGAAATTGGCTAATGCTAGCTTGGTTATATGTAGGCAATAGAAGTTTATTGAGTCATAGATTGGTGATGAAGATACAAAACAAGGTAACAAACAAAAACAGGAGGAATCCAATGAACTCCCAAAAAATATTAGGATTAAAATATGAAACCAACTTTCAAATTAAAATTGTAAAAATATTGAATAATAAATGTTTAAAGGAAGTTCAAATTGATAAACATAGAACGACATTTTTTATATGAAGTACGGTTTACATAAACTATTAAATTTTCGGATATTTTTATTCGCCTTAACATTCGAAAAACAACTTAGTGTGTTTTATGAATTTGTGTCCTGCATATAATGATATGAGACTGTTCATACGATAAACATATCTAAAACGTTTACTTATAGTTTATCTGTTAAACGAGAAACTTAAATTATATTCCTCAGACCAGACTAAGGGTTATTAGCTTTAAATAGTGGTATTTGTGTACATTATGCAAGGAATTCATGTAAAAATAATTGAATTCGATTAATTAATATAGGTCTAGCAATTGCTGTGCATTGCCAAGTTCTTTTGAGGAACTGCGGACCTACCTATTCCACGATTAAATGATATTAACATTTGATGAATGCCCTGAGTGTATATTATAATTATATGGCTTTACAAATGTACGCATTGTGCTTGCTGTATGAGCACAAAATATGTTTGACCCAACGATACATGGAAAGGGTTCTTGTCAAAATTTTACATTGCAAATTTCTGTAAACGTAAACCTTCAATCATGTTCCTGATATTGTCTTTAGCTTTGTCGAATGTTGGAGTAAATTTCTCATCCATTTTGTCAAATCCAGCAATAATATAGATCCCACCGCTTACTGATACAGTTCCTATCATCTAAAAACAAAAGAACAATTGTTATTCTTGATGAGGTTGGAGCGAAAATAAAACCAGCAAAATACCATGTTTCTTTTTTTTTTAATTCAAATAATTGTTCGGTGTTTAAATGCCCATCAAAAGGGTAAAGGATAAATTCCAATAAAGTCCGGATTCTACGTCGTCAACATAATTGGGGTGTTGGTTAACGATGTATCTGACTTTTCAGGTTTTAAGTAAATTTCATGAATAAAATAACTGGTGTGCATAAGTTCTAATTGAAAAATGAGTAAAGGAAAAAAAATGCAAGAAATACACCTCAAGTTTTCACATTTGTAGTGGCACGAAGTTTTTCTTCCAAACAAAAACACCTTCTCTGGTGTTATGACTCATTAGAAACGTATTTCATTGGCCCATATTTTTCATTTTTCAATTTTAATTTATCAACATGCAGCCTAAATGTAGAATAAAACAATGGAATCTGAAGCAAGATTATATATCGAATAAACATTAATACGTTTTTAGGACATAACAGTCAACTCAAATAAAGCATGAAGGTACAAAGGTGCACCCGACTTTCTGTTTTGGATAAGATAATTGCTCATTTTTGTGTATTTTTATCGAATCGAATTATTTATGAACATTTGTCTTTGATTTTAACGTTTACAAATATCTCTAAGCTCCTTAATATAAATGTAGTATAAACATATATATCAGATACAAAGAATTAATTTATGCAACTATATTAAACTTGGAAAGGACATAGAAACAGCAGTAAACAATTCTCAAATATACTAATTTGGCCATCCCCTAACTTGCATTGGTTATATAATGTGTATGGCGTGTGAATTCTTTAACGAGTCCCGGGACAAGAAATCACAACACGTCTCGGTTATTTTTTTTGTTGTTGTTGATATTTGAGGATTTTTAGGAGTAACCTCAGCAGTTGCTATTAGCTGTTGTACTTGCAAATGATATATTAATAACTGTTGTATGGTTTACATGTGATTTATATAATTTATATGATTAACATCGTTACGAGCGACTAAATGATATATACTTTGCTTTTCATTTTAATTCACTAAGGAAAGACAAGCTTTAGTTTCGGACGAACGAAGTGAAAATAATCATGAACAAGAATGATGGTTATTGGGGTAGGGTAATGCTATTTTTTTACATTGAGAGCAATATTATAGAATGATAAGTATTTTCAAAATCTTCTGATAATCTAAGGACTTTTTAAAAAATGTTTATGTTTTCCGATTCCATACTGCAATTATTAAGTAACACTATACATACACATATGAATGTAATTTAGAATGTTAACTATATGATATTTCTCCATCTGATAACTTTTTATGAACTGCCTTTGATATATGCAATTAAATTTAATTCTTAAAATATTTGAATATTAGTTATACATTTTCATCACATTTGTATCGCATTAAAAAACCATTTTACTAATACTTTTGATTTGAAACAATAGTTAATTTCAATATATCCTTCAAAGCTGATTCATCTCAAAATTGTAAAGGTTATGTGTATGTATAAATGTATACATTAAAATCAATTTTAATTTTAGAGAATAATGAATAGAAGGATCTCACTTTATATGAAAGAAATACTTTATCAAATTCCGCGTGTCAGAAGCGATCAAACTGTCAAGTAAGACATACATTTTATAAACGAATAATGGTTTTTTAAAAGGCAAAAATTGTAAATTATAATAGTTGATATCTGGAAAGTACACGTTATAAACATTTTCAAATTTCATTTAATACTTACAAATATTATAATATTGCAGACATAAATAAATATTGCACATATTTTTTCCATATTGTCCAGATTGATGTATTTCATTCGACTATTGAAAACAGGGACGCTTCAGTTAAATACCTGTTTGATTTACTCCTGCGAGTGTCTGTGATTCGTCAAAAAAATATAAAGATAACGCGGACTTTGGCAACAATAATTGACTCAGACAGGCGGTTCTGTGTCTTAATAAATCAATCTTATTGTTGATTCCAACAGTTTTGTGACTGATAAAGGTTGTAAGTTCACTACAATTATCTGAAAACCATTATTGCAACTCCTGACTTTTACAGAGTTGGAAGATAAGCAACTTTTTAACAGTTTAGGATATCAAAAACATAATGATAAAATTGAGAATGGAAATGGGGAATGTGTCAAAGAGACAATAATCCAACAAAACAGCAGAAAACAGCCGACGGCCACCAATGGGTCTTCAACACAGCGAAAAAATACCGCACCCTGAGACAAAACATGATTGAGCTCAAGTGCTTCGAAAGGACAAGCATATCCTGTTACACTAATGTAATAAAGACATGTAAACATGTAAACATTCGGTGATGACAGAGGGAGAAATATGGTGTCTGAAACGACAGGAACAAACCTCGCTTATATGTGATCAATTTGTTTCAAAAGTCCACAAAGAAATGGAAAGTTAGCAATAGGAAATTGAAATCATTAAATATTTTCATTGCCGTAACTTTCCTTTGTCTTCCCAACCGACCCAACCGACCCTTTATTGTCAACTCCTAAATGTAAGTCATAAGGAAATCTGAACTGTAAATGCGGTATCCTTAATTTCAAGTTCGCCAGGATACATAGGATCAACAGAGGCATCAAACGTTTGTTTTTTTCAGTAAATGAGTGTCACATAAATATTGGAATGAGAAGTTTCAAGATAATATACGATAAGGAGATGCGGTGTGGTTGTCAATGATACAACTATTCGCCAGCGTTCGAAAATGAGAAAAATTTCAAACAAAAAACCACCGCCCTAATTTCGGACAAAACAATAAATCGAAACCAAGTATGACAGAGATCAACAATTGACAACCACTGAATTACAAGCCTTTGGACAGGCACATATATGTTTATCAGTGATCTCTGTTATGCAAGCGTCTTTCCGGTTTTCTTGTGAAACGGATGTATGAAGTCTGTCTCTTGTGAATCAAGAAACCAGTCGACTAGAGAAGTAACAGAGTACATTACTAAAGGAATGTGATTGTCTGTTGAAAAATACATCCTTCAAACGTAACAATAATATTAACGGTACCACTTTCATTTCACCGGATTCGCAATTCGCATTAAATCTTACTTGTTACTTATGTACTTTATTAGTGCTTGAATCAATAATATAACTTTTATATATTTATTTTCAATATTTATTTTAAAAAAGTGAATAAAATGTATTTCAAATATTATGTAGTTCTGGATTTTTCAACCGGTTCTTTGAAAAGTGCTGTTCATTTAGGGCTCTAGCAGAGTTTCTGGGTTGATATTTCACACACTCAGTCGACATTTTTTTCTTCATTTTTTTAGGCAAGCTTATAAGGACCTAATCAACAATTTGAGATGCAAAACAAATGATGTAAAAATAACCTGAAATAGAAAAGCAATATGCAATAGAATTTATTTTACTATTATTTTTAAACAGTAAAAAAAAAGCATAGCTTCCATAAAGTTTTTTGAAAACATAACACGTTTCATCCTTTTCTATTTAATATAAATTTGCATCCTGCATCCTATCAAATATCATGTGTTAAATTTTGAACAAATTTCAATATATTCACATTTTCAAAATAATAATAATTATGATAATAAGTGGATCCAGTATTCAATTCAAGCGCATCATTTTTTCTAGTAATGTACAATTTTTGTAGTCAATGTTATCATAGGTAAATGAATTTTCCTACAGTGTTACCAAATAGTGCATGAGTTCATATTTCTATTTTCAGTGAAAATAAAAACAACACTTTTTGAATTTTGTGGGTCCTAAGTGCCTTTCATGATTTACCTAATCAAGTTAATTATAAGTAATCAACACACTGTAAAGGATCATTTAGTTATCAGGGTGCATATATCAATTTAAGGTATTTGGAAACATTTCAAACGGGATAAATAATTGTGATAATACCATGTTTAAGGATCAGATTACGAAAAAAGACTTTTACAGGACTATACAAACACTGAATGATAACAACAGGGGATAACTAGCATTTGTCTTCTAAAACGTTCAACACGTCAGATCCTTTAGCTGACTAGGTGGTCAAATAAATGCTTTTGTCTTCAAATAAAACTCAAGGAATTAATAATTTTTACTAGTTCCAGTGTGATTTAAACAAACACTTCCAATCAAACCAAAACAAACTTGTATGTTATGTCCGTCAAAAAACAAATCTTTGGTGTTACGTTAACTTCAAGTAAAGTCTGATGCTACACATCCCTTAAAGCATAATGGGGGAAGTTTCCCTTCAGAAAAAAACCCATCTTCTTGCTGTATAATATATATATATATATATATATATATATATATATATATATATATATATATATATATATATATATATACTATTTATACAAAAGGCAAAGTCTTTTTCAAATCGGTTACCAAAAAGTGGTAATATGGAAGGATAAGCATAGTAATACAATGTGTAGGATATTTTAAAACCTAATTTCTCAACTTGTAAAAGTCATGTTTCTTAAGTGGTCAATATTGATCAATAAAGGACTATATTATAGGAGATGATTGTGTCATTGAAAAAAATGGCTTAGGTGTATTAGGTAATGACATAGAATACTTACATGTATTTATCAAAACAGAAATCATAGGAGTGGCGCTTTTATTGCTGTTCTAACATCAAGGACAGATAATCCACTTGAGGCATTTTATATATTAAAAACTTAACTTACAGCTCACTAAAACAAGTCCTGTTTCGACAGTTTACAATATTCTGAGATAAGTTTAATCGTATTTCTTTCAACATAAAATATTAGAAATACCCGTTTTCTTTTTGTTTAACTTTTAAAGGTTTGTTTTTTCTTGTGTTTCTGTAACATGTGCAAGACTTGGGTTTAACATGGTATATTTCTCGTTATACCTGATATACATGAACTATACTTTTAAGTATAAAATATATTACTCTAACAAACAAAAGATAATATTTGGTCATAGACCATTCTAAAACGACCGTTATTACTTTACAAAATGTAATGGCTTCTCGTCGCCTGAAAATAAATTAACCTTCCACAAACCAACCCATCATCCAAACTGTTTTATTAATTTTGGAAAGTTATTGGCTTCAGTATGTATCAATGGATAAACTTGGTAACTCTTTTATCATGAAATTAATAATAACGTTGACTTACGCTGCATCGCTGGTAGGTAATAATTCGTTATTAACACTTACATATAATCAGAGAAATCTTTAGACTATAAGAACACCCAGGTAAATTTATTTTCTTTGTGTATTATTCACTTTACCGATAAAGTATCAAATCTTCAATGTTTGTTTTCACATTACAACCTTTTATCTTAGAATGTCATTATTGGTATTCGTTTAAGAATTGATAATGCAAAAAGATTACTTCAAAACTCATGATTTTCTTAAATTGATTTGTTGTCAGTAAGCGGAGTTTGTTTTATGTTTATGTTAAGTCTTAGCATTGTAATAAAACTTTTAGACTTAAACAGCTCTTGATAGTCTCGATACATGGAAAAAGGATCTTCTGTTTTCTTTTTTTTTCTCCCAATCAAAACAAGCAATATTATCTAACGTGTTTTTTCAATATAGATAAAAGCTACATATTAACAAAATTACTTGCAATCACTTAGATTTAGAAATGATTATAAAAATCCTATCAGCTTTCACAGAACTTGTACCCTACAAACAGAATAAAGCGACAATAAATTACTTGGTTATTACAGTAGGACGATGACACTTGAAATAGTATTAAGAAACGATAAAAAAAAATGTTGCTGACAGAGAGGGCAAATAAATTCCTTTAAAGTACATAGTGCAAAACGTGCCTGGCCTGATTTAAACCAAATCGAGTCAATTAAAGACTTTTTTTACTAAAGATAAAAGAGGGACGAAAGATACCAAAGGGACAGTCAAACTCATAAATCTAAAACAAACTGACAACGCCATGGCTAAAAAATGAAAAAGACAAACAAACAACAGCACAAAATGTGTTTACATACCTTCACATGTCTAAATATTCTTCAAATTTCTGATTTATCAAGTCATACCGCAGTCCACTAGGCCACAATCGCACTTCGATCTGTGAAGAAATTGCAAATTTTGACGATCGTAGTTCGATCGTGTAGATCGCAGTAAGGTCGTATCACGGTCGTGGTAAGGTCTTCAAGATCGTGAGGAGCGTGGCCAAACTTTGAACATGTTCAAAACAATCGTGGTGCGGTCGTGGCGAAATCAGGTCGTAGTAGAAGCGTAGTGAGTGCGCACTATGGTCGTCGTAAGATCGCAAAGGTCGCTGTACCATCGTAGCGAGAGCGTAGCGAAAGCGTGAATCTATTCGGAGAGACTGCGCTACGATCTCACATCGACTTTATTACGACCTCAATATGACCATCACGTTCTCACCGCGACCCAACTACGCTTCCACTACGACTATACCACGTTAACACCACGCTGTTCAAGACCATAGTACGATTCAAGCACGCCCATGCCGTCCTCAATCCGCTCTCCTTACGACCACACTACGTTCATACTACGACCATCATTCTCATTGTCATCTTTTTATGAAATATATCAAATCTCTCCAGGTTTTGTTTGTCTGTATGTAATTAGGACCTCTTGTCCGTTTTCTCTAACGGCTCAACCATTGTTGACACATCTATGTCATCTCGACTATCGTTCACTAAAATATCGTCATTTGAGCTTGATGGACCAGCAATAGGTTGTAATTTAGATTGGTTGGTCCGACATCTCTGCTGGATCATGCAGGATTCGTTACAATCAGAGCTCCCTCTGACTCTACATCTTCCCATACCACCACGTGTTCTAGTAGATTTTGCTGGCATGACTGTATTGTTTTCGAGAAATCTATATATTAATCAGAAATAGAAGGAATGGAACAGTCTTGATATGAAACACGATGTTGACGTTATTGCTGAGAACGTAGTATGATCGCGGTATGAACGTAGTAAAAACGTGCTATAATCGCAGTAGAAGCGTGGTAAGATCGTGTTGCAATCGGATAACTCGTGGTATAGTCGTAGTGAGAACGTGATGAGCGTAGTAAGATCATGATAATCGTAGAAAAAGCGTGGTGAGAACGTGGCATAATGGTATCGGCATCGCGTTGTATATGCGTAATGAGGACTTAGTATCATCGTGAAAACAACGAAAATTAACATTTTCATGCCGCTCATACCGCGACCTCACCACGATCTAAATTAATTTTAGATTGCGGTGAGCGTGATGCGATCGTGGTCTAGTGGGACTGGCCCTTAACGTTACGGACAACAGCATTATAAATTAATTATTCATAACACCAAATCCAGAATTTATTCGAACGAAATCTTTAAATACCAGTAAATAAAACACATCGTACATCAATGTCACAGAAATTGTGCTAAGACTTGAAAGCAACGAAATATTTCCTTTACATTAGTGACTTAGATTTTTTGCTAAAAATAATTATATATAAATTTACACCAAGATGTCTTTAAATGAAATTGAATACTCTGCATTTAATTTATCGTGCTTTTCAATAACATATAATTAATTCGCTGAAAGACCCCTCCTAGATGATTGAAACTATTATTCTGCATTGACAATAATACCCTGGTGTAAATTAGATACACCCATTCGGGCTAACGCCCTTAAGGTGTATCTAATACATATATAGAATGAGAACTTCTAGATAAATTATAGCAAAACATCATTCTTACGAGGTCGTCGGATCTTTATGAAATACGATACTTTATCATATACTTAGCATTGATATGATAGCTTTTGCATATGTGTAATGAGCGGAAGTACACAAGCCATAATTTCCCTCCCGGGCTGATAACCCATATCATGTGCATCTCGTGCACAAAACCCATAATAGTGCCTCTCGTGCAAGTTACTTCCGGTGTTTCCGGTATCGGTTGTTTACTTTTCCATTGTGACGTCAGATATTTTTTATGACAACGTCAAATTTTACGGGAACTTTTGTGGGGAATGCCATTGACAATAATGAATCATTTTATAGTACAACAAACATGGAGTAATAATGATCATAAAACTCTTCCAAATTTTCAATGTTTAAAAATGCCTCTATAGCAAATGTTACCATACATATATATGGAGGTAGTGATGCTGTTGTTGGACAATTATAGTATATTTGATTCATAATTTAACTTCTTTATAAAGTTTTTGACTGTTTTAGTTACTGCCTTTGATTATCTGCCTTACATAAAACTATTGTCGGAAGTATATGATAAAGCGATTAATACATGGCCTTTCCATATCAGCCTGGGTATCATCCCTCGACCCATATCAGCACCTCGACTCCGTCTCGGGCTGATATGGGGGTCTCGGGATGATACCCAGGCTGATATGGAAAAGGCCATGTATTAATCTCTATGTACACAATAAATAGTATATCAAATATATTGTTAAAGACTGTAAATACATAAAAAAGTAAAAGTTAATAAATACACTATCAATAATTATTTGGGATAGCATATATACTTCGAGTTTGAGAGAGAGAGAGAGAGAGAGAGAGAGAGAGAGAGAGAGAGAGAGAGAGAGAGAGAGAGAGAGAGAGAGAGAGAGAGAGAGAGAGAGAGAGAGAGAGAGAGAGGATTCTGATAGGCATTATATATGACATACAGCAGATTAATTTACATTCAGAATTTTCGAAGGACTATTAACCGCCTCGAAGACGGAAGATCATTATTTCAATCGCCCTATAATTCATACCCGACCTGATATGCATGTGATAGTTGTCATTGGACAATTAACTTCAAACACTGTTTTTTGTGGTTTTGCCAGTCTGTATACAGGCCTATAAAAATGGATAACTCGAGAAACATTTAAATTCATTGTTTTGTTAGATATTTACGGTTGATTAAAAATCGAAAAAAATATATATAAATATCAGAAGTCCATTACTAGGGAGAGTGTGCAAGGTGTGCTATATAGCTGGGCGTTCACACTGTCCCCGTTAACAGCGGAAAGCGCTATAAGTGCATGGTCCTCCCAAATCATAATTGCTTCCTTTTCCAAATAGAACGTTGTGCTGATGAATTACATGTATGTCTCGGTTTAATATTTACGGCACCAAGGAAGCTTCTTATATATACCATGCATTATAAGCGAAAGACGGGCTTAATCTTTGCTTGAACAGAAATACATTTGTCAAAAATAACCGAATATTTATTGCTACAGATGGCTTCAAAGCAATTTTGAATTTCAAAAGTCTGTTTTTAATCTATGTTAAAGTAAGAGGCATACTGTACTCCTGTCTATCCGTCATTACGCTCTAACTAACGAGATGTACGTGAGTCATCCTTGCAACGTTCCTATAATCCTTTTTTGTGTCGTTTCATAAATACAAGACTGACTACACCTGAATATCATGTGATTTATTGAGTGTTGTTTGTTTAACGTTCAGTGGCAAGTGGCAAATATGTCATGCATATCCCATCAAAGAGTTGTCGCAAGTGTTACTTAACAGGCAAAAAAAGTTTGTTACAGACAGAATGAAAATGAACAATGAATATACTCTGCCAAACAAAATGCAGGACAATGCAAGAAATAATTGTGAACAAGAGTGAAAATAAATAAGCCTGTGGAAATAATTATTTCATCCACAAATAAAATTCTCATGTCTCCCCCCTAAACAAATCAAATGTTCGTTTCCTTATGTCACCGTATGACATTCAACAATGAGCAAAATCCATACTTTATAGTAATCTATAATATAAAGGGTCCAACATGACAAAAAAAATGTATTGTATATTTCATAATACTGCATGCTCAAGTTAATTTGTTTTTAGATTGTTATTCGGAGAGGACTAGTTTATATTATTATGAATATTTTGTGTCCAATCCATTTAATTTGAGCAAATAAATTATTTTTCAATATATGGGCGTTTTTCAATAAAAACGTACTTTCTTGTCCCAGCCACTTTAAAAAAAATGTGTAGGATCTAATTTTTTGTGCAGTCAGTACATTGAATTAGATATAACATTTTTAAGCAAAGAAACAGTTTATTTTTTTAGAGGGATTGATAAGATATTGATTCCTGAATGGTCCAAAACAACCAAAATGGCATGTCCCTAGACCGCCTGTTCAACATTCATAATCTAAAATATCGTAAAAAAATGTAGAAATAAATATTATTTTACTTAATGTAAGTTCTTTAATAATTCAAAAGTATGTTTAGAGCCAACATATTTTGATAAACAGCTTTTAACATTGGATTTTTTTTATTTCAGAAGGTGTGTCCCTAACACAATGTCCACTACGAAACGAAGTCATTGAAACATGCTAATAAACAGTTTTATAAAATCAATGTAATTTTTTGTTTGCAAGAGATATAAACATTAGGGTCTTATAAAAGAAGTGATGCTTTTATAACGGTATTTAAATTGTTGGTAAGAAAAATTGAGCACATCAAATGGACCAGAGTGATACCGTATTTTTGTAAATGTCCACTACGAAACGGGTCAAATCTCCTTCAGTAACTGGTTTTAAAATTAGGAAAAAAATATCAGTGTACAGCTTAATAATACAGCTTTGGTGAATACAGTCAGTCTTGTTACTATTGCAATATAGGGGTTGTGAGGAAAAAATAAAACATGTGCTACGAAACGGTCACCTACGAAACAAGTTTGGGAGAAAACCGTTTCGTAGTGGACACTACCACTACCATGCAGTCTTTTTTTTAACTCTTTTTTCAATTATATTCGTGCAAAGCAAATAACAAAAGTTTTTTAAGGTTAGTTTCATGTAATTTTTATTATGTTTTTATTAACTTGAATAGGTTTGATGTCAACTACGAAACTTTTTGTCCACTACGAAACGGTTTTGTCAACTACGAAACACATCAAAATGTCCACTACGTAACATGAGTTGTACCTTCATATGTGAAGTACTGTCTAATCTTTATCGATAAAAAATGGTTCTCCAATTTAGAAAAAAATCAGATTTTTCTAGTATATAAAGTAAACAAACTGTCTATAGGAAAAAATTTAAATTGCAAACATATGTGTTTTTAGAAGCAGTTTCGTAGGGGACAAAAGTCCCCTATGAAACAGTACACAAATTATGAAAATAATATCATTTTAAAGATATTTAAGATTGCACTTTTTGTTTACAAACAGGTCTATGATAGAGGTATTCAAAATAACTTTGAAAATAAATTTTAGACTAGTTGATTTTCCATTTTTTTTTTTAGGTCTGAAAGGAACGCTTTTATTGAAAAACGCCCATATAGACAAGAGATCCGGATATCATTTTAAACGTTGATACGTTTACCATGAGACCTATACGAGTATGTTGATTTATATCCGCAATTTTCCTTATATCAATTAAAGAAATTGAGTCCTATCGTCATATCTTATATTGTATATTCAACGGGAAACTACAACGCAATGTTTGTAATTGACATTATTATGGATGTTAATGGTGATTTAATAAATTTAGTATATAAATATTGTAGTAATTTCTGTTATTATACTGGCATAAATGGTACTTTTTGATTTCTAAAGTATAACTAGGTATGTGGAAGCGTACATATATACTTATTTACGATGGAAAAAATAATGCTACTAAATTTTTATTACATAAACTTATTAAGTAATATGTTAATTGAACCTAAGACTTATCATCAAATACGTCACACTGGGTGGACAACGTGCGTCCTAGCTGGGTTTCAATCTATAGACGGGTGGTATGGAACAACTCAATTTGTAAGCAATTAACACCATCCAATATGTAGTTTTTGAATGTTTTAAATTCGTGCAAACATCGGATATTTTTTTTTTCATTGAGGAGATTATACTAAAATAGTCTCGTGTATTTCCATGATAGGACTAGTGGTTGCACCATATACTAACTTGGTGAGTAATCATTTCACACAAAATAAATTTGATACTAATATTTAAAGTAATATTTACCCTTGTTTGCGGACGCGACTTTAGTCACATTTGAATTTGATATGGATACCAATTGAAAAGACCAAGATATTTATAATTTTACCTGTTTAAAAAATTAGATATCAAAAGATAAGGTATCCCATGAAAAAACAATTAAATTTACGGAAACGTCGCATGCGATGTCCACAAACGACTTTTTTAAATGAGCAATATAAATATGTATGAGGCATCTATTTCTTACAAAATGAATAGTCAGCATGAGCTATTGTCAAATTGTTACAAAAATGTGGAGAAATAAAACAAAATATTAGTTATTCGATATTTACGGGTGTGCATTTAAGCCTAGATGCAATTTAGGTACTCCTCATTACAGAATCGTCCATATTTGAGTTAATAATATCTTACAGAATTACTGTTTTGAAGTTCTCTGAGAAAGCGACTTCCGAGATAGTAGATGTCTCCACTTTCCGATTTCATGTTATACACGGTCATACGATAACGTCAGAACCCTATTTTTCTTATTCTTTTTTTAGGCCAATTATATTCTCTATTCTCTATTTATTTGGTCAATATTTCTCTATTCTTTATATGTAGGCCTATTTTTCTGTAGAGTGACAAGATTTGGTGTGATGCTTGTAAAAAGTCTATGCACTGAAATCATATATGGAGCTCTTTTTTTTTCGAGTCAGATGAAGAATTGTCTCCCATGAGGTTGGATGTGTGATATTTTGCTCGGAAAATTTTCTTGTGATTTTGAAGCTTTCTCTAGGAATGTCGTCAACATATGTGGTGAGAGAGAACAATTTTGTACAAACACAATATTTTCACATACCACGATAAAAATAAAACTTTAAAATTAATAGATCGTCAACACAAAATTCGTCAATTGTAATGTAATAAGAAGTAGTGATCTGTTTTAATCCACCCGTTAAACTGTCTATTCAAAATGAAACGTGACAAAAGTGTAAACAATGAGTCAGACTTGATAAACACTGAATTGCAACCCTGGTCTCTACAATGCAATCAAAATACTTATATACAAAATAACTTTGATACGGAAATTACATCAAATAGCTCACAAGACATCGTCAGACAATTTCTTGGTTCTACAAGCGACCATGTTACCCGATTGGTTCAATTTTGTGACAATGGTGCAATAGATCTAGAGCAACTACGATTACAATATGTTGTCATAGCAAAGCAAAGATCGGACTTTCCGTTTGCATCCGCAATTTTGAATAAAAACCGCATGCAGCCAAAAACAAAGAAAGGCGAGTCATTGGTAAATAAGTTTGGTCGTGATTGCTTTTCCCTTCTTCTTGCATCTAAAGGCGAATTTAGCGATGATTTAAAAGAAGCTCTAAGAATTAAACCATCTATAAGGGAAACTCCCTGTGTGGATGACTTTGACACATCTACCCCCGAAACTGTTTGTCGATAGTTCCCTTCGAGACACTTTGATACATGTCGAGAGTTCAATGATCGAGTTAAAGATTGCCCACGATAATGATAAGTCTGCTTTCCTGTGTAAAATCGATAATTTACAAAAGCAAAATATAAAACTTAATGATGATTTCAAAAATCAAAAGGAACGCATGAATAACATTCAAAATCAACTAAATTTAGCAAGATCTTCAAATAATAAACTAAATGATAGTTTAGAATGTGTTAAATCGGAACTTAAAAGTGTGTCACTAAAGCAGGTAGATTTAGTAAGCGAGAACTTGAATACCACTGAAACAATGCACTCAGCAAACAGCACAATAAAAGAAATCGAGCTTATTATTGAAAACAACACAACGGCAATTTCAAAATGCGAAACTAGAATATCTAAAGCATCTGTTGTGGCAAATGAAACAAAAACCCGTTTGAATTCTGAAGCAGCTCGCATCACAAACATAAGACATATCCGCTCAACTGGAATTTGTAGTTTAAAAAGTAAGGTGCTTCTTTTGAGTGATCAAGTAAAGGACGTCGATACCGCTATAGAGGATTTTCAGAGAAAAGTTAATTCATCTATGACATCCACTAGAATTACGAAGACGTGTTGTAAATGTCGAGAAGAACTTTCAAGCGAGTAAACGTGAAGTAATGACTTATGCAGCAGCTGCTGTTCAGACAGCAGATAAATCTGTATCTGCTGTACCATTAGGTTCTTCAATTAGGCCCGAGACACCTAGCGCGCCAACATCATGTCCGATATTACCTGCACCCTATCGAATTGATGTATCTCAGGAGACAATACCTAAAACGGATACTTTACCCAAGAAAATCGTGGAATCAACAAACTTTCAAGCAAATGATACAAACAGTATTTCGGTACATTTTCCGAGATCAGTATGTAACCCCAAAACCTCGGATTTTAAAGGTTTCACTCGAAAAAGTAGACTTGTTATTCGATTTTATAGGGGCGGGATCGATAAAACTTGTAGTTCTGAAGATGCTATGCGATATTTCCTTTCCGAGCGGAATATACGTGTGACATTTTAAAGATATTTCAATAGACCATCAAAACGTACTACCGCCGCTCAACTCAATATTGTAGCAGATGATGAACATCTAATAAATCATCCAGAATTTTGGCCCCAAGGTATTCACATTAAACCATGGTTAACATGGGAGCAATTTGCCAGTGAACATTCTATAATCCCTTCATAATGACTGTTGGAAGAGAAAAACTTAATTTAATATGTTGGAATTGTACAGGTGTTTTTCTGTGTATACCGTACTTAGCTGAATGTCTTAGAATGTATAATGTATATATGCGCCTTATCTGAACATTGGCTTCGTACTTATCAGTAACATGCTATTGATTCGATTGATAAGAATTACATCTTTATTGCAAAAGGGACTGATGAACGTAATCCTGAATTACTTACCTGTAAAGGACTCTCCGGAGTCGCATTTCTCATATCAAAAGACATTTATCCGTTTACATCTTTAATTGAAATTAACAACGACTGAATTATCGGTATTGAAGTTAATATACCAAAAATATTATGTGTTCTCTTTATACTTACCTGCAGTAACTCAACCGTACGAGTATTTCCGTGACGCAGTAGATTTGCAGTTCTAATTGTCGTCTGTCTATAAAAAATTTGGTTCTGTGATTTTAATGGGGGACCTCAATTCGAAAATTGGCGGTCCGAGGTGTAAAAACAAAACGACGAAAGAAGTAAACTTTGTAAAACTTTGATGTCAACTCACAACCTTTGTTCAGAAAATATGGAATTAATGTGTAAAGGACCTGTTAATACGTTCCAATCTTACTAAGGTGGTCCTTCAACTTGTATTGATCACATCTTAATTAACCGTACAAAATTGCAACACGTTAAACACGCCTTCTAATTGACAATCATTCGTTTAGCACGTCCGATCATTACCCAATATAATGTACCTTAGAAATGTAATCTCATCTTCATAATCCTCAAGAGACCAGTGACCCAACTGTATCTTGGGAACACGCACGAAATACAAACTGTATAGAGGATTACACTTTTGCAGTATCAACAAATCTATGGACGGTATAATTTCCTAATTCAGCTTTACCCGATGTGATCGAATCATACTATTCTTGCATAGTCTGTGCTATAAAGAAAGCCGAAAAAGACACTTTACAATATAAAAAGTTCAATAGCCACGCGGAACCGTATTGAAATCACAACCTTACAGTTTTACAAGACTCGATGCGCAGTATTCGGAATGAATGGATAAACAATTGTCACTGTCATGATAGACACGAAGAGGTTTTTTTCAAAAATACAAGTCTGCAAAAAGAGAATTTCGCAGCTTTAAGAAAAGCATTCGATGAATATGAAAGTAATTTAGCAAAACCTATCGAAAGTAACCTTGATATTGATCAGAAAACGGTTTTGACAATCATGAATAATCGGGAAAAGAAATCAACTGCTTGTAGTGCGTTAGTGAAAGATGGTTTGACTTATACAAATCCTAAAAAGATCAATGATATTTGGCTGTCTCATTTCCAAAATGTATTTTCTCCGTCGACATATACCGACCCGAAGCGTGACACTGAAATTGCCGAAAAACTGTCATCTATTCGCAAACTTGTCAACCGTGATCAGAACAACCTTACATTTAAATTATCAGATGTGAATGAAATTTGTTCCAAATTAAGAACAACAATGCTTGTGGCCACGACGACTTGTTTTATGAGCATATACGATATGGTGGTAAATTACTTATAAAACACTAACATCACCTTTTCAACTTGTGTATCAAATGTGCGTACATTCCGAACGACTGGAGAAAGAGTATGATAATACTTCTTTATAAAGGTGTTAACAAGCCAAAAACTGATACAAACTCATACAGAGGCATCTCGTTAGTGCCGAGTATCACAAAGGTCTTTGGTTGACTTGCTACTTACCTTATTGCATACTGACTTTCCGAATGTACAGGTAACTTACCAAAAACTTCTGTCTAGTTTAAATGCTTCATTCAATCTTAATGAAGTAACTATTCATCACATAGAAAAGAACTGAACAGTTATAGCTATTTTATTGGACAGCACTAAAGCATTTGACACAGTACCTCCTGATGGATTACGTATTAAACTTTTTGAATATGGTGCGACCGGAAAATTATGGCTACTATTAGATAACATGTACACAGATTTATCAAGTGTTAATCGATCTGGTGGAAAACTTTCGACATGGTTTAAGCTGATCCGTGGTGTGCGTCAAGGCAGTGCTTTGTCTGCCAAGTTATATCTGATCTTTATTAACGATTTGATAAATGAACTTGGATCTAGCAACAAGGAGCAATCTTATATGACATTAGTAGTAGTTCTCCCGTTCAGGCTGATGACATTTCTCTTATTGCCACAAATCAATATGTGAACAATACAGCGAATCATCCGCGAAAAGCAAACTTCTTGAATTCGGCAGAAAACTAACACGGCCAGATATATTCCTATACAACGAACCTATTGTACAAGAACTGATATGTGCCTTTCTCTTATAGGTTGGCTTAATCTAGACAGTTTTATTAATGAACGCAAGTTACTGTTCTTCGGACGAATTTGTAATTTACCACAAAGAGCAATTTCATTTCTTATTCTAGTACGTAGACTTTTCGAACTCCAGTATTTTAATCAACAGAACATCAATTGTGCATCAGATTTTTTCAAAGGATTGTGTGGATTTATTCTACATACACCATTTATCGGACTATTTAACAAAGTTTATGACAAGCGAAACTTTTCCGTCTCAGCGTATATGGAAGCGAATAGTTTACAGGTCTATTTTTGAATATGAACTAAAGGAATGGCAGCAACGTATAAGTATAGATAATGACTTAAACATATTCCAGAAGATATTTAAAATATTTCATCCTCATCCTGCATGGACTGTTGTATTAGATTTTCCGTATTTGCGTAAACAGGCAAATTACACATATCCCTGTGTTGTTCGGTCCACAATACGAACAGCGATATTATTTTATGTGATAAATGTGGTAAACATTTTTCCGACCCGTGTATTCAAGAAATTTCGTCGTGTGACTACTTATCCAACATTCGGGATGAATTCTGGTGCGAGTTACTATGTATAAAACCAATCAATTTTAGTGCTTTTCTTGGTTCCTTAGCTGATGAAGAATTCTGTTATCTTTTACTGTCAGGCGAAACCGAATTCGATCTAAACTGTGAGCAGAAAAAACTTTTCAAATTTTTATGCGTCACATTCGTTACCAAATTTTGCAAACATTTTCTCATTCCTAATTAACAATGTGAAATGAGTTTAAAGTATTTTTTTTAATTTTTTTTTGTGTTCATCTGTTCAAACTTTATATATTGTGTTATTCATTAAATATTGTATTTGTATCACTATCTCTCCTAAGGGAGGTCAATAAAGATATATATGTTTGGTGTGATGCTTGTAAAAAGTCTATGCTCTGAAATCATATATCGAGCTCCTTTTTTTTCGAGTCAGAACGTTTTATAACTAACTGTTTGGTTGAATGCATGATGTGTTATTTGTTGTACTAACTTCATGGGTTTTAAAGTACAAACAATTTCTTTTCGCCTCGACTTTTTAAAAAATGAACTTTTACTTTCGGTTTTACAGGAACAAACAACTCCATGTTGTGTTATTCTTCCTCTTAAAATTAATCCCTGGAAACAAAATTTTGTTTTCACTTCCTTTCTGCAGCAATTTAATTTGTTATACTCAAGAATTTCACAATTAAAAAAAAATCCCAAACAAAAGGCAAATGTTCAGTGTGTTGGTATTTCAACACATGTTTGGATGATGTTCCGTTTTTATGAGGATATCCAGTTGTAATTAAACACTAGAAATGGAAATTTTTATTACAGACAGTGAAAATCGCAAACTTGGCACAATTTATTATTTCGATTGCATACAATGTTGATCTTTAGAAAAAAGGATGCAGTAGGTTAATTTATTAGGATTTTTTATACCTCATATACTTAATTCATGTATGAATCATGGTTTGAAGCTCTACGATATATTTAATTAAGTAATCTTTTTAATTAAAGAGAAATAATCACAAACTAGTTGATTTTAATAGGAACAGATCATTTGGAATCTTGATGCTTCATTTGCAAAAATTTGATAGAAAACAAAGAGATCAAAGATTGATCTTTTTAGAGCATCAATTAACGTGCATACATTCTGCCCCTGTTAAGAGTATTGACATGTATGTATTCTTTATTTCAAAAGCAATACAGTTTATAGGTATCAAGTACAGTTACTATTACATTAAATATAGTAAGCATCACATAGTATAATAAAGTAATTAATTAATATACAATTCATACAATTTAAAACAAATCTAGGAGCTGATATTAATTAAAATAATTTAACAATCTTAATTAATATTCTTAACTTCATACGAATATCTTTATATCCAATACATTCCAAAATGAAATGATATTTCATGTTTAACCCCGCCGCATTTTTGCGCCTGTCCCAAGTCAGGAGCCTCTGGCCTTTGTTAGCCTTGTATTATTTTAATTTTAGTTTCTTGTGTACAATTTGGAAATTAGTATGGCGTTCATTATCACTGAACTAGTATATATTTGTTTAGGGGCCAGTTGAAGGACGCCTCCGGGTGCGGGAATTTCTCGCTACATTGAAGACCTGTTGGTGACCTTCTGCTGTTGTTTTTTTCTATGGTCGGGTTGTTGTCTCTTTGGCACATTCCCCATTTCCATTCTCAATTTTATCCTCAACAGAATTACAGTTGCACATATTACAAATTCAAGCATTTCTGTTTATATTTAAAACCTTCCAGTTTCAATGTTCAAGTTATGTGCATGTAAACGGTACTTGCTTATTAATGGTTTATATCTAAAATTAACAGCTCTACTAAGATATAACTGCAAACCATGACTGTCATATATGTATTTGTGAAACTGACATTTAGAAAACTCCTCAAAAATGACATTGCTTCAGATATAAATCAATCATTAACACGCTGTTTGAAATCAGCTATAAAAACATCTACATTTAAAACATTTTGTGTCAACCATATATGACTTTACCCATAATAACATAATAAATCTCTTATTTTACATGACCTGTTCAATTTATTTTACTTTGTACATTGCGAGCCGCCAGCTTTTCTGTATAACAATTTTTAAGAATACAATTGTCAGTTATTAACAATTTACACCAATATTTCATTATTTTACAGTATCTATGTATATACAATGGGACTCTACCTAGTTCGAAATAACCATGTAATTTGTAGTACTCTTTTTTACTTTCAAAATCCTCTTTAAAAAATATAAGTGAAGAGTTGCAATGTCAATTGCTTTATGATACCCTCTAACTTCGCTACCATAATTCACTATGCTTGAAACATGTGTATCAACTAAAGACAGTAGTGTCTCTGTATTTAAATAGTTTTTTTGAGCTTGAAACATGTGTATCAACTAAAGACAGTAGTGTCTCTGTATTTAAATAGTTTTCTTGAACTTTACTAAATAAACTGAAAACAGCCTTTTTACCTTGATTTGATAGCATTTTCTGAGTATTAGTAAAAATACCATTATAATTTAACAACATACCCAGATATATAAATTCATCATACAATTGAATATTCTCTCCATTAATGAACCAGTTTTCTTCTGGTTTGATACACCTCTCTTTCTAAATACAACAATCTTAGATTTTAATATATTTATATGCAAATTATACCCTTAAGAACATATTTGAACAACATCTATCATTTTTTGAAGATCATTTATATTTTCGCTGAAAATATCAGTATCGCCAGCATACATTAATAAATAAAGATTGAGCATCCTCATGTCATATGATTGACAACCCTGTTTTATCAATTCTATTTCAATGTCATTGAAATACATAGCATATAAAAAAGGTGATTAGAATTCTCCTTGCATTAGACCAATGTCACAGTTAAAAAAAACTGTTTAACACATGATTTCAAGTCAGAATACGTTGATTTTATTAGATTTAACAATTTTCCGGTTATACCACATGTAGCTAATTTCATTCATAATTTAAAATGCTCAAAACTGTCAAAAGCCTTTTTATAATCAATAAAACAACAATATAACCTTTTTGCCTTTCTCAAAAGTTTTGATATGATGGAATGAAGAGCAAATATTGCATCATGAGTTCCGTAGTCAGGTCTAAATCCGAACTGTGCGTCTGATATAATACAGTGTTCCTCGCTCCATTTCAGCAGTCTGGAATTGATAGTAGCTGTTAAACGTTTTCCTATATGAGACACTAATGATATATCTCGGTAATTTCCAGGTTCATTAGCCGGATCTTTTTTTAAATAACGGCACTATTATACTTTTCACCCAAAGTTCTGAAAAGAATCCAGTGCATAAAATTACATTAAAAAGTTTACACAAAAAAGGTAATAATACTGGCTTGCTTTCAATAATATATTCGTTCACAATATTGTCCACTCCCGGAGTTTCAATCTTGTTTAATTTTCTTATACTGTCTTCAAGTTCCTTTTCGGTGAAAGGTCTGTCTAATTCAAATATACACGAGTTGCCGCCTTCTACTTGATCCTTAGTACTGGTATCATTGTCATCTGTAGATATCAGATTGTCTCATTGACACTCATACCACATCTTCTTATATCTATTATCGTTCTTATACAGTAATTTGCAATCGTCTGTTATTCATGGTTTCTCTCGTTTAAAGTTCGACTTTGTACTCGGTTTACGACCAGTGCAATTATCACAGCGTATTGTTCGTTCTACTTCTTTATGTGTATATTTTTCAAAAATATTTATCAAAATAACATTCTGAAATTTTACAAATTAGACGCATTCAGTTCCATTTAAATTTTATTTTTTATAAATTATTTCGTTTCAGTTGCAGCCTACTATCTAATCAAAATTGATGTTTATCAAATATGTATCAGCTTTCTATAACATGTCATACATGTAACAAACACGTACGACTGTTAAAGTCATTAATTCTCTGTTTTTCCCTACTATATAACACTACACCCTAAACCATCTATATATACATAAAAATAGTCACAAATTAATAGGATTAACCATATATATATATATTCGTTTGAACATTTCAATTTCTTATCAATATGACAAAATTAAGGCAAAATATGCCAGCCACAATGTTTTTTTTAGCACTAGTTTTACCAACGTTTAAAGAACGCACTTAGCGCTAATAATGATTGTTACCAAAAGAAACTTACTGTCAGATTTACAACCAACATTGATGATTTGGTCTGCAACACAACTGGTTTTCGCAAGTAGTAGATAATTTAAAAGAACATTCATGATGGCGGTGTTATTGTCTCCATTGCTATTCACACATAAACCAGTAACTATTTATACATGTTATATTTAGTGCGTTGTCTAATTTAGTTTCGGTCTATTTTTTGGATGCATGACAATTTTGTCCTGTCATATTTCATTGTAACAGGTGTCAACAAAAAGTCACTTATGTAACATTATCAAATTTTCTTTATGAATCAATATTATAGGTATTTTTACTTGAGGTATCGGCATTGTATGGGAAGTTGATATTGACATTAACAAGTCACGGGCTTATTGCAAAGGTTATAAACAAGTGCAATTTGCAATTAACACAAATTATGGAGAACACATTCATAAAGAAAACTTGATAAATTACTGAAAAGTGGATACAAGATGTTTTCAAAGAAAGTAAAACAGATATTTATCTGAAATGCAACAATTTACAAAGTCATAATTTGGTATACTTAAATAAAGCAGCTTGACCGCACGTCCGTCCGTCGTTCATGTGTCAAAAAATCGTTCCAATTGTTTTAATTTCAAATCCCGTAGAGTTAGATAATAGAAATTGGTATGATTATTCAACACTACTAGACGTAGTGTCTCGTATAAGATGCAGTGTTCAAAACTTGTGCAAATGCACAAATATCGTGTATGTTTTCTAACTGTAAAACTACTTAGGGTTCGATATTAGTAGTGCATAAAAATTTCTACCTCCCATGATAATAAGCTACGTGTATCATGTGTATGTTTACTGAAAAAGAACTGATTATTTCTAAGATGAGTTATAATTTGCCTCACAATTTACTTCTTTACTCGAGATTTTCTTATCTCTATGTATCAATGTTTTCGTTCTCATCTGTGAATGAATTTGGATCTGTCGGCCTATTTGCTTTTCGGCATCGTTTCATAAAACTGTATACCTGGCTTTTATTTGGTGCTAATAGTCTCATTTCTAGAAGTGATTTCTCCAATTTCATAGTCATCGTTTTTTAAACTGTTTTTCTTGACATACATACATTAATTAAACGGGATTGTAACAAAATATTCTTTCGAAGATATTTCTTATGTTTGTAGAATGTTTCCTTTTTGAAAAAATATTACTGTTATAGCACTGAAAAAGTACTGAATTTACGAATTAAGGTGTGGAACCTAAACCTGAGATAATATGTCTTATTTTTACCTTACCTATCAATAATACGTCATAGATTTTCAATTTTGGTAATTTGAAAACACGAATTTTCGTTATTTTTGTTCATTTCTATGTATATTGACGTTTGTTTTTGTTGCACTTCAGTGTTCCTTGTATTTCTCTTATAGTTGACATGTTTCCCTCAGTTTTAGAACGTAACCGAAATCTGTTTTCTCTCAGTCGATTTATGACTTTTGAATAGCGGTCTACTACTGTTAACTATATTTAGACCAATAAATTAATTATCAAAATTTTCTCATTTTACTTCAGAAGATTAAATTGAACAAACATTTTGATTGATTTTTAAAGCGACTCATTCCAATGCTGTTAATCTTTAAGCGTCAAATCAAGGAGACATGGAGTATACGTAAATGACAAAAACATCGACAACATAAAAATGTTTAGAGACATATTAAGGTCATTATCAAATCTTTAACGACAGAGTAAGGTCTTCATAATAGGCATAGCTCACATTCACCTAAAAGTATGGAAAACTATCAATAAATTCAACATGAGTTATCAATGGCCTATTTTCAACATCAATTTGATGATCCTGTAACTAGATATAACGTTTGATTAGATTCCTGACAATCCACTCGAATTTGAACATGCACCGGAGTTGAACGAGATTGATAAGATAATTTTAAGACCTCATGTTCGTCTTTTAATCTTAATAAAAGGCAGTACAGAAACAATAAAAGAAACAAACAAATAAAGTTGTGTTTTAAGTGACTTATGTCATTTTTGATGAGTCATTGTTGGTTAAATTGTGTTATAGTTTGTTATTATGTTCTGTTCTAAAATACACTATTGTACCTGGTAAGGAGAGGATTGACGCTCATTCAAACAACTTCAACCCTGCCACATTATGTATGTGGCTGTCCTAAGTCAAGATCCTGTATTTCAGTGGTTGTCATCGGTTCCTTTCTACCATACTTGGTTTTGTTAATTGTTTCTTCATAAAATATCAAGCTTATGAACTTTTATAATGCTTCCAGGAAAAGATATTAAACTGAAAATAATACTATCACTTGTAACTAACACGTATAATCAAGATGTGTATGTCCGGAGAGGACGAAATTAAAAAAACACACCCAAAATACTGTCAATCGTAGTCCATTTAGATCGGAGTCAAAGTAACGCTCGTACCGGGTTTCGAACTGACAACCTTAGTTTCGAAAGACTGGTTATTATTGTAGATGAACTACTTATAACCCTTTTCTGTTAAATACCATCGGGTTCTAGATGCCTACCTGCATTTTTATTGCAAGCAAAAAGTCTAGATATCAAACTTTTATTTTAGGTCGGCTCTAATATTTGAGATGAAAGTATAAACAAGAAATATAGAAGATAATTGAGCAAATTTGTATCAGTATAGTTGAAGGATTCTGTAAAAATATTTTTTTTTCTTTTCCTGTGTTTCTTAAAGTTTAACACAGAGATTTAAATTACGTTTAATATGATACAAAAACATGTCTGCAATAAGGCGTGCACAGCTAGTGCCTATTGAAAAACATAATGTCTGTTCGAAGTTAAATAAAAAAAATCCACAAATACATTGCGGATTTAAATATCAAAGGGCTGTTAACATGTCTGGAGCAGATGATATCACAAATAGTTTTTGTTTAGATCTAGTTTAAAGATTTTAAGATGTAATTGTCGAATCGTACTTTGTGAACAGTTATTATACATGTTTTTACATTTCGTCCATAGTGTTGTCGTTTATATAAGAACTTATGATTGTTTACCTATATTTCAATATCTAAAGGAATAATAGTGTATCACCATTCAGAAGTCATAACAAATATACAAACAAATACACAAAATATATACTTCTGGCTATCCGTAACAGATACTTCTATTTATTTTTATTTTGTGAAAACATGTGGTTGTTCATTTAAGGATACCACATTTATTAGTCCGAAAAAGGATGATTTTTCTTTCCAGTTCCATGATTTGATTTGTAAGAGCAATGTTGTTATCCAACTCAGAATTGCCTTTTACTGTCTTTGTGTTGTGTGATATCTTTGATTTAACATTTCTGTAACTAGTTGACATTATCTGATATAGCTGCAAGAATAAAATAACTCATTTCTACTATTTATCATGTTAAATTTTAATACAAAGTAAACGTGTGTCACTAAATACTGACTACATTCATACCGCTTTCTATGAGGATCTTTGTCTTGTTCATATGGCTGCGGCGAACATCCTACATTGTGCAAAGGTTTTGTGGAAAACAAATAAGTCATGCTGTGCATTGTGGTAATGTAGCAAACAAGCAATTATTGAGTTGGTGTTATATTTTAAGAATAAAAGCTTATCGTCTTGATCGGGTTATTGTTAAAAAAAAAATTAATTGAAAGTACTCAAACAATATCAATGATTTAAAACTGTGTAGTTATTGTTTAGATTAAATTATTACAATATTTGGGCCTCTCACTAGCAAAAGCAGTTCATTAAAATTTTTGACATAGATATTTTTAAAAATATTTATATATTTTTTTGAATATACGTGTATATTACAACTTTAATGTGATGAGCATGTAGTTGGAGGAATACATTAACAGTTCCAATTTTGCAGCACCCGATACGTTTTCGACTATCAATATCAATCTTCAGGAATTCATGACGCAAAAGTGTTTAAAGATCTAAAAGTTATAAACCAAGTTAGAACTTAAAACCATAAATTGTGAAGGTTATACCCAACTCCAAAATTCATATTTCAATATAATTGTGTTTATGGTGGGGGAAAAAACAATTATAAAAATAATACCAATAGTATTATAAAATATTACTTGAATCAAACAGATAAATGCAACAATAGCTACGACATAAGGTTGGTATACATCTGCTGTCTCCCAAAACAAATCCACACAACCCTGCAACGAAAATCGACAAATTGGGAAAATGCATAAATGACAGATGTCCCTTGTTTAGACTTTTAAAAAACTTCCACATGATAATATCTATGTCAGGATTTAATTTTCTAAAGTTAAATTGATGGTTAAGTTCCGTTTGTTCCTATTTATTCAGTGTATACTTGTATGTCTATGTTGGTTGAATATGTGCGTTTACATTATTGTTTCTAATTTCAATGCGCGCATTGTTTGCATTACTGATACAATTGACAAAAGGATTATTTATAAGAAAAACTTCAAAGTGCGACGGGAACGACAAAATACGACACAGTTAAACTTAAGTATCGCTTATCATGCTAATATGCGATAATTCAGTGATAAAGTAAAATGGTAAAAATGAGAATGGAAATGGGGAATGTGTCAAAGAGACAACAACCCGACCAAATAAAAAACAACAGCAGAGGGTCACCAACAGGTCTTCAATGTAGCGAGAAATTCCCGCACCCGGAGGCGTCCCTCAGCTGGCCTCTAAACAAATATATACTAGTCCAGTGATAATGAACGCCATACTAATTTCCAAATTGTACACAAGAAACTAAAATTAAAATAATACAAGACTAACAAAGGCCAGAGGCTCCTGACTTGGGACAGGCGCAAAAATGCGGCGGGGTTAAACATGTTTGTGAGATCTCAACCCTCCCCCTATACCTCTAACCAATGTAGAAAAGTAAACGCATAACAATACGCACATTAAAATTCAGTTCAATAGAAGTCCGAGTCTGATGTCAGAAGATGTAACCAAAGAAAATAAACAAAATGACAATAATACATAAATAACAACAGACTACTAGCAGTTAACTGACATGCCAGCTCCAGACTTCAATTAAACTGACTGAAAGATTATGATTTCATCATATGAACATCAGGCACAATCCTTCCCGTTAGGGGTTTAGTATCATACCATCATAACATATATGAGAAGAACATAACCCGTGTCATGCCAACAACTGTTTTTAGAATAAATGTGTTTAGTTCCGATGCATAGACCTTATCAGTGACTCAATATTAACGCCAAAATATGCAATCTTTAATGACTTGACAACAGTATCGTAATTATATCCCTTCTTAATAAGTCTATTCAAAGGTTTTGTAAGTTTCTGAGGTGAATACTGACACCTTTGTGCTTTATAAAGAATATTTCCATAAAAAATTGGATGTGAAATACCTGAACGTATTAGAAGTCTGCATGTTGAGCTATATTTACGAATGATGTCTTTATACCAATGATAAAATTTAGTAAATGTTTTGACTAGTTTGTGATATCGAAAACCCTGGTGTAATAATTTTTCAGTAATACATAAATTTCTCTCGTTAAAATCTAAAACATTGTTACATACACGAGCGAATCGTACAAGTTGAGATATATAAACACCGTAAGATGGTGACAAGGGAACGTCACCATCTAAAAACGGATAATTAACGATAGGAAATGAAAAATCATCCCTTTTATCATAAATTTTAGTATTCAGCTTTCCATTAGTGATATAGATATCAAGATCGAGAAAAGGGCAGTGGTCATTGTTAGTATTAGCTTTATTTAAAGTAAGTTCAACAGGATAAATTTCATTAATATACATACTGAAGTCGTCATTATTGAGAGCCAAAATATCATCCAAATATCTAAAAGTATTATTAAATTTGTTTATCAGATGTTGTTTCGATGGGTCTTTGCTTATTTTTGTCATAAATTGTAACTCATAACAATACAAAAACAGGTCCGCAATAAGTGGTGCACAGTTAGTCCCCATTGGAATTCCGATAATCTGACGATATACGGAATCCCCAAAGCGAACAAAAATGTTATCTAGTAAAAATTCAAGGGCATATATAGTATCAAAGCATGTCCAATTAACATAGTTTTTTTGTTTATTGCTACTAAAAAATGACCTAAAAGAGTTTGAACATATATATTCACATTCTGATTTTTTGAATGCCCAATTAATTAGGTGTGTGAATTTTTTCTTAATGAGAATGTGAGGCAATGTGGTATACAGGGTAGAAAAATGAAAACTTTGAACAGATTCAAAATCACCAATATAAGCATGCAATTTATCAAGTACTTCCAACGAGTTCTTGACACTCCAAAAGTAATTTATTCCACTATTTTCGAAGGCCTTATTTGAACAATTTATTATCAGGTTTTTAATTGTACCAAGTGTGCTGGTAAGAAGAATAGACAATTTAGTAGTTGAACAATGGCTTGAAGACGAAATAAATCTATATTTGTAAGGGGTTTTGTGTAGCTTCGGAAGCCAATACATAGTTGAGACTTTCATTGTATTTGGCTCTGCTTGTAAAGCGGTGGCTAAAAGTTTATGGTTGTTACAGATTTCGTTTTCTGAAAATGGAGTCAGTTGGAATGTTGGTGAATTGGTGATTTCCTTTTTCAGAACCTCAATGTAAACTTTACGTCAAACAATAATAATATTATTAGCAGCTTTATCGGCCGGGACAAAAACAAATACCTTGGCTAGTTCTTTTAGTTTATGTTTGATACGAGAAATAGGTTTATTGTGGTTATTGTTAATAGTAAAATGTTCTTTAAAATGTTGAATACGTATATCAACTATCTTCATTACTGAATTAAAAAAACAGTCCAAAGATTTTTTGTCAGCTTTTTCCCGTTTTATCCATTTCATACAGTAAGTATGGAGTGAGTCGTGGATGATATTACGACACTCATTCCAATTAATAATTGACGGGGGACGATATTTAGGTCCTTTACTGAGGAATGATTTTAACTCTCGGTCTTGAACGATGTTAAGATCTCCTGTTATAACATGGGAAATGGGTCCATAAATATATTCGGAATTACTGCAATTACATGAAGTAGGTGTATTTTCACTGATATTAACATCTTTACACAATTGACTATAATTAAACACAAATTTCCGGGTAGATTTCTTGTAAATATAACAAATAAGAGGTAGCTCAGTATTGTCAAAATATCCTGGAATTTGTTCTTTAACAGAATGGTCGTTAAATATACCGGCAATATTTACAAAATCAAAGCCTTTATTGACATACTTAATTTTAATAAAATGTTTTTTATGATCTTCAGGGCGATCAATTTTGGGAAATAATTTAGAATAACAATATGCCATAATAATTTGAACAATTTCATACTTTGGACTGCTATATGAAATTGTGTTGCAATCCTCCAAAATTTTATTTAACTTATTAACCGGTAACGAACAGAGTTTTGTTAACAGATAATGTCTGCCGTTGTTTTTTGAAATAGAAATTAGGTCCGAAATATTGGTATGATTGGCCCGAAATTTTCTTTGATTGCGATTTGTTCTACGACCGTGAGAACGTTTTTTACGAACAGTTTTAGAAACTATATCCAAAATGTTAACGGAATTGGTTCTAGATATATTACCAATTCCCATGATATTATCATTTAGACCGAGAGGGTAAACTGTCTGTAATTTTTTAATCCAATTTAATTCAATTATTTTCCGTGATCGTACAAACTTTGAATGTGATTCACCAGGCTGCTTATTTACTACCTCTAAAGGTTGAACTGCTAAATATTTAGAAGGATGGTTGTGCTTCTTAAGGTGTTGGTAAATGATACTTTTGAATTTATTGGGTCTCTTAAAACGATACAGATGTTCTTGCTAAAAATGTCAAACGCTATCAGTATTAATTACCCGAAAAAGATAGGGTATATCAGGGTAGGACTGATAGCTGACTAAATAGTAGAATGGGGCTGAATATTGAAATACTACTTTTTGATAAATATTCCTAAAGTAATGAACTAGAGCAGTTCTCGCTCGGACACACACTCCATAATCTAGTATATTATAAGAGCATAAACCTGAAGCACGGGGAGGCACTCTACTGCCTCCACACGGCACTAAAGACAAACTCTGTAAAAAATAAAAATGAGAATGGAAATGGGGAATGTGTCAAAGAGACAACAACCCGACCAAATAAAAAACAACAGCAGAGTGTCACCAATTCCACTGTTAACGCGAAGGACTGTTAGCGCGCGGAAGTATTCACTTTTGCACAGTTATTCAAATGAAAGGTTAACTGTAGGAAAACAAATGACCCAAAACAAGAAAATATGTTGATATATAATGAAACATGTGATGTCCATTTGTACGCAGAATTTTCTTCAAAACATATGAGTCATTTACTTAATTAGAGAAAAGCTGGATTCAAGGATTGGAGTTACATTATCAAAATTTATGCAAACTATATGCACTACGATGATACATTTGCCTTCTATCAAAGAAGTATCAAGATAAAGAAATCATACAAAAGATCACATGATCACTGAAGTTCACAAGAACCACAAAGTAGACCACTCTAGTCAGGTCAATTAGGTCAGAATTAATTGATTGTGGTTTTGGGTTTTCAAAGGTACATACCACACGCTGAAATCAAGGGGAATATTTGAGATGAGATGTTGATTGTCTTTTGAAGTACTCAATGGGATGCCTTTAAAAAAAAACAATGATTATAAAGAATTCCTCAGCTGTATTCGGCAAAACTTTTAGGAATTGTTGGTTCTCAATGCTCTTCAACTTCGTACTTTGTTTTGCCTTTACAATATTTTTTTTTTGTTTCGAGCGTCACTAATGAGTCTTTTGTGGACTAAACGCTCGTCTGGGCCAAATACAAAATTTTAATCCTGGTATCTTTAATGACTTTATATATAATGCATTCACATATCAATTGAAGACAATGAATCGGGCTAATATATAGGTAAAATTTATGCATTTGTATTTTTTTTTTGTCTTGAAAACGCATACTTTGTTTACTACTGGATATTTGTCGACTATTTCAGAAAATTCGTATTGGAAAGTTTATGTACGTTTTCAAGAATAATAAGCAATATATCTTTAAAAAAACGGTTGATAAAAGAAGTCAATACAACTACATGCAAGGTGATTTTCTGTTTTAGCTTCTATTATTATGTTTTAATGGATATACTATTGTCATGCTTGGTACAAAAAAATAAGATATCAAAAATACTCCGAAAAAAATCAAACTAAAGTATTTAATTAAATAACAAAATCAAAAACTTAAACAAATCAAACGAATTGATAATAATTGCGGAAGCCCTGGAGTGCCATGCAAAAAAAAAAATTTCAACTTGTGCGCACAAGTTACTATCTTGCGCGCACAAGTTACACAACTTGTGAGCACAAGTTACACGTGATCTTATAGACATGCGCTGTTTGGCTAAAGAGACTACTTTATGGAACGCCGTAGCTGCCGAATACAAACATATGTTTATATACATGAATCCACATACTTTTCAATATCTGTACTTGTTTTTTTCTATGTATACACATTCTTTTCCTAAATATGCACATCGTTTACCTTATATGCATATACTTTTCTATATATGCACATATATGCGGATTTTTTTATATATCCATTTGCACATAGTTAACCTCATATGCATATACTTTTTTTCTATATATGCACCTACTTATTTTACATATGAATGTACAAATGTAGTTCTGCATGTGAATACTTTTCTCAGTATATATGAACATAGTTTTTCAACGTGAGAATTACAATTCATATTATGCTTTTATGTTGTTTTTTTTTTTTCAAATTGAACTAAGGGTTCCAATATCACAAAAAGAATGTTTATTAAGAATTTCTTAATGATGTATGTTGTAAAATAAGGAACTTTTGAAATCATTTTCATATGAATGCAATACTATTTTGGCATGTATGATGGTATGGCGCTGTTGTCTTCATCTACAGTCACTTGTTTTAATGCCATAACTTTGTATTTTGTATGAGTCGTTTGTATTACATTTTAACACAAGGATTATTACCACTAATGGCGTGTTGAATTCAGTGATTTTTGTCCCAACAATTCAGTGATAACGGGTCACAAGTTGTATTAATGCATTTTAGTTTGGTTTCCGCACTCTGTCGTTAATTTTGCCTTATCCAAAATGATTGAAATTCACACACAATGTTGATAATCACACAGAGTTAGGCCGAGTTAGAATTTGGGCAGTAATTTTTTGCACAATTATGCCCCTTTATAACTTGGAAAATTGAAAATTTTAAGCGGGGGCATTCGTGCTTTCAGACTTTATTTTTGATACAGGTTTTATGTTTTATTAGTAAAAACATTAGAAAGAGCCGAATGCACTTTGTCGGTGTGGGAATAATCTATAAAAAGTGAATGTAAAATGTCATAGAGTGAGACAAAGGTATTACTGTCCAGTGATGGCGAAAACTATTTCTATAGAGCTTTATATTTTCGGTATTAGAATACCTGGATGCTTCATACTTTGTTTGTAATAGCCTTATGTTTCGAAGTTTCTGTCTGTCATATATATTCTTTGGTCTTGACCTATTATAAATTGTACAGCGACTGGTTGAACAAAATTATAGTTTTTTTGTCATGTGAATTTCTCCCTTTTTATGAGTGATCAATGTTAAAATTACGTTATTTTGTACGTTTCTTAGATGTAATAACGCAGTAGGTCAACTATATATGTGGCACATTTTCATGATTCATAATTCTTTGGTCAATGTTAATTTTTTTCTATAAAGAGTGGAGAAGAATGGCCCATTGAATTTCTTGATGTCTTTAAAAAGATGCCTATTATCAAAATGTTAATCACAATCCAAATGTAGATATGTCAAACGTATTTAAAGGGACCATACTTGCTCAAACTATCCAGGGTTTTACTTTTGCAGTAATATCAAGCTGGGCTCTTGGGCCATTTTATCAATTTGATCAGTAATTCTATATTATATCTTAAAGAGACAAAAATATTGATAGAATCATGTATTCATTTTCAAGTTGTAAGCTTTTGATAATTTGGGGTCGGGTGGGAGTAATGTATCTCTCTTGAATTTTTCTCTTTGTATACGAAAGTAATTATATATATATATATAACTTCGTTAAAATATTAAAAAAATAAACTGTTTTCACAGAAATGGTTATGTAACGCCTTTTTGTAATTTTGACAATGCAAATGTTGAAACCATAATTATAGCAATACTTTAACATGAAAGTTATGGAAATATTCAAAGTTGATGAACCACGACTGAAAGTACATGGCTGAACAATATCCATGGAAATGAGATGTGCCAATATACAACTACATACAAAATACCATAAGTCGTTCCCTTTAAACAAACATGAACTTGTAAACTATGTAAAAGTTTCAAGTTAATGAACCATGATGAGAGGGTGGGCTTTATAACCTGCATAGACATATGACTTGCAAATGCCAATAAATTTTCAAAGTCAATGGACAATTACTGAGGGGACAGGGCCAAATATTATCTATGGAAATGAGATGTTCCAATACTTATACAACTGCATAAAACATTTCATTGAACCACCACTTGTGGTTCAACATAAACTAGACCTAATCACAAACTAATACATTGTGAAGCCAACGCCGACGCCGTAAAAATAAAATGTATACGTATTGAAAAGCTTTAAAAAGCTATGAATATCAAGTATGATATGGCGTGCTGCAGTGCTGCATTATGATTTGTCTGATTTACTCTGTATTTCTTGTTTTGCGTCTACATTTTCAGCATTTGGGGATAAAGTGAGAGTGCAAACACAAACAAAAAAATAAATGAAATTTTCCTAGTTATAATGGAGCAGAACTGTAGTACAGCAGGTGACTTTTTGCGTTTGATAGTTTTTTACCTTTGTGCATGAGCTTTATCAAATTAAGTAGAGGCAATGTTGAATTGGCAATTTAAAGTTGAATTAGAATGCATCAAAATAAAATGGAAAGATGGAAGGACAGACGGTAAAATGGACGATCAAGGGTTTTACATGTATAATGCCACATACGCCTATCGGCAGGGCATAAAAAAAATATTCCCCCGTCTTTGGTCCTTTCTATAACATCATAATAATAGAAAACAATTCACATTTTGAGATCTTAGACTATACTGAATACTTTGAAAACACATTTAAATTGGTAAAGAAAACGGCAATTTAAATTAAGTTTTATAATAAAATTGAGAATGGAAATGGGGAATGTGCCAAAGAGACAACAACCCGACCATAGAAAAAAAACAACAGTAGAAGGTCACCAACAGGTCTTCAATGTAGCGAGAAATTCCCGCACCCGGAGTCGTCCTTCAGCTGGTCCCTAAACAAATATATACTAGTTCAGTGATAATGAACGCCTAATTTCCAAATTGTACACAAGAAACTAAAATTAAAATAATACAAGACTAACAAAAGCCAGAGGCTCCTGACTTGGGATAGGCGCAAAAAAGCGGCGGGGTTAAACATGTTTGAGAGATCTCAACCCTCCCCCTATACCTCTAGCCAATGTAGAAAAGTAAACGTATAACAATACGCACATTAAAATTCAGTTCAAGAGAAGTCCGAGTCTGATGTCAGAAGATGTAACCAAAGAAAATAAACAAAATGACAATAATACATAAATAACAACAGACTACTAGCAGATAACTGACATGTCAGCTCCAGACTTCAAATAAACTGACTGAAAGATTATGATTTCATCATATGAACATCAGGCACAATCCTTCCTGTTAGGGGTTTTGTATCATACCATCATAACATATATGAAAAGAACATAACCCGTGTCATGCCAACAACTGGTTTTTGAATAAATGTGTTTAGTTGTAAGAATGCATTTTTGACCCGTTAGTGGTAATAACCCTTGTGTTAAAATTTAATACAAATAAATCGACTCCTTCAATGTTTTGACATGAAAACCAAGTGACTATAGATGAAGACAACAGCGCCATACCATCATCCATACCAAAATAATATTGCATTCATATAATCAGATGGTCCGCAGGGCGCAGCTTTATACGACCGCAGAGGTTGAACCCTGAACGGTTGGGGCAAGTATGGATACAACATTCAAGCTGGATTCAGCTTTACATTTGGATTGTGATTAAATAGTTGACACAGCATAGGTTTTGGACACAGAATGAATGTGGTCTAATGAACTTAAAATATTTTTTTTGCCTTTGAGCAATCACTATGCTGTTGAATATTAATCCTCTCAAAAAAATGTTTGAAGAAATTTTCTTTTTATTTATGAAATCTGAAATGAGAAAAATTTAAACCCCCCCCCACCATTTTTTTCACATCCCCCTTTCCCTTTTTTCAAAACTGATCTCAATTCAAATTTCTAATGGAGTTTGCAACAATAACTGAGTAAAGTAGTAAAAATGAATATACATTGCATATTGTATAAAACAATGATTTAAGTTGATTCAACTACTATTCTGGACAAAGAAAGATAACTCCAATTGATAATTTCTTGCTATTGCACAATATTGTGCAATTAGATATTTCTTGCTATTGCGCAATACTGTGCAATTGAAAATATTTGCTATTGCACAATACTGTGCAATTGAAGATTTCTTGCTATTGCGCAATACTGTGCAATTGAAGATTTCTTGCTATTGCTGAATACTGTGTAATTTAAAATTTCTTGCTGTTGCACAATACTTTATATAATAATTTTGGATCCTGATTTGAACCAACTTGAAAACTAGGCCCATAATCAAAAATCTAAGTACATGATTAAATTCAGCATATCAAAAAAGCTAAAGAATTCAATTTTTGTTAAAATCAAACTTAGTTGAATTTTGGACCCTTTGGTATTTAATGTAGACCAATTTGAAAACGGGACTAAAAATTAAAAATCTACATACACAGTTAGATTTGGCATATCAAAGAACCCCAATTATTCAATTTTTGATGAAAACAAACACAGTTTAATTTTGGACCCCGATTTGGACAAACTTCAAAACTGGGCCAATAATCAAAAATCTAAGTACAATTTTAGATTCAGCATATCAAAGAACCCCAAGGATTCAATTTTTGTTAAAATCAAACTAAGTTTAATTTTGGACCCTTTGGACCTTAATGCAGACCAATTGGAAAACGGGACCAAAAATTAAGAATCTACATACACAGTTAGATCAGGCATATCAAAGAACCCCAATTATTCAATTTTTGATGAAATCAAACAATGTTCAATTTTGGACCCTTTGAGCCCCTTATTCCTAAACTATTGGGACCAAAACTTCCAAAATGAAACCCAACCTTCCTTTTGTGGTCATCAACCTTGTGTTTAAATTTCATTGATTTCTATTTACTTATACTAAAGTTATTGTGCGAAAACCAAGAATAATGCTTATTTGGACCCTTTTTTGGCCCCTAATTCCAAAACTGTTTGAACTAAAACTCCCAAATTCAATCCCAACCTTCCTTTTTTGGTCATAAACCTTGTGTCAAAATTTCATAGATTTCTATTTACTTAAACTAAAGTTATAATGCGAAAACCAAGAAAATGCTTATTTGGGCCCTTTTTGGCCCCTAATTCCTAAAATTTTGGGACCAATACTCCCAAAATCAATCCCAACCTTCCTTTTGTGGTTATAAACCTTGTGTTAAAATTTCATAGATTTCTATTCACTTTTACTAAAGTTAGAGTGCGAAAACTAAAAGTATTTGGACGACGACGACGCAAGACGACGACGACGCTAACGTGATAGCAATATACGACGAAAAATTAAAATTTTTGCGGTCGTATAAAAATGATTCCAACAGTTGCTTAATTGAACAACATACATCATTAAGAAATTCTTAATAAACATTCCTTTTATGATATTGGAACCCTTAGTTCAGTTTGAAAAACACAACAACAGAAAAGCATAATATGAATTGTAATTCTCACGTTGAAAAACTATGTTCATATATATTGAGAAAAGTATTCACATGCAAAACTACATCTGTACATTCATATGAAGAATAAGTATGTGCATATATAGAAAAAAAAGTATATGCATATGAATATAAAAAAGAAGATGTGGTATGAGTGCCTATGAGACAACTGTCCACAAGAGACCAAAATGACACAGACATTATCAATTATAGGTCACCGTACGGCCTTCAACAATGAGCAAAGCCCATACCGCAATATCAGCTATAAAAGGCCCCGATGTAAAACAATTCAAAAGAGAAAACTAACGGCCTTATTTATATAAAAAAATGAACGAAAAACAAATATTAATATGAAGTTAACTATGTGCAAATATATATAAAAACAAAATGCGCATATATGTGCATATAAGGTAAACGATGTGCATATGTAGGAAAAGTATGTGCATATAATTTAGCCCAGGTGGTCGTGTGGTCTAGCGGGACGGCTGCAGTGCAGGCGATTTGGTGTCACGATATCACAGTAGCATGGGTTCGAATCCCGGCGAGGGAAGAACCAAAAATTTGCGAAAGCAAATTTACAGATCTAACATTGTTGGGTTGATGTTTAGACGAGTTGTATATATATATATATATATATATATATATATATATATATATATATATAAAGTAAGTGCATATAAAGTTAACTATGTTCATATATATGAAAAGTATGTGTATATATAGAAAAAAACATGTGAGATATTGAAAAGTATGTGCATTCATGTATTTAAACATATGTTCGTATTCGACAGCTACGGCGTTCCATAAAGTAGTCTCTTTAGCAAAATAGCGCATGTTTATAAGATCACGTGTAACTTGTGCGCACAAGTTGTACAACTCGTGCGCACAAGTTGTACAACTCGTGCGCACAAGTTGTGTAACTTGTGCGCACAAGATAGTAACTTGTGCGCGCAAGTTGGTAACTTGTGAGCACAAGTTGAATTTTTTTTTTTTTGCATGGCACTCCAGGGCTTACAATTGTCATATACCTGTCTTGGTACGGGAATTTCCGTTCGAAGAATATGGTGGATTAAACGTGGTTTTATAGTTAGCTTAACCGTTTACTTGTATTTTCTGTCCAGCTTTTTGCATCCGTGCTTATTGATTACCGTATAATATGTCAACGGCAGTTCGTGTTGAAATTTTTGTGTTTTTTTTTCATCGGTAAATGTCATTGTAATATCGTACTGTGTGTAAATCACTTTGCTTTAACTTACTAATAACAGAATCAGGTGTTGACAATTGAATTCGATAACAATACTAATAATCACAACACACTTACATTTGTCCAACGAACCTTTGACATTTTTAGCTTTAACACACAAGAAATAAACAAGCAACATTTTTTTATATTTATAACAACAAACTTCTCAATATGTTGTTGTTTCCCTCGTCAAAAGAAGAGATGTATTATTAGAATAGATATAAGAAATTTGGTATGAGTACCAATGAGACAACTCGCAATCAAAGTCACAATTGGTAAAAGTAAACAATTATAGAATGTTAAGAAGCTACTGTTAAAGTACTATAGCTTATTTTTTTGACAGGACTACATTTAAACTGTATTCAGCATTCTATTATTATAACTGAAATTAAACTTCTTACCTTCTTATTGATGTAATCCGTTGTGTTACAAGGTCCTGGAATTTGCCATCCATGAATTTCTATTGAATTGCAGCAAGCCAAGGGAAAATCAATGGGATTTTGCATGATATAACTGTGGAAGGGTTCTCCCCATGTCTCACTGAAGGAATGCAACGTTTTAAAATCAGTATATCCGTTGAATCCACAACAATTGAACTGAAACAGCAAGATGTGTTATGTTACTGTTTTACCGGACGATTCTTATCAATATCTGATAGAAATGGTAAAATCTTAGAAGTTGTTACGGCGACAATCAAAAATTGATATGACGTCATCGATAAGCTTTATGCACAAAACATTCATGATAAAAGCAAACATACTAAACATTTTCGAAAGGCTTATATTATGTACATAAATTAAGCCGTTAGTTTTCCCGTATTGTATTGCATTTGTCATTTCGGAGCCTTTTATAGCTGACTAATCGGTATTGGCTTTGTTCATTGTTGAATGTCGTACGGTGACCTGTAATTGTTAATTTATATGTCATTTGATCTCTTGTGGAGAGTTGTCTTGTTGGCAATCATACCACATCTTCTTCTTTATATTATACATGATTTTATAGTTGTCTTATTCTTAATAAAGTACTACTGTATCGAAAAAAAAAATCACCAAAGATATTTTGCTTATTTTTTACGCCTGATGAGCGTTAAGTCTACAAAAGACACTTCATATTATGGGCATAAAATACAGAGCAGAAGGAGATACTAACTCGTCAAAGTTTAAAACGTTGTTTTCGAGTCTTGGGATATAATAAGTTTGTTTATTCAAACAAGTTAATCTACTTTGGGACATATAGACACCGAAATGAATTTTTAGTATCCTTTACATTTCTAGACATGTTAGTGTTCCTTGATCCATGGCGTCTGCTTCCCACTTGAGTGACATCTAGTGGGTAAGGGGGAGGGTCTTGTAATAATAACAGGGTCAAAATTGAAAGCCATGTAACATTTGGTATCTAATATCACATAGAAAAGTACAAAATTATAAAGAATAGAAATAGAAATAGAATATAAAATGAAATTCAAAATAGTGTGGCTGTGGCCATTGATTGACACATTAAATTCATCCATTGACTGGGACAATTTACGTGAACGTTTTTCTGTAACGACCACTGTTCACGACGTACCTGCGATAGACATTTAAACTGTGGGGTCACCAAAGGTTTCTTAACGCCTTTAATTATAAAATAATTCGAAAGATTAATCAGGAATAACCTTTATTTTTTTATTTATATAATTGAAATAAATCAAAACATCGTGTTATTTCTGATTAATTTTTCGAATTACGTTATTAAGGTGTTGAGAACCTTTGGTGACCCCATAGTTTAAGTGTCTTTTAAAAGTACATAGTGAGCAGTGGTCGTTACATATAAACGTTCACGTAAATTGTCCCAGTCAATGGATGCATTTAATGTGTCAATCAATGGCCACAGCCACACTGTTTTGAATTTCATTCTATATAAAAATGCGTTATAAATCCAATTATGGACCCTTGCGGGTTATTAATTTTATACAATGATTACAATGAATATGAATACCTGTTGCATGACAAGGTTCCATGCAGTACTGACAGAATCGTTGGATCTGAAACCTCGATAAGATTCATCTAAACTTTTATGGAAGTACAAATAAACGCCTTTGTTCAGCTGGAAGTAAAGTAAAGTAAGTCTTCAAATAGGTTAAAAAAAAGGAAACAGAATAATTGATCAAATAAGAAATCCTTTTTTTAGTTATGATGCCAACAAAATCAACGATTTTGAACAAAAGTCATCTGTAATGCTCAATATTTAGGTATACTCAAAAAGAGGGGAACGGTTCTCGAACTCATTATAAATTAAACAAACAGACATAGTTGTCTCCCAAAGTCAGGCAAAAAACACATATGGTCATAATTCGTTACCTGGACAAACCCTACCCTCCCCTATCAGAAAGGCATCTTCATGTTTATCATATGAAATAATGTCAATTTGATCTTTGTATTTTCGTTTCAGTTAATTAGTGCAAAAACAGTTTTTTGAAATCTTAATGAGATCACAACCAAGTGTTTTGGAGACAAACTTATTCATAACGTATTAAAGATCCCCAACCAACAACAAAAGAGTGGCTTCTTAATCGAAACTGTTCTATAACGATTATTCTCGCATTTTTTTTTTCAATTCCTTTGTGAAGGATAATTGTTATTTACTTGTAAATCAATTTAAGTTTAAAATTAACGGTGCCATTTCAACCACGTGAAACCCTTTTGTACAAATTGTTTTCACAAAAGTAGTTTTAATTGAATTATCTAAGAATGTTTTTAATGTGAGTAAAACAGCGTCGACAAGCTCCATCAACATCATAAATACGTACGACAGTTTGAAAAGAGGAAAATAGCACAACTCCAATGATCTGTGTTACCATCAGTATACTCAGAGCTACCACATACTGTAACAAACAATTATAGCTTTTATTTTTTTAGTGACATGTCTGACAATACAAACAAGTGTTTTTAGATAAGAGTAAAAGTAGGTATCAATTCTTATTCATAAAAAAATATAGTTGGTATTGTATAGAGACAAATGTCAACACAAAGATTTCAATCGAATCTAACAGTGTTAAATGGAATTGTGGTAATACAACTTTGTTAATTCTTCAAAAGTAAGGTGATATATCTCCCTTATTCGTAGCTTTCAATCCATGTTTGAATTTGGATATATATTTTTTTGGTACAATTAATTTAGAACGATTTATAAATTTTGCTTTTACCACTAAGTTCATGCCTCTGTTGTGAGATTGTTAGTTTCCGAGGGTTTCACTAACCCAGTAACGTACTAGCTTTAAAATATGGATCTTGTTTTTGGAAATTATTCTAACTTCAGGACTGAAAACCCTCATGTATAGTTTCAAAATCTTGTTCGATTTTGTTGTATATACTTATGGTCCTATTTGGTTCAGCACTTCGAGGTTTTTTGAAGGTTTTCAAATTTCAAATTTGTTTTGCCTCGAGAGTCACTGAAGAGAGATTAATTGTTGAAAATGCATCTTGATGCAGTACATTGATAACCTCTCTGTTAAGAAAAAAAAATGCATTCATATTAGAAATCTACTTTGTCAACGTTTCAAATGTTACTGCTATCGACCATGTGTTTCATTAATGTATTTTCCTCAGACACGAAAACATATATATGCACAAACAGGATTGCATGCCTTATATAATTTTCGTTTATTGTTACCGAATAAATTATGTCAAAAGTTTTGATTGTTGGATTTTAAGTATTACATTTTCAGTCTCCAGCATCACTGAAGAGACATCTCTTGTTGACATGCGCATTTGCTGCAGAAAAAAACTATACTCATCTGTAAACGTCATGTTTACAGCTTACTTTAGCAGTCTCTAATAAAGTAATCAACAATTTAAACAAATACATACCATCATTGTCAAACATCTTGAATTATAATATGTGCCAACAAAACCAAGGACTGCAATTGTACTGATTATTACTCCATACACCAGAGGAATAACTCCCAATGCTTTAACGAAACCCGCCAATTCTAAGTCTTCGATCGGGTCTGAATTTGTAATATTTGGCGGTTTTTTTATGGCTATATATGGATAAATGTTGATATCTGACAAATGGAGATAAATATGTTATTTCATATAATAAAATCAATATAATCGTTTTTAAGTATGTGTTCTTATGAAACTTAGTATGCTTTAGGATTATAAACATTAACGTAGATAATTCTATTATTGTTTTACTTTATGTATGTTAATCCACCCTTTTCTACATAATAAAATATCAGGAATATGGCAGTTGTTGTCCATTCGATTGATGTGTTTGAGCTTTTGATTTTGCCAGGGACTTTCCGTTTTGAGTTTTCCTTAGACTACTAGTATTTTTTTCTAGTATTTTTTTCTGATTTAACTATTTGCATATTGCGGTTCGTAAAGCAAATAAGAAATTAAATATGGTAGTGAGATTTTTTTAGTGTTATTGAAATATTTTTTTACGTATTGACAACAAATTCATAACAAAATAAATTGATCATACATACTACGATGAAAATTGTGTGGCGTTGTCGTTTACAAAGACTTATCACCCAAGCTTTTGGATGTGATAACAGATTGTTTTTCCATTTTAATGTGAATTACTTTTAAATCAATTTCAATTTGTTGTTGGTCACCGGATATTTTGCTTGATATAAACATTCCAATGACTATTTTAAATTGTACACAGTTATAAGTAGTCATAATTTTTTCGTCAAATTGTCTTCACGATTTAATTTTTACTTAATTTCTATAATTCTATCAGCAGAAGGAAATCTCCTCTATTAAAAAGATAATCTCTTTTTTTTCTAAAATTCAAACGGATAGGGGCCAGCTGAAGTATGCCTCCGGCTGCGGAATTTTCTCGCTGTCTTGAAAATTCCCTTGTTGGCCTTCGACTATTTTCCGCTCTTTTGTTGGGTTGTTGTGCCTTTGACACATTCCAAATTTCCATTCTCAATTTTATTTTTTTATATCATACACATGTAACAAAAATATTATCAAAAGTAATTTAAATGTTAATCAATAAACCCAAAGTGGTGCAGAAACTGTATATCATTAATTTTGTTAATCAGTTAGTTATTTGACCCATAATAATACAATTCAGATACTAGTAAACTTTTGACAGAGGATGCCCACCGCTTTCAGTAATCAAACAATGTTATCCGTTGTTGTATTTTTAAATCTGACAGTTTGAACGTTTTTATTTATAAAGATTTTGAAGTAATAATTTAACATTTTAAAGGATCAATAAAAGTTCATGATTTGTCAATTACAATTACAATATAGGTAAATCCCATCAAAATATAAATTGTTATATTCTTTCCTCTTAAGAAATTTTATATTAATATCTTATAGTTTTGTTCCATCCGTTGACACCTAGATTGGTTTATTAATTGGCAAGGACGTCATAATTTTATTCATATTCAATTCGACACAAATAGTCAAAGTAATACGTTAAAACAGAGCCTATAAAACTTGACATTTGAATAATGCAAACACTATGTTCATTTTGTATATTAGATAATATTCTCAACTCTGTATTTCATGTATATCTATTACTAGTATTCACCATAATATGATACTGAAATTAGCTATATTGAACTCATTTTTATAATATGATTCATTGATTCCTAAATACCTATTAGACTACTAATAGTTGGAGAAACTAATTTTCTGATTATTCAAGTTATTTCATCTGGTTATTGCTAGGTGTATCGTTCTTTCAATTTATTTTTATTTTTGTCTTTTTATGTTAATTATTGTCAATGCAGAATAAGTCTGACAAAAAGCCATAGTATGAACCGTATGCAGCAGTGTAATTTATTCATGATTTCAATGTTTTTCAAACCAATCTTTGTTAAACGTTTTTGTCTTAAATATTTCATTTTGTTCACTGACTTCACTTGCTTAATAAATTATTATGTATCTGTAAATTTCAACAAAATATTATTTGCTCATGCATTTATTTGTAAAGTAATACTCAACAGTCATTATTTATGTAAAGAACACACAATTAGACAGACTGTTAATATATGTGCAAGCTTTTCTTAAATTTTTGAAAAGATGTCTGAAGTCATTAGAATATTATATCTTTCTAAAGACAAACACGAGTCATTTGTCAACAGATGAGGGTGATTTATGGAAGTTATCTAATTTATTTTTAATATGATCATATTATAATGGATTCAAACGTATTCTTAATACGTATCATATACTGAGTATTCACATCACTAACTTGTCAATGTTTGCTTTGTCTTAATCGCATAATATCAATAGTATATAAATGTCATGTCATTCACTAATGTCTTGTTTAAATGTATGTATGCACTGCAGTTTGAACACCAAAAAGAACAAAAATTAAAAAAAAAAACAGTCATTATTTGTATATTTCAGATCTGTCATCCTCTTCTTTATTATGATTAAAAAAATATGTGTTCGTTATGCATTCAATTAATAAAACATCCTTCTCTGTTGCTTTAATATTTTCTTATTATTCTACTCTACATGCAATTAGCTTGATAGTGCTATTTTCACCATCTGATGATATATTATGTCATCACATTTGCTGAAGAAATCCGAATCAAATGATATCGTGATATAATCCCCAAGAATGAAAAATAACGAAAATACCGAACTCCGAGAAAAATTCAAAACGGAAAGTCCTTATCAAATAGCAAAATCAAAAGCTCAAACAAATCAATCAACTGAATGTACAACTGTCAGATATTTTACTTGGTACAGTCAATTGCTTATGTAGAAAATGGTGGATTTAACCTGATGTTACAGCTAGCTTACCCTCTCACTTGTATGACAGTCGTATGAGAATCCATTATATTGACAACGATGTGTGAACAAAACAAACATACATAATAGGTAAAATGTCAGAAATAGAGGTACATCAGTCAACGTCGTATTATAATCTTAATCACTAAATGTCAGAAATAGAGGTACATCAGTCAACGTCGTATTATAATCTTAATCAATAAATGTCAGAAATAGAGGTACATCAGTCAACGTCGTATTATAATCTTAATCACTAACAAACAAATTAAAATTTACACAGTTAAGTTCCTTGCTATTAGCGACAGAACGAATGTCACTAGTAGTGAAGTAACTGTTCATCTGTCAAGAGCAACTTAGTCCAACCAGCTTTTTGTCATTTTACTTTTGCCATAGTTTGTTTGTTGTTCTTCGGCTTATGGGTTTCAATATTATTTCAACTCGTTTTTAGAAGGATGTCGTTTCTTTAGGTATGTCCCTTATTAATTTAACTTATGTTGGTCACTTTTTTCAATATGATTTTTTTATTGTTGAGAATCCTATTTGTGTTAACATGACTACTTCATAGTATATTGATCAACAAAACCAAATAGATTGAAGCGTAGTATGTATGATAAGCATTAAATCAAATTTTGTTGTTGTTGCCATTTTGACATTTAAAAGAAATGTTAACACAAACCTTTAATCATGGTTCGAATATTGTTTTTAGCTTTGTCGAAGTCCGGTCTATTTGTTGCCGACATTTGATCAAATCCAGCAATTAGATAAATCCCGCCACATGCTGAAACAATTCCGATCACCTGAAAGATTTTTTTTTTTATTTCAGTATTATTTTGTTTGATGATTTATCTTACATGTCTAAATACTGTATACAAACAGTCTTAAAGAACGACTTGGTACAGTTTTGTAAGCAGGACACTTACAATCGGTCGATAAACTTTGTTACCAATTTGAAAATATTGAAAAATTAAGGTACTTATATATTTCTTATCATATTTTTTAACATTAAAAAAAAGGTTGCTAAAAAAATATGAATATTAACAAAGTCTTGACACAATTAATTGTGAAGTCCTCAAAGAGACGTGATTATCCAGATTTATTCGATTTTAGATAATTAGACAATATTAAAGAAGTGTACTAATTTCCTTTATTTCGGGGGGAGATGACATTGTAAAGTTGACATATTGAAATAGTAATCGTAAAACATTTACATTTTCTTGTATAAAAATAGTCAAAATACTGACAAGGCTGTTGTTCGACCAACTCGATGCTAAGTATGGAAAAGTCTTCATATAAAATATTTTAATAGAGTATAAAGATAAAATTTCTAATGTAATTTACAACAACATATTAAAAATAAAAATATCCCCTAAGTATTTTTTTACATTTGATTTTATACTTACTAAAAATACGACATTGATAATATAACTAAATATTGCCCATCTTTTCCTCATCATCTCCGAGATACTTTTTATAATTCGGAAACATGTACTAATTATAGTATAACCTTTTTAACTGACTGCTTCGTGCATGATTTAACCAATAAATATGTTATCGCCTTTTATACAAATAACGTAGTTTGTTGTAACAATAGTTCACATACAGAAACAGCTGTGTGACTTCAAATACATATTTTCTTTACGTTGATCTAAAACATTTGGGGTGGTGTTTAACACGATATTGAAGAAACTATTTGAGATATTAGAAAATATTGATAAACTAGAATTTAAATTAATTTGCGGGTAATTTTTTAGCAATTCAGTACATGAGTACTTTCAATATTCTAACATTACAAGTGTTAATCCGCAGTCTAAATGATAATATCAACGGACAGGGATTACTTAAGACATCTTATTTTAATATTGTGACTTCTGTAAGAATATACAGTAATCACACACCACAAGGTATGGGTATCAGTAAAACGATATCGTCATTTTTTAGTCAATCTTCAAGATTTAAAAAAAAAATTTAAAATAGAAACAAGATCATGGAAGACATAATTTACTACATTAACTCAATTCTATTCATTGTAAAGAGTTTAATTTTTCTCAGAGGTTTGTAGTAATATCTTTTTTGTTTCTTTAAGGACGGGATAAAACATACTTTTAGAGCTTTTCCATATCAAACGCATGGAAAAAATGGAGACTATATTTTAAAAACGTAATTCTTTGATTTTTTAATATTTTTTAAAAGATGAGTTGACTATATCAATTTTCTATTGATATTTAATTATTTTAAATTTCAGTAATGTGTGTCTTTATCCCTTGACAAATTCTTATTACCATGTATATCTGAAACATGCAAATGTTCTAGCAGAATACCAAAAGGTTTTCAATCATCTATCCCTTCTGACGCTGGTTAATAAAACAACGTTCATACATCTTTGGAATATTTAAGATCAAGGTGAAAACTTTTGGAAATGTTATTCTTTTTTATAATAAAAGTATATTTCCGTAAGTTTTCACTTCGACCTTTGACATTCTCCAGAAGTTTAAATAAGACTGACACTGGATTGGTATCCAGATGGAAACTAACTGCATCCCTTGTATTGCAGAAGAATTTCCTAACCGATAAGAATTGCGGCTTATGGCAAACCGTAATTGATAGAATTCTTTTAGCAATATATGCAAATATTGTGTTTTCGATGTTGTGCTTAGTAGACTATTTCCTAGTCCCAACGTAGTGTTCGTGGTGTTTCATTATTTTGACTTTCTAATGTCTATTATCTTTCATATCTTTCTTCTATGTTTTTATTTTCAACTGCTGTTATTGGCATTGTTGGCATAACATTTTTACTCATTGCTGTCTTTTTTCAATTATTGGTATGCAGGCAGTATTTGTCGAACCAAATATGAAAGTTATCTTTTTTTTATTATTTAATTTTCATTTTTCAATATTTTGTAGAATGTTTTGATTTACGTATTTAGAGGAGAAGTCGTCTGACAGTTATAATACAAAAGACACCAGGAATAAATCTTCATTACGAAATTCCTATTTTGCAAGATGTTCTCTACCTATAGCGGTTTTCACGATAAAAGATTTAATTGATTTCCCCTTATATTCTATTTTAAATGATGTTTCCTATGGTGGTAAGTATGTATGTTTGCTGGACACAATTTCAAAACTAAACACCCAAATGATGATAATGGCCAAGTTTGGTTACAACTGGCTCAGTAGTTTAGCAGGAGAAATGTTTAGTAAAAGTTACCTGACAAAGGACAGCAAGTTATGGAAATAGTTCACTTGATCCGTCTGGTCAGTTAGGGAAAAAACCCAGACATACTCAAACGAATAATCCATTCATGACCGTTACAATTATTAACCTCCGTCCTTAATTAACCAAATAGGTCATAGACTGGTATTCTAGTACTAAGAAAGAGAATAAGATGAAAGCATAAGTTAGATAATTGTATTTGATCCTATTTTAAGTTGCTCACAGAAAAATGAAATGTTAGAATGAATAACAGAATATAACTACTTTGTCACATTATAGAGTTAATTGAATTAGCAAGATGTTTATTCTTCATGTACTTCATGATTTTATATGTTGTCTTTATGTACCAGAACATGTCCTTTGTAAGGGTACTATTTTGAATTGAAAGAAAACTGTATTGTATTTGAAGCTTTGCGGACGTCCATCGGTAGTTGTACTTTCGCAAATTACGTTAACCTGGCGACACGTATAGTACTGCAACCAGAGTTATTTTTTTAAAACTTTAAAGTTCCGGAAGAACACATACCTAAATTATATATCGATGGAAAGAGTAAAACGTGTACAATAAGAAAAACTGGTCGTAAAAATCCAGAGTGGTAACATTTTTGTGAAATTGAGGTCAAAGGTCAGACCTACAAATATCAATATTTCAATCACAGGGAAAAAATGGAACTTTTTTTTATATGTATTCAATAGAAGGCTACGAAAAACGGTTCAATCATAAGCATATGCTTTAAACGATGTTGAAACGACAAATTTGACTACTTATATGAACAGCTACCATTACAAAATGGCGTTGATCTGGAACCTTCTGATTTTTTTCCATTTATCACCTAGCGAAAGAGAAGTGGCCTTGACCTTTTCACATCCATAAACTTTTATACAGTTCACTACAGTATATTACAGAAATATTTTCTGAACTATAAAACAGCAGTTTAATAAAAAAAAAATTTTTTTTATCTTTGATTAACATTTAAGCGCTGAAACAAAGTTTTTAATTTTGCATCTAAAAGGTTGTGTATTTTGTAAAAATTAGTATCTAGTTATAGATAAATACATATTGTGTGTTTGCAAAGTCTGGACAGATCAGTTTTAACACCAAAAAATACCATAGTCAACCGAGGAGAATGCGTGGTTTAAAAAAAATCATAAGTACAACTTTTATTGATTAAGCGTTTGGTTGTGTGTAAAACAAAGTCAGTTTGGTGAATGTACGTTGTCTTGGTTGGATTATTCTGGTAAAAAAGTGTAGACTCATCTTTTTTTTTAGGGAAGTGATGGAAAATGATACAATGTAACATGTGTAATGCCAATTTGCTATTGTTGTAATTTAAAATTAGTCATGATCCTAATATAAATTGTCTTTTAAAAGCGACATACAATAGCTCTAGTCTTCATTAAATAGGGATATGAATAAATCTCAACGTCATCATATGCGGATTCAGTACGCGCATTAGCATTACAGCACAGTTGCCTTTTTTGATGCGAACAAGTTCGGAGCAGGACAGAGTTTGATCAAAGCAAGCACATTTTTTTAGCACAATTGACCTTTGCAGGTACAAAGTTAATCTTGTAAGTAATCTGATCACATTTGTCCCATGAAAAATGTTGGGGTTTATCCATTTTTGTCTCTTAACTTTGGTATAATGAAACAGCCGCCAACGATGATGCACTGTCAGTCAATTTAAAGTGTTATCTTGACCTCACTTCACTTTCATCTGACGCATTCTGGAATCAATTGTGTACTGACAAACCTAAAAATCGTGGAATGAAACGTTCCTTACTATCGATTGTCTCCGTGTTGATGACTTTATTGCGCCACCTTTCTGTATCAAACATCCACCTTGGTGTTTTGAAACAGTGCCATATGGAGCGTAAAAACCGTCTTGATTTGGTCAAACTCGTACATGGCAATTCCTGTCAGGTATAGTCTCACCCCTGCATAGGAAACACAAAAGCCATGTGAGTACAAAGATCTATCAGTGTTCGTGACACATATTCCCATATTCATGATACAACTGTACGGCCAATACCAAATGTAATGGGGCGAATGTTCCTACAGAAACGATAGATTTTGTAGAAGCTATACATTTATGAATTCTTGTTATCTTTAGGGACAATATACGGTTCAGAAGCGCCTTTGTGTGTTTTTCACCAATTAACTAACAAATGAACTTAAGAAGCGATGCGGGCATCTTTTCCATAGAAACACACAACGAGGACATCGCTTATAAGAAACGCTGGCGGCAGAGTAAAGTAATTGTTCTTCTTTTAATGTATCCTTTATATCGTCAGACACACCTTGGTGTAATTCTAAAAGTCTTTACACAGATTTCAATTTTTCTGCAGCAGATATGGCATCCACTATATTAAGTGCAGAGCTAAAATCTATATTTGATATCCCTTGGCCCCGCTGTGTCTGAATTGTAAGGTGTCATAATATATAGTTAGTGGGTTCTGGAGTTCGGCAGTTTGGTAAGCATAAACGACAATCTTGGGTAAAAGTGATGGGTATTTGTCGAGGATGTGTTACATGAGAAAGCCCTTTTCATGGAAGAACAGATCATCACTTACAATAAATTGACAGCAAGTTCAAATTTTTATTTTTCAATAACTGTTTTACCTGATTGCACAAGTGGTGACTTCAATAAGTCCTTGGTAATGCATGCTGAAGGTAGACTGCATTTGAAAATAAATCTGTACTGCGATTATCTTTACCATGCCATGCATGGATAAATGATTACTGACATTAGCACACATAAAAAGAATTTTACAAAAAAAAACTGTTTTATATCCAAACTACAAGAAGGAAACTGAGCGCGAGATCGTATAAAAGTGTAAGGTTGTAAGGATATATGTGAATCAGTTTGATCACAGATTTGACTTTCTGTTGTTTCTAATTCAACGACGCAACAATTTTGCTTTCTGATGTAAGTCTAGATCTTATAACATCACTGATGATTCACAACTCTTTCGCAAATGGAAAGCAGAATATCAAGAGAAGTTGGTTGTAGCATCACCTTGTCAGACACCAAATCTCTGCGAAACTTCAATAATACTTTTTCCCCGCCCGCTTGCATGCATATTAATTGATCTGAGGTTGAAAATTGACATAAAATGTATATTTTCTCACAATATCAACGAGTCATAATCCGGAAAAAAACACCTTATCCGAAGGATTTGGTTTACTTTTATAAAAAGTAAAAATTTTATCAAATATAACTTATTTACAGGAAATACTCGAAAGAACGACTTAATATATTCAAATAACTCAAAAATAGATTTACTTATCCTACAAAATGTACACCATCACATCGAAACTATCAAATTCATTGTGAAAGGAAAAAAACGGTGGAGCTAATTGACGGATAAGAAATATCCGTAATTAAAAAAGGTACAAATGATGTTTTTATTTTTGAATTTTGGACAAAACTGTTTGAAATTTGCCCAACAAAATTGGCATGCAGTATTGCAATAATATATTATGTCCTCTCAAATGTCAAATACTGTTTTTGAATCATATGTTTTCTCGTTTTCAAAGAAAAACGCGTTTAATTTCCATCTTAAAAACAGCCAACTTTAAGTTTGAAAGTTTTACTCAGGGATGATATTATATTCATGTCTTCATCATTCCGAGGATCCTCGATGATATGTGCTAAAATAGGTGGAAATTTAACAAAAACATTTAGTTTTGGATTTTAAGGAGGCTACCCTAAACCGTAAATTGAAGGGTACCCCATTAAAGGTCTAAAACACAAAAAATGTGACCATAGAAACTTTTTCCGACCAGACGATAATAAAAATATAGATATTATTCTATCCTTTAAAACAATTTGCAGCCGTGTGTTAATCCGGAACATTAAACTCGTTAACTAAGCGTCTTTTTCGAGGTCAGTTGCAGTACTAGTAGGAGTGTCTTCGTGGTGAAATGTCGTAAATGCATGGGAGGTGGCCGTGTAATTGAGTGGTTTAAATGTTATAGTGTACTATTATATTATTAGTATTTGTGCATTTTCCTGTCCTTAGTGTTTTTGCGTTTACTTGTACTATATTAATGTCATGTTATGTTGAAACTTTATCGGTGTTTTTTTTATCATTACCATATACGCGGGATGTTTGGTTAGCCACAAAACTAGGTTCAACCCATCTTATTTTCTTAAAATGTCCCGTGCCAAGTCAAGAAATATGACAGTTGTTATCAAATAGTTTGTTTTATGTGTGTTGGCGTTTGTTTTTGTTGCAGTTCAGTATTCCTGTAGTTTTGTTGTTTTCCTCTTATAGTTAATGTGTTTCCCTGGGTTTTGACTTGTGACCCGAATATGTTTTCGTTAATCGACTTATGATTATTGAACAGCGGTATACAACTGTTGCCTTTTTCAAATGCACAATTATTAAAATCTTATTTATTATAATCATTTAACAACATTCATCAAAATAATGTTTTTTTATTTTGTCCCGTTAAAGGTATGCTTCCGGCATCAACGTAAACACCGAGCGTTTTGTTGTCTTGGCCGACTCAAAATGTAATAAAGTTTGATAAATAAAAGATTTTAAGGTGCAAAATTTGAGGTTGTTTGCTTTTTATAGCAGAAATATCATTCCAATATATTCTGGAATTCAAACTATACAGAGGATTGTACAGCGGTATATTGTTGCCTTTATTTACACATACTGTCATCATATCAGAACCATTGATAAAAACATATTGCATTAGAATATCGTTTGTTTGTTTGTTAGAAGATGAATTCTACAATCGCAAAACTAATCTATCCATACACCTGCCAACAAGTAAAGAGGACCTTGTGTTGGGATCGAATTGGTCAGTTATAAAATGTGTTTTTTTCCGAATTTCTAAATGCGGATCTGTTGCAGAAAGATTGTTACCGTTAATCTGTACGCATTCGTAGAATTTTGTTTGTCTATTCGTCCATGGTGATGTCTGGTATTTTATTTTAGTTATCATTGCTCCCTTCGTTATTAATTTTTCACTTTGTCGCTTTTGAAAATAAGATTTACTAAAGTTTAATCTGTGACAAATATTATGGCGCCGTCACTAATAACATGCAAATAAGCAAAACATTTATTTATGACTATATCTATCATGAGCTTCGACCCTTAGATTCCACTGTCGTCATTGACAGGAAAACGATATATACATAATAAAAAAAATTACATATGAACAAATATTATGACTCAGAGATATTTCAGTCGCGAAAATAACATTTAACATTAGCAACGTCATTACCTTCCCTGTAACTGTATCGTATGCCCTTAACGTGAAGTAAATTTTCAAAAAAGAAACATCCTGTAATAAAGAAGAAAAAATAACACTTGATTTTGTCTGAACCTCTTTTCTTGTTTGACCTTCACTATGAACGCTTAAATCTAAACAACTCAAAACCTTTGATGTAGAGGACTTTAATACGTTTAGAGCTATAAGACTTACCAAAACCTGAAAAATAATAGAAATTAACGGTAGGCCTAAGTTAATTAGAACCTTAAATCACTAACTATTAATTGACTACGAAAAATCGTTTTCCTTAATTTCTTATTAATAATAATTAATTTATAATTTCAAAATTAGTAATCAATAACACCAGTTTCTAATTTACTGGTATTTTTTTCTTCGATGCTTTGTTTATTTGCTTTGGTCAATTTCTTGTTAAGGCCATCATTCTTAATTAAAATAGATCATGTTACATTTGAAATAATGTAGGTGGTTTTTTACGCTTAGAAGGATTCTACACACATTTTCCCGAAGGCCATCACCATCACATGTTATTCAAACAGTAAATTATCTATTCTAAGGATAAATAACCTTCATAAGTTAGGAAATTCAGGATTTGCTTTCATGAATTGTGAAATGATTTTACTCCAATTTTCTATTATTGAGTAAAATTTGTATTTCAGTATTATTCAATTCCATGGATTTTTTCTTGAAGACAAATGTATTAAAGTCAATATTGATTGACTCAGGAGTTTCTGACGATGTACGACAAAGGATAACTAAGGGTTGATAATAATTTTAACTTTATCCGTTTAGACTAGGTGAAGAAAAATGAATAACTATCCGATATCCAAAAAAAGGCAACACAGTCAAATCAATACTTTTAACATGTACACAATATTTTTTTCAAAAATGAATGTAGGAAAACATTCTACAGAATTAACAGTAATGTTCAGATCACGACACGGTCATTTTACATTACTGCTATTAAAAGTCCATGACCAAAGACCTATTTGGTCTTTTCATAGGTTTTCGTCTATCACCGGAATACCATTTATCTTTTTCCTCTAAAATATCATCTCCATTTCCTGTATCCCATGCTTGTTTTTGTGGGGAAACAGAATTATTTGTCTGAACTTCGGGATACCACATTTCTTCTTCCGAGTATACAGGGTTTTTCGGTCCAAGTTTTATATCTTTTTTCGATGGAGCAAAATTGTTGTATTTTTTTGTATCCATTTGGTCTGTCTTTTTGTTGTTGGATTTATTCGATTTGATAATTTTGGTGTAACAAGTTACAATTATCTGAGACAGCTGCAAGAATAAATGAGATATACAAAACTGGTCTATTTATATAATTTAAAATAACACGGACATATTAAATCGGAATAGGTTATTCCTTTGCTCAAAATAACTTCAGTTTTTTATGAAGTGTTTTTTTTTAATATACAGAATAGTTATATTTGATTCTTTATTATTTGATAAGAGCGTACCCTTCTTTTCCAAGATTGAAAATAATGCGGTCAATAAATATACATGTATGTCGATAACAAAATTTAAGACATGATGTTCTATACCATGTTAATTTTGTTATCAGTAAATTAAATACAAACTAAATATTATTATTATATACATATGCACATTCATGGCATTACAAACTGTTGATACCTGTATCTTGGCTTTGCTCAAGGTCATGTTTTTCTCTGACTGTTTGTGACATATTCACACTAATTACATTTAATTTTAGATATGAACTGACTGATTAGTTAGTCTTACATGTATGATTTGTTTATTAGTTAGTATTGACATTGAACAGGCTGTCAGTTAGTTAGTGCAAGTACCCTTCGATCTGTATCTAGTGCCCTTTTTTTGTTGAAATGTTAAAGTACCCGTCCACGTTCACTGTGTGTTTAATAAATTTAATTAATAAAGATATAAAACAGAACACAATATGGTGTTGGTGGAACTTGTGTCTTATGCACCATGTAAGATTACGACAGATAACTGGCATCTTTAATCTACTCTAATACAAAATACAGTCTCTTTAAAATCAATTTAATTTTTGGATGAGCATTCTCATTCACAGTTTACTATCTAAAGAAATTGATAAATTCAGAATCATGATGAAAATATAATAAGTGTTTATGTACGATATGTTACCTGAATCAGACAGGCGATTGATACAAGAGCTATGACAGGAGCTTGGTATGTATCTGCTGTCTCCCAGAACACGTCTATACAACCCTGCAACGGAAATCAGCAAGTGGAACAAAACACAAGGGATATTATTAAAGTTTCAAATATAAATGTGGATAAAATCAGATAAAAATCAAACGTTATTACACAAAAACAACAATCCAACGTCATAAAGAACCAGTGATACTAGAGTGCCATATACAATTATCAAAATAAACGTTTTACGACGGATACAAAAATACATCATCCAAAACCTTTTTTACCGAATTTTTGGTAAAAAAAATGAAATTCCTGCAGTAGTTATCGATGATAACATTTTATGCTGTCTCTTTAAGCAGCGCTATGATAAGATCTTGACATTTTTTTATGAGGAAAGAACTGATTTTTCTTACTTGCATTAGTATTATTATAATGAATAATATAAACATCATTTGATAGCCGTCCAATCTTACATATTCTATATGCATTTAAAAAAAAATAATTGAAGACATATGCTAATGAACGTTTGAGCTATTCTTTTCTCTAATAATATTTTCAAATAAATCGCTCTAAAGAGAATGATACCAGAGGCAAATTCAAACTGAGGACAGAACTGATTTTTCGTACTTCCATTATTATTATTATAATAAATAAAGGCAACAGTAGTATACCGCTGTTCAAAATTCATAAATCGATAGAGAAAAAAACAAATCCGGGTTACAAACTAAAACTGAGGGAAACGTATCAAATATAAGAGAACTACAACACAACTGAGACACAACACCGAAACGTAACACACAGAGAAACGAACTATAATGTAACAATGGCCATTTTCCTGACTTGGTACAGGGCAATTTATGAAAAAATGGTGGGTTGAACCTGCTTTTGTGGCATGCCAAACCTCCCGCTTTAATGGCAGTGTTAATTATAACATTAAAATTACAACACTACACGACAGGATTACAATAAATAAACAGATAAATGGGAGAAAATATAGGACAGAGAAACAAACGAATAATAGCCATCCAAAGGTAACTGGTTAAAAAGTATTTTATACACCAGACGCGCGCTACGTCCACACAAAACTATGCTCAGATGTAAAAAGTTTTAAAGCCATAACAACTACCAAGTTGAAGATCGCCGAGGACCAAAAGTTCAAAAAATTTGTGAGGACAGGGTTATCCGCCTGGGACAAAACATCATTATTATCAAGAATAATACATAGTTTTGCAAACAGTAAATTTTATAAAATGACTATATAATAGATATACATGATTAAACTGAAGTAATAAATGATGTTATCATTGGGTAGCCGCCCAATCTTACATATTCTTTATCTTGCACTCTTAAAATAAAAAAATAATTGAAGACAAATTCTAATGAACGTTTGAGCTTTTCTTTTCTCTTATATTTTTTTTCAAATAAATGGCACTTAAGAGAATGATACCAGAGAAACATTCAAACTTATAGATCAAAAATAAACTGACAACACCATGGCTTAAACAAAAAAAGGCAAACAGACAAAAAATAATACACAAGGCACACCATAGAAAATTAAAGACTTAGCAACACGAACCCCACCCAAAACTGGGAGTGATATTTGGTAATCTGGAAGGGTAAGCAGATAATGTTCCACAAATGTAGCTCTGCATGTTAAAACTGAAATTGTATTAATTAATATTTTCTTTATGCAGTATATATCTTGTTGCTGACCAATCAAGATGATAGACGTATTAAAGGTAGATTGATCGTTCAGATTCAACACAGTGCTGGTAAATGAAAATATTTAGCTCTCGATTGGCTTTTCTTGAAAATTTTAAATATGAAATAATTTAGATAGGCGTGATAAACAATATTTTAAGGATGTTTATATAATTATATGGCAGTTGTTATCAATTCGTTTGATGTGTATGAGCTTTGTTTTTGCAATTTATTACGGACTTTCCGATTTGAATTTTCCTCCAAGTTCAGTAATTTTGATTTATCCCCCCCCCCCCCCCCCCGATTTAGTTCTTATATTAGTTTTAGGAAATTTTACCCTTAGCAACACTGTCGACCTATTATTCTTGTCTGCGGATTTTTTTTCTAATATTGAGGGTTTAGTATTGATTGCATGATTCATCTTTAATAATTTCTGTTGGGTAATCTGTATATGTTTTTTGCTTTGCTTGTTTTTTATAATTGCGATTGTAACTGTGACAGAAAATCTGAATCATCAATAATTCTTATTAGCGGTTTTGGTATAAATTATAATTTCATTTTTTCTCTACTTTGTTCACGTATGCCTGTAAACCTGACTTAAATCATAGAGATCCAGCTGTCAAGAGCTATACGCTACCTCAGAATAAGAGCTACATAGTAGTAAACGTCTATAAAATGATAGGGAAAACAAAAGCTGAACAAGGAAAACAAAAGCTGAACACTTGTTTTTGAGAATTTTACGTGTTTTGTGTTATGAAAAGAAAGGCGAGCCGATTCATGATATAAGCACAATATTTAATCAAAATAAAGTAATTACCCTTTTATGGATATAATCTTTTTCTCTACAGGGTCCCTGAAAACCCTGTGGGTGAATTTCTATCGAATTGCAGCAAGCCACAGCAAAGTTGATTGCGTGCGGCTGAATCATAGTATGAATCGGTTCTCCCCATTTTTCATCAAAAGAATTCGACGATTGGAAATCAGTGTATCCATGAATACCACAACAGTTGAACTGAAACATGAAATAAATACCATGTTATACTCTTTTTGAATATAAGTCTATGACTTTATGACAGTTATCATTTAATTCATGCATATGGCTTGAAATGTATACGAACAACTTTAATTTTGCGGTGAATTGTAATAAATATATACCATGTGTAGGTCTATGATAAAAAGACAGTTATCATTAAAGCATGCATATGACTTCAAATGTCTATGAACAACTTTGCGGTCCACCGTATGAATTGTTAACCTTTTTTCTTAAATTGTAAAGCCGAATAAGTCATGATGGACATTGATTTATTCATTTCATTCTCTTACTTGATAAAGACACGAATTAATATTATAGTTAGTCTTAAGAAAGAACGCCAAAGATTATTAAATCATTAAAGGATTACTGTTAAAATAATTATAATATTGAACATCATAACGAAGAAATGATAATGTGTTTTAAAATGCCACCATATGATATCTTTAATAAATTTTATCTTTTATAACTTTTTAATAATTTTTAATTGATTTTTTAACATTTAATTCGGACTGAATTATACCTGCTGCATAAAAAGGTTCCATCCAATGCTGACAGGATCGTTTGACTTAAATCCTTTATAAGATTCATCTAAACTTTTAAAAAAGTGCTTAAATATAAGTTTATTTACCTGAAAGTAAATAAAACAAATAGCTCATTACATTCAAATGCGGAATAGTAAAGATAATCTTAATATATATGCTGGTTTCCAGTTTTGTAGCACTGACATTCGAAGATAGTTGGATAAAAAAAAGTTTTAGTTTTTATTTGTGAGGTTTAACAAGTTGATGTTTAAAATGTTATAAATATGAAGGTAGTGTACATACATTGTGAAATTATTTACTCGTATTTGGCTCGATGAAACAAGCAAGTTAAAACATTTCGAATTCTATATATTTTACACAGATTGAAGTCAGATGTGTCAAAAAAATGAGCTTCATCAATCATTCTACATGTTCTAATACAAAGTCATTTTGAGAGCAATCTCACAAGCCAGTGGAAAATAAAAACGATCATATGGTAGGTCAAAGAAAATCATTGGCTAAAACAACATGCAACAAAATACCATACAGTAAATAAAATTGAATAACACCAATCATACCAAATTACAAAATGTATGATGGCGATAACCCATCTTTAAAGGTGAAATTGGAGGGTTAATGTACAACCTATGAAGTTGCAAAGCAAGTTATTATATGCTCTGTTGTATTGTTTCAATGGATAAACGTATATCAGGGTGTTGAATTTTTAGTTTGATCTGTTTTACAATTGAGGTCTTTTTTGGTTAAATATCACTGTGAGGCCGGGTTTTGTTCATTGTTGAAGGCCACATAGTAACTCGAAGTTGCTTAGATCTTCGTCATTTAGGCTCTGGTGGATAGACTTCTTATTGAGAAGCATCTCATATCTTATATAGGGTGGATAGTCTTCTTATTGAGAAGCATCTCATATCTTATATAGGGTGGATAGTCTTCCTATTGAGAAGCATCTCATATCTTATATAGGGTGGATAGTCTTCTTATTGAGAAGCATCTCATATCTTATATAGTGTGGATAGTCTTCTTATTGAGAAGCATCTCATATCTTATATAGGGTGGATAGTCTTCTTATTGAGAAGCATCTCATATCTTATATAGGGTGGATAGCCTTCTTATTGAAAAGCATCTCATATCTTATATAGGGTGGATAGTCTTCTTATTGAGAAGCATCTCATATCTTATATAGGGTGGCTAGTCTTCTTATTGAGAAGCATCTCACATCTTATATAGGGTGAATAGTCTTCTTATTGAGAAGCATCTCATATCTTATATAGGGTGGATAGTCTTCTTATTGAGAAGCATCTCATATCTTATATAGGGTGGATAGTCTTCTTATTGAGAAGCATCTCATATCTTATATAGGGTGGATAGTCTTCTTATTGAGAAGCATCTCATATCTTATATAGTGTGGATAGTCGTCTTATTGAGAAGCATCTCATATCTTATATAGGGTGGATAGTCTTCTTATTGAGAAGCATCTCATATCTTATATAGGGTGGATAGTCTTCTTATTGAGAAGCATCTCATATCTTATATAGGGTGGATAGTCTTCTTATTGAGAAGCATCTCATATCTTATATAGGTATACCTATCAATATTCTATCTTCAATGTGTTTTATAGAGACTGAAATTGAGATTGAAATGATAATGACTATATTGGCAATTAAGTCGTTTAATGATTTATTTTAAAGTGAAACAGAATTTCTAAGATAAATTTTGTAAATGTTTTGTCCTGCAAAATGATTATCTGGAATCTAAGAATTGAAGATATTAGAATTTCATGTTTGAAGTAAAAACAAAGTTTCCCTTTTGGATCATTCTCGACTTCAATTATTGTTAGCTACTTTAGCCAAATTAACATTGAATACCTACTATGGTTCGATCAGCTGAAAATAAAACAACTGCTGCGATCTGTATTATAGTTAGTAAACCCAAGGCTACAACATACTGAAAAATACATAAATAATATCTCATTATGTGGTAGCGACTTTAAAACATGTCCTTAACACAAAGCAAAACATTTTGGCTATAATGTGAACTATATATTCCTGAAATTAGAAAGAGAAAAAAACATGTAGGTAAAGCAGGGAATAATATAGAAATCTGCAATATCAGTATCAGTGAATAGTTACACATTTTCTGAATTATCATCTCAAACAAAAAAAAAGCACAGAGCAAATTTAAAATAAGCGATCAAATGTTTGAAAAATTTGAGAAAACAAAATTCAATATCAGAAACAATCATTCACAAGAAATTTCTTATAGCAACCAATCAGAATTCTTTTTGACAAAAATCGAATATCCACAACAGTGCACATGCTGATATGTATGACTTGCTTTTGCGAGATCATCATTCATCATTTTTTTCTCAAATGGTTTGCTTGATGATTAATTCAAGGAAGAATTCAAAGGATCTAATATAGTAAATATTGTACTCATAGTAACTTAACTGATAATCTCATTTAATAACACAAGTTAAATGCTGATCAATGAAACATGAATCTGTTTCAAGTACGTATAAAGTTTTTCCTATGGCATCCCTGCTTTTTTTCTTTTGAACATATAAGTTTTCTTTTTTCTTATATGGTAAAGTCCTATGGAATGAGCTTCTTTTAATTATAATAGTGAGGACATTTAAAAATCAATGCATGAATATACACTTAGCTTTGACCGCTTTGCAACTGAGTTCACGTTATTACGAATCTATAACGTCCTATCGCCAAATAATATTTCAATCAGTGACAATTGTTCGTTCGCTAATGTGCATTCGAATTCTTACCGAAATTAACTGGATAGTGCCATTAATACAATAAACACCGAATCGAGAAAGCGATGTTAATTCTTTGATAATTTCCATGCATTCCAATATTGTTCATTAAACAATCTATATTTGCTGTTACCTGATTTTGTGTGTTGAATCAGTTATACAAATTTTGGATTCTTTGGAGGTTCGTGTTTCTCAGTTGTTTTGATTTTATTTGCTGTTGTTTGTCTTTTGATAATTTTTCGATTTTTGACATGACATTGTCAGTTTGTTTTCTACATATGAATTCAAATGTCCATTTAGTATATTTTGCCTCTATCTAAATACGATATCCTAGAGCTTTTTTTTTCTATCATGACGTTATTGATGGAGGATTGCTACTAACAAGTAAGATATAAAACCAAGGTTGTCATATGTTGAAGATGAAGTCATCACGAGTGGTTTGTTTTTCGATTTTCATAAAATTGAGAGAGTTTAAGCTAGCTATAATACAAGGTTTTAATCCACCATTTTCTTCATAAAACAATGCCTGTACCAAGTCAGATTATGACTCCGTATTGGTCAGTCTAAAATTTTCTATGAAGCGTGTTGTTGACAGTTGTTTGTCTTTTGATCCATGACAGTTTGTCTTCTACTTATGAGTTTGAATATCCTTTAGTTTTTTGGCCGACTTGCATCAGGTTTTTTTGTGGTAGTACTAGACTTTCCTACAGGTAATACTTGTGTAACATCTATGGAGAGCAGTTAGTAAACTATAAATAAAATATTTAATGAATATATAGAATCAAACAAACTAACACGATGTGTGTTAACAACTGTATCTAACTGGTTATTACGTATGATAATCATCAACGTTATTGGCCTACAGATGATTATATATAATTAGTAAAACGGGTGATAATTATCCACACAATCCCCCTTGATTATCAGGTCAAAAAAGAGAAAAAAGATTCCATACTGCATTTGAAAAATTAAAAGACTAATCAAATAGGACAGATCATGACAAAAGAAAAAACAAACAGCAAAACAAAAATTAACAAATAATTCCCAGATTACTAAATATTGAACAATATTATCCGATGAAGTGGCATGGAACTTAAATATGCAAATCAGTTTGTCAAAATAACAGTAATACAGAACACATACTATTTACCTAAACTTTTATTACATAAAAAAGTATTAAGTAACGAATCAATTATGAAATTTCACTACAAGTTAACTCAAAATTGCGGTATAAAGTTTAGATATTAAATAAAGTGATCATTTGTGTAGATCTATGATAAGGAAATTAATATAATATGCACCAATAAGTACCGTTATTGTCAAACGCCGTGACTTACGAAACGTTCCAACTAAACCAAGAACTGAAATTGCAGAAATTACAGCACCAAACACCAGAAGAAATAATCCGCATGCTCTGACGAATCCTTCATAATTCATGTCTTTCAGTGGTTCTGACATTGTATTATTTGGTGGGTGAATAATTTCTACGCCTGGGAACACGTTGAGAACTGAAAAATATGAACAAACATGTTATTCATTATTAAAAACAATTCTATCATCGTATACATTATTAACTCATAATAGTAATTCATTTATTGTTTTGTACATAAATCAAATCGTTCATTTCTCGTTTGAATTGATTTACATTTGTCATTTCTTGGACTTTGATAGCTGACTATGTTTTGCTCGTTGTTGATGGCCGTACTGTGTAGTAGTAAAGTTCTATGTCAATTGTTCTATGGGTTGAGAGTTGTCTCATTGACAATTATACCACATATTCTTTTTTTGTAAAAATGTAACTTTTTCAAGTATTCGTGCTTTTGATTTTTTTGTTATTTGTTTATCTAAGTGTACTATTATGAATCATATGAGTGATTGGGATATAATGATTTCTTATTTTTCTACAGTATGAACTACTAAACATACAAATTAAATTCAGTTTAAATTCTCCCTCATGAATTTGTCCGAATTTAAAACATTTCTATACTAAATACATGGCTAAATAAGAGACAAGTCATAATTTAGGTTTGTTTGTTCGCAGTAACTTTCTTATTTTCTCAGCGAAACAACATTTAATATCTTGTGAACATTTTACAATTTACAAAAATATACCACAATTCCATCTATATACATTCACAATGTCCTCTAAATACATATCAATACAAACATAACTGTAATATATTATGCAGAGCTTAACGTTAACTTCGTCTATCAAAGTTACTCGAGCACATCGATAATAATCAAACGTAATCAGGACTTATATATGCCTATAAAACCCCACCCGTACTACCGCCCTCGAAATATTCGTGCAGAAAACAACAGTAACATCAGACCACTTCTGATTTACATACTAGCCAAACTTGTACCACAAGTCTAAAGATAGAAATAGAATAGGGAAATTCCAAATATAACGGAATAGAAATAAATTTAAATATTGCAATTGGTATTAAACTATTATCATATATTAATTTACAGATAGGTTTCATCTTTACATTATTATATCATTTGGGATTTGCAAAAAATCGAATAAAAGTCAGCAGATGTTGAATGATTTTCAAACATTAACGGAAATTCAAAGCATAAAAGATTAACACAGCTGAATGCCATACGTTCTTCTTCGATAAACCAATTACCGCAATCAACACACCACTGAAGGAAGATAGACCCCAGGGTTAGGAATAATGTGGCTCTCACGTCGTTCCTAAATTGCGACATTAAATAACAAGAGGCAAGCTATACGTCAGGTGTAAAAATTTCGCCACATCGGTATGAAGAAAAACTTAAACAAACAACTAAAAGCATTTTCTCTTAATGGTTTAAAGAAAAAATCAATAAATAAGTAGACCATGTTTTCCAAAATTAAAATATCGAGAAAAAAAACTAAACGGGATTAGAGTAATTTGTTAAAAAAATCAGTCCAGGAATCTCATGTATTTGTGCAACACCAACATAGAAGTATTGACAGAACCGTTAAAATTATTAACTAGAACAAAATGTATCTATAAATGTGTATAACTATTTTAGAAATAATTCTTTCATGCCATGCTCTATGCTCATTTTAACATGGGTAGGCATTATATTTGTTAATATCTTTATACCGAGCGTTATCGAGGTATTAAATATTTACAAATATAATGCCTACCCATGTTAAAATGAGCATAGAGCATGGCATGATAGATTTATTTCGATTCTAAAAGGAATATTTTGAACTTTTGTACTTCAAAGCGGACCTATAGTAGACGCTCTAAATGTCGCCATTTTGATTTGATGAACAAAAACTTTATAGAAAAACCAACAGTTCATCAATAAAAAAAGAACAGAAACATTTAAACTTACTTTAAGAATGTTTTTATTTAATTTCCTAGCGAGCAACACCAACAGAAATGACCAATTTGATCTCCGGCGTTGTTCAAAATTCATCTGACGTTGCAATTTCAATTGTGACGTCAATCACGTGCAGCCCATGTTCTACTCAAATTATAACATGGCTTTGTACCCAAAGCTAAATAAGAACGTCATATTAGAATGAAAAACAATCAAAAATAATCTCGTTAAATGCAACATTTAAGAAACGTTAAACATCACAATTTTAAACTGATTACCTTTACGAAAAAGTTTATCCAATGAGCTTCAATGAACGAGTATATTGCCAGTGAGTTTCTTACATTAGTTTGTGGTAATGGTTATTGTTTTTGTATAAAACTTATACACGGTATAATCAAACAATATGTATGGCCATCACAAAGTGAGTCATTAGAACAGGGTAAATACAAATTGTCTAAAACCAGTATTACTAACAAATTAACATAGTTTTACATTTTTTAATAGGTTTTCCACGATACAATTAGCTGTTAAAAATAATGTTTGCAAATTGTATAATAAGTTTCTGTAAAGTTAAGCAATGTGGAACATCTCAAACAAGTATACACTTCATTGTATTCTAAAGTGTTTTACAACTTCCGATATATTTTTTTGTTTAGTCAGTAAGTCCGTATACATGTTTGTATATATAGTAAACTCCAGAACATGACAACAGCAAGGTTTTGAATAAATTTAGGTAAGATAATCCTACTGATACTAAACATCACTAGTTGATGAAGAAAGAATAAATCAAAGCAATTAACAAAACAGAGGTATAAAACTGACTTTCAAATTAAAATGTTAACAATATGTAAAGTAAGTTGAAATTGATAAGCTTAGAATTAAAGTCGATGCATTTATTTGAATAATAACTTCAAACTTGCAGGGAGCCTCGGTAGCCGAGAGGTCAAAGTGTTCAACTACTATTTTCGACAGCTTTTTTCAATATTGACATGGTAATAACGAAGCCCACTCGTGCAGGTGCACTCGACTCTAATCCGAATTGACTTGGATTGTCAGTTTTCCTTCTGAAGGTCGGTTGTTTTCTCAGGGGATGCCGGATTCTTCCACCAAAAAAAAAGGAACCGCCATGAAATAGCACAATCAACCAATCAAACGTGCACCATTTTTCATGTTTCAACTGACTCGATATCATAGGACAATTCTATATGAGAGATATGATTAACTTTATCTATTAAAGTTTTAATATTTTTATTCCCTTAACATTTTCAAAAGACTAAGTGGGTTTTTTTTAAACTTGTGTTCTGCATATACTCATTAAAGAATGTTTAAACATATCTCAAATGTTCACTTATTTTTTAAATGTTCAACGAGAAACTTGTATTATCTTTATCAATCATACCAACTCAGGTTAAAAAGTAGCACTTAAGTACAAATAGTGAAAAGAATAGTATGCAAAAATAATTGGATTTGATTAATTTATATCATTCTAGCCATGTCATTGTCAAGTACTTTTCAGGAACTGCAGACCTAATTTTATCCAAGATTAATATGTCAACATTTGATGAATGCTCTTAATGTATATCACCATTATATCTGGCTTTAAAAATGTATGCACTGTACTTGAAATATGAGAACTAAATATGTTTCATCAAACAATACATGGAAAGATTGCTTGTCAAAATTTTACATTGCAAACTTCTGCCTATAAAAACCTTGAATCATTTTCCTGATATTGTCTTTAGCTTTGTCGAATGTTGGAGTAGATTTCTCATCCATTTTGTCAAATCCAGCAATAATATAAATCCCACCGCCTACTGATACAGCTCCTATCATCTAAAGGCAAAAAGAACAATAATTATTGTGTGTGTGTATTCAATATTACCAGTCTTTAAATACAAGAGGATACAAAGCCAAGATGAATTATTTTATGATATTGACACAGCATAGCATATCCATTCCTTTCTTATATAGATACTCATATTTTACCATATTTTAACGAAAGTTACCAGAGGGACAGTCAAACTCATAAATCGAAAATAAACTGACAACGCCTGGCTAAAAAGGAAAAAGACAAACAGACAAACAATAGAACACATGACACAACATAGAAAACTAAAGAATAAGCAACACGAACCTCACTAAAAAACTAGTGGTGATCTCAGCTGCTCCGGAAGGGTAAGCAGATCCTGCTCCACAAGTGGCACCCGTCGTGTTGTTTATGTTAGAACAAATCCGGTAAATAATTCAGTAGGTCACATTCATGAATGGAAGGGGATTGTAGTTACGACGTTAGGAACATATCTGATATCATTTGTGAAACGGTTATTCCATAATGGACAACCAACTCGTGATGGCATCCGTAAAAGGAGTAGGTCCGGTAAGGACCGGTTTTGGCCTCAAATTTCAGGTTCATCTGACAAAAGATTTTGACCACTTTTTAAACACTTAAGTGTCTATTTCATTTGATTCAATTAGTTTATATGAACGATTTTGACTTATTAAGTCATTAAAAACGATCTGATTCAAGCTGAAATATGAAAAATCTACCAAATATGCCGAAAAATGTCACTTTTTAGATGGTTTTTGTCAAAAATGAAAGTGGCCGCATCCGTGTTCATACTCAACCTTTAGATATGTTATGTATTATCATCAAATACAACTTACATATCAATATTAAGGATGAACACGAATGCGGCCACTTTCGTTTTACACGAAAACCGTCTAAAATTTAACTAAAATGCTAGAATTGTGAAGATTTCAGTAAGTTAGCATGACTTAATGGTGCAAGTACCCGATATATGTGCATTGTATTGTCAAAAACAGTCCATATTTATGTAGCAGAAGCATTCTACTGTCCAATAAATAACTAAAGGTTTACATTTTAACAATTTTGTAAAACTGTTATATTTTGGGGCCAAAAAGGGGTCTTACTGGACCTACTCCTTTACGAAGGGTTGTTTTCAACTTCCCCATTTTGAACTCTTGGTTTAATAGCTTCCTTGTGAGCAGCAACCCTCTATCAGGAAAATCATGATAGGAAACGCAGGCAAAAATGACTATCAACGACATGTCTATTATAACAGAAAAACACAAACAGACGAACAAGAGTACACAAAACACAACAAAGAAAACATTCATACATACATACAAACATACTTCACTTTATTCCAAAAAAATCAGACATGTAAACACATTATTTATTGAAAACATTAGGAATATTCGTCACTTTTGGAACCGGATAATGAATTATTAGCCTGTATCAATTACTTGGTAGGTGACGGGTTGTACATTTTCCGAAACGTGCATTTGTGACTGTCTGGAACATTTCAAAATAGTGTTTAACTTTTGTTTAGGGGTATTTAAAAGATAAATTCCGGCAAAGATAGGAACATGTACATAATCCCTCATTCGCAAGATCGAAAACCTAAGTCAGTCGTTGAAGGGCTTTTTGGTAAAAATTTAAATAAGTATTAGCTAACGATGTATTCGACTTTTCTGTTTTTTTTAACATTGCATGAATAAAATAAATATTATACATAAATTCAAATTGACAAATGAATAAACGAAACAAAAACATGCAAGAATTACACAGTTTTCACATTTGTAGTAGCACGGATTTAAGTTTTAACAAACACTACTATTCTGGTGTTTTTGACCAAGTAGAGATTATTTCTTGTGCCCCAATTTTCAATTTTTTGGTACCGTGAATTTTTAATGTTATTGTATGTACATGTATCCTTCATAAACAAACACATAATGGAATCTGACTCTAGATGGTATACCATATATATTTTCTTTATACGTTTTTAGAACAAAACATTCAACTTAAACACCCATGAAGGTAAATAAAGGTATAGCCGACTTTGTTATCAACGAAAAACGTTTTTTTAAAGACCAAAATTACAAATTGCAATGGTTTTCTCAAGAAAGTACACTTAAAAAATGTGTTCAAATTTAACTTTATACTTACAAATATTATAATATGGCAGATATAAATAAAAATTGTACATATTTTATCCATATTCTCCAGATTGGTGTATTTTTCGAATATTGTAAACAGGTCCACTATAGTTTAATACATGTCTGATTTACTCCAGTGTCTGTGATATATTAAAAAAAAGTTACGTGTTTGATTTATATCTAATTGTGATAACGCAGACTTTGGCACCAACAATCGACACAGACAAGCCATTTTGTGGCTTAATATATCTATCATATTGTTGATTCCTACAGTTTTGTGACTGATTAGGGTTGTAGGTTCAATATTATTACTTATCTAAAAATCGTTAATGTAACTCCTTTCTTTCACAAAGTATGAAGATCAATAACTTTGTCATAAATAAGGATATCAAAAAGATCACGAAAGACTAGAAAAAAAACCTAATTGATAGATTATTTTCGAATTTTATTCAAACATGCATAGCAGGAATCATTTATACTGTCAACGCACTGGTCTCGATAATTTTGAGTACATTGATTCCCTCAGTTTTTGTTTGTTACCTAGATTTTGTTCTTTTTGAATGACTTACAAGATTTGATCATCGATAAATACTGTCGCAAAAATTGTTCCGAATGTTCTTTACCTGATTCTGATTCAATCTCCGTACAGCGTTTGTTTCATTTCCGTATACTTAGTACACTACAATACAATGACCTTCTGTAATATATCTAAAATCTCTATTTGCTTTTTTTTTAAATTAACACTTTCTTTGTTCAGTACACGGAGGTGCGATTTGTAGTCGGCCATCTTTGTGAACTAGATTTTATGTAATCTTGAGCATATTTTAACGTTGTAAATCGGTTTGGAGACAAATTCCACGCAACGTGTGGCAGAGGTCATATTAAGTGTAGTGATACGAAGTAGGTACGGAACGGATGTGAGCTCTGAGCCGGAGATTGATTCTGATTCTGGAATTATAACAGATCAAGGCAATTCAAAATAACGTATGATACGGGTCATTTAAGTTTTTGAAAAACAAATTTCAGAAATTGACCACTTTTTTATAGTTAGATCTTCAAAATATACTATACCCTTATATTTTATATTTAAAATTACAGATAATTGAAAATAAATGAGTTACCAAAATATTTGAAAATTTATTATACTGAATTTCTTTCAATTTTATCTTTTACAGCAGAATTTTATTTAAAAGTATTTTCTGTGACGTCACGAACATGACAACGTTACGGGTATTAGAAAAATCAACAGAAGTGAAGCAAGATGTTTTGTTTTTTTTTAATTTTGAGAGTCAGATAATAGAATCGGAGCCCAAACGTAGAACTTAGGCACTGTCTTTAATAACATGATGAAAATTCAATTCATTGTCCTTTAAATTATAAATTTTTGATTGGTCTGGACGACAGGGTGACATTCAAAACAATTGTCGTGTTAGCCAATCAAAGTATGGCATTTCAACGTGAAGTATGATAAAGTAATTTATTACATATTATCAGGGAAATGTTTAGGTTGCACTCAGAACACAACGGCCAATTTACTTTCTTTGTTTATTTATTAATACCGATCAATAAAAAAAACCCTTACGTTCGTTTTCTCATTACAAACTATTATTTTATCCTTTTACATTGTTATCATTGGTATTGAATTAAAACGTAGGAATACAAAACAAGTCTATCAAAATTCTAAATTTTCTCATTTTATGTGGTCTGTAAGCGTAGCTTATTTGTTTTAACTGGTGACACTGTCCTCTCCTCTCGCATTTCTGATTTCCAATTTTTTTTTCTCGTGTAGTTATTTACTTGGCTGTCATTTCGTTGTATTTTGCATAGAAAATGAATAATATTAAAGCAATTGAAAACGGGATATGACATTATCATTCATTCTGAAGATTTTGCATTTTATTAAAAACGTTTACGCTTGAACAGCTCTTGATTCTCTCTATACATGAACAACATCTCATTTTTTCTTTTTTTCCAAAAAAAAAAAAAAACCCCAATATTCTTAACTCATTTTTTTTTTTCGAAGTTAGATAAGGTTTTATTAAAACTAATTTACTTTCAATGACTAAGATTGAGAAACGATTATAAAAATCCTATCAACTTTTACAGAACTTGTACCCTACAAAGAGAAAATAAAGGAAATCAATTACTTGGTGTATGGTAGTAAGTCAATGACTTATAATAGTATTAAGGGAGGATAAAAGGATTCATCTGTTGCTGACAGTGAGGGCAGATAAATTCCGTAAAAGTGCCAATATACAAAATGTGCCTGGCTTGATTTAAAACAAATTGATTCAATTTAACATTTTTAACAACGCGAAATATTAAGCATTTATTAAGTCTTTCCACTTTTCCGTGAAAAGACTTATTGTATTTGTTCTGATTATTAAGTCTTTCCACTTTTCTGTGGAAAGACTTATTGTTTTTGTTCTGATTATTATTATTATTTTTTTTTTTCCGCCACATTCTGAAATTTTTGTTTCGCAATATGTCGCTTAGATATTTTGTATATTGTATCGTATAGTTTATACGGTTTTAAATCTCACCCTGCTAAGACGAACAATTTTCTTTGTAAGAGTTATCTCCCTATTCACTGTTTATCATTTGTGTGCATCTTCTTCGTAACAAAAAAAAAGATATCAACAAAATTCTTTTTCTTAATTGTTCGTTACATCCTTAGGAATTTTTGGCTAATTTGGATCGAAGCGATTTGATGAAATTTTATAGGAGTTATCTACCTTTAAACAATAAATTTGTCGGAATGTATTTTTAACTTATACACCATTAACCGTACAACCCTGGAATGTTTTAATATGAGTCCCCTAGGTACTAACTTAGAAAATGAGGTCAAGGTCAAAGGTCAAGGTCAAGTTCTCAATTGTGACATTTGCTTGTTTTTGCATTTTCTCTGACACTTTGAAAGATACATATAAAAGAACAAGTGCAAAATGTCTGCTTTATTGTAATGAAGATATGCTACATGTAGACTTATACAATTTAATGGCATCTTATAGGAGTTGGTGCCCCTGAAATGTCTTGATATGAGGTTATTTCATTATAACTTCAATTAAGTCATTATAAAAATATTTGACCTTATACAAAAGGTTAAGTGACAAATGACCTTGAAAAATGGCTACAGGAAGGGACCTTGAGAAAAACGGAAGTAGCCTTTTTTGCAATTTTTTCACATAAAAGTACTAAGAATCCATATATTATGTCATATGGATACATAAACTGATTACTGAAGACTAAAAATGACTTCCAACAAACCGGAAGTATCCCATTATCTCCCATTCTACATACAAAAGTATATAGAAACTATATATTTTTGGAATCAGTGTGTTAGAAGCTATTATATGAGGCCGGAAGTGACATTCATTTCACCGGAAGAACAATATGATCTCCCTTATTTCACTCAAAAGTATCATTAAACCATTATTTATCGCATCAGTATGAAGAAACTATCTTCTTATCAAAATTTCTTTGATTTGGAAAGACTTTCAATTGTTCTCTGAACAATTGGTTTTTAATTTTTTTTATGTTTGTTATATCGAAGTAGCTAAAAAAAAACTTAAACTATCTATGTTGCATTATATCTTGAATTTTTGTAACTTTGAAATATACTGGTATTAAATAATATAGAACTGAAACAGTTACTAGTTCCAACGGTTAAATAATGTGTGAACTAAAATCAAACAGAAATAAATTACAATAAACAGAAGACCCTAACAATAATATGTTGTTCAAAACATTTATTACACTTAGAATGGTTCATACTTTTCTTTTGTTTAGTATTTACTTACTCTAGACATTTCCAGAATTGTAAAATGATATGATTCTTTTATAGACGATATAAATTCGTGCATAATCACAAATCAAACATGTTTCAAACATAAAAAAACTTATCTTTGGTATAGTGAAATATAAATATGCAAGAACTCTGCTGCGATCATTTTTTTCGTTGCTATACGTACGTACGCTTATAAACAGAATGTAGATATTAATATGTGTGTCAACAGCATCCCTTTGGTAGACGACATGTTCTTGTATACACATTATGAATCAATTAATTCAATAAACATATATTGAGTTTAAGTACACATTTATTTGTTGAAGGACCAAGTCTACTTTTCTCTTAAAAATTGGGTTTGAACTGCATGTGCTTTTAGAACGGTATTGTATGCCTTTGTCGTTTATTTTCATACTCGCGATCTGATTGGTTGAGCACTTTTCGTTTTTGTAAATGTGTAACACAATCTATTCCATATATGCCCGTGCCCCGAAGACAGTCTGTATTTCAGTTGTTGCATATGGTTTCTATTTTGATCGCATTAGATATTCAATCGTTGTTTTTTTATATAAATCATTTCGCTGATTTTCTTGCTTTATTGATTCATTGTGTCATGTCTTATATAAATTTCTATATGGGAAGCTCTACATGCACCAATAACCTTGTGAGTCCTCTCATGTGTTCAAACTTTTTGCTATTTAAGTGAAATATTACAAAAAATGAAATATTATAAGTGGAATGAGTCTCCAAAACACATTTTTATTAAAATCTTTCCTTGAAATAGGACTCTACCATGAATATTAGTTGATAAACAAAGCCATATTTAGTGTTTTGAGGAGCTTTCTCTCCTTATTTCTTATATTCAACTATAATAGATTTTTTTCCCGAAAAATAATTTCCTGAATATATAGTTATAAGTAAATGAAATTATTTTTTAAGCAGCAACAACAAGTTATTCAATAAAAGAGAAGCTTTTAATGTCCTTCTCTGGAACTTGGCGTAAATTTAAGTTTTATGTAAGGAATTATTGAAACCTCCTAGGGGACAGTAAAAGAGGGACGAAAGATACCAGAGAGTGAGACAAACTCATAGATAGAATAAACTGACAACGCCATGGCTAAAAAAAAACCAGACAAATAATAGTACAGAAGACATAACATAGAAAAGTAAAGACTAAGCAACTCGAAAGCCACCAAAAACTGGGGGATATCTCAGGTGCTCCGGAAGGGTAAGCAGACCCAACTCCACATGTGGCACTCGTCGTGTCGCTTATGTTATTACAAATCCGGTAAATAGTCTAGTTCGGTAGGTTACATTCGTGAAAAGGGCGCGTATTGTAGTTACGACATAAGGAACATATCCGATATCATCTGTGAAACGTATTCCATAATGGTCAACCAACTCGTGATGGCGTCTGTAAAATTTAGGAAAAGATGATTTCAACTTCACTATTTGGAACTATTGATTTAAAAACTTCCTTGTGAGTAGCAATCCTCGGCCCGGGAATATCGTATCAATTTGGAGATATATACTCCGTATGCAGGCGCTTCTGGAATGTTGCTACACAGAAATGAAACGTTTACAATTAGAAAGCTGAAATCATCTCTTTTGTCGTAAAGTTTTGTTATCAACCGACCCTTATTGTCAATTTCTAGATATAAGTCAAGATTTAGCTGTATCTGTAGTATCCTTTCTCTGTAGTTCGATGGGATAGATTCGTTCAACATAGTCACCAAATTTTGTATTATTCAGTGAGAGAACGTCATCTATATAGCGGAACGTAAAGTTAAAGGATATTGCTATCTTCTTATCTGTCGCCCTAAGAAGTTCCTGTATGTCAGCCTCATCACAATAAAGAAACAAGACGGCAAGATGAGGGGCACAATTGGTTCCCATTGGAATTCCAACAGTCTGTTGAAAACACGTCCTCCAAACGTAATGGATATGTTGTCAATCAGGAAATCAAGCATCTTGATAATGTCAGTTTCAGTGATTTTTTATTTTAAATCAGAATGATTCTTTACAAACTAGGGTTTATCACTTCCCAAGACAAGATACTTGTATTTACGTTCGCCATTCTATTTTATGAAACAAAGTAATACCAACTCTTTCAATTTGTCTTTTAGTTTAGAATGAGGAATACTTGTGTAAAGTGCAGAAAAGTCAATTGTTTTAATACTATTGCAATATAAGTGAGTCTTAGATTGTATGTACTCTAAAAGATCTTTGGAAATTTTTAGTATTCACATCTATTTCACGCCACCTGTAAAAAAAGCCACTTTCACAATAACGTTAGAGCCCGGCTTTGATTGCTGATAAAATAGATGGCCTTTATTAGTCTTGTATGATTTTTAGTTTTGGTTTCTTTTGTAGTATTTGGAGTTCAGTATATATATTTATTTAGGGGCCAGCAGAAGGACACCTTCGGGTGCGGGAGTTTCTCGCTGCATTGAAGACCTATTGGTGTCCTTCTGCTGTTGTCTGTTCTATGGTCGGGTTGTTGTCTCTTTGACACATTCCCAATTTCCATTTTCATTTCTAATAATTTAGAAAGAGGTTTCGTGGATCACTTTGAAGACCTAACAATATACCGTTGTTAAAAGGACACTCATGTAGTTACGGTATCCAATACAGTGAGTGATGGAAGATCCAGTTCTTCTGTTTGACATTTCTAAGGAACATAGAACAGACCTTTGATTATCCAGGATTTCCTCTTTGGTTAGTGTCGTGAGGGTATATGTTGAGTTTCCAAGTGAATTGTCCATACCTGATTCATTATTCAAGCAGTTTATGTAATGATATTCACACACAAAAACGATATTGTTTGGGGATTTATCTGCGGGGACAACAACATATTTGTCATGGAGGTAGGACAAGTGTTTTGACAGGAGACAGCCAACTTTTATATGGATTGTTCATTCTGCTTGAATACTTCAATAACACATTTATTATAACATTATACCATAAATCAGTGATATTACCGCATTGTTTTCATTTATTGGCCTGGAAAATTACAACAAAAGAGATACTTGGCATGAGTAAAGTTTTTTCCTATCCAGTACTAAAGAAAACATTTCACATAACATTTCATTGAATAAATGAAAATAACCATCACTGGAAGTTAACCAATCAAATTTAACGCCTTATTGCTCTTCAACTTTGTACTTGTTTGGCTTTATAAATATTTTGATATGAGCGTCACTGATGAGTCTTATGTAGACGAAACGCGCGTCTGGCGTACTAAATTAAAATCCTGGTAGCTTTGATAACTATTAACCTGTGCACTAGGTTTAGTAACCATGTAACCCCAAGTTTTTCATATATTCTATAGAACCCCCCCCCCCCCCCCCCCCCCGAAATAATCATGCTTTGAAATACCCAAGATATATGTCTGTGACCCAGAGACGTTTTACTGCAATGAAATGTAGGATTAATTACCTACAAAAGAGGGACGAAAGATACCAGAGGGACAGTCAAACTCATAAATCGAAAATAAACTGACAACGCCATGGCTAAAAAATGAAAAAGACAAACAGACAAACAATAGTACACATGACACAACATAGAAAACTTAAGAATAACCAAGACGAACCCCACCAAAAACAAAGGGTGATCTCCGGTGCTCCGGAAGGGTAAGCAGATCCTGCTCCACATGTGGCACCCGTCGTGTTGCTTAGGTCATAACAAATCCGGTAAATAGTCTAATTCGGTAGGTCACATTCATGAAAGGGAAGGAGATTGTAGCTACGACGTAAGAAAAATATCCCATATTATTTCTGAAACGGTAATTCCATAATGGTCAACCAACTCGTGATGGAGTAAAATGTACGAAGGGATTATTTCAACTTCACAATTTGGAACTCTTGGTTTAGTAGCTTCCTTGTGAGCAGCAACCCTACTGTCAACTTTAAGGGCATATTTGTTTTCGACTTATTTTCGTATGCAACAGAATGTGTCTTACCATGATTGGTTGGTATTTTCTCATATAAGAGTTAACTCATTGTTGAAGGCATGAGGTAATTAGTGTCGCATCTCAGTGACGTTTGACTGAATTTTCGACTCCACAATTATCCAATACTTCGCAACCATACTCAATGAATGGTCTTTTATAAGTTAAATAAAATTTAACTAGTCCATATTTGAACTAGTGAGCTTATATTATGATTTTCTTAGTACGGTAGATATTTTGATATTGTTTTTTAAGCATAATCGTTCAACAACTGTCAAGTAATTCTCAATCGTTTATAATTAGGCATTTTTCAAATTTTTTTTAATTATCCAGTCAATATAATAAGGTCTTCTGGACGGTACCTGTCTGTAAATCATATTATTTCTAAAAGAAAAACAAAGAATATAGGATATCTATCTATGACACAAAATCCGTACATGAACAACGTTAACAGAGAAACACAAAAAATAGAAACACAACACTTTAATTGCTGTTCTTCATCTCAAGTTACAGTGTTGCCTCCAACACGGAGCAAAAAACTCTGAACTCATTGCATGTTTGTGACGGTACGTTTATGTCTTTTTATTACAATGATATACATGATATAATGAACTATGTTTTTGACCAGATATTAGTTGAGTTGAACATCTCTGACATGTGAATGTGAAACGATTCTAACGAGAAATGAAGGGTACTTTTTTTTTATCTATATAAAACAAAAATTAACAGAAAATAAATATCGCCAACTACAGGCTCTGGGACAGGCACATAAATATCATGGCAGGATCAAACATGTTTTTAAAGCTCAACACTCAGAACCATACCTAGTGGTGTAACAGCAAAACATACGAATATACTGTAAAAAAAAAAATCAGTTGCAAATGACTTTACTCAAAAAGGAAATTGTTATGGGTGCCACATGTAAAGTACTATCTGCTTATGTTTCCGAAGAACGGAAGGTCGCCCCCAAATTTTTAGTGGGTTTCGTGTTCCTTAGTCTATCTTTTTATATGTTGTGTTTGTGTACTATTATTTGTCTGTGTGTCTGTTTCATTTACATACGCCATTGTGTTGTCAGTTAATTTTCTATTTATTAGTTAAAAAGTCCCTCTGGTATCTTTGTCAACTCTATTACACCTTCATAAAGACCAGCTGTAAATACAAATAAGAACTTGTTCAAAAGACAAAATATTAACAGTGTAACTCAATCATGTGTTTTATAATTTACCACATGTTGAGCACAAGAGATTGTTTCCGGTTTTAATTGGGTTCGTGTTGGTAAGTCTTTTATTGCTATATTGGTGTTTTTTATACTGTCACCTGTCTTTAGTTCATTTTCCGTATTTAGCCATGGCGTTGTATGTCGACTCATGAGTTTGAATGTCCCTGTGGTATCTTTCACCAATCTTTAACATACCATTAAAATTCTATTTGAGTAAACAAATGTATAACATATACATAAATGAGACAACAGTTATAAACAAAATGAAACAAGAAAAGACAAAATATAAGTCCTCAACAATAGACAAGACAAGGGAGTATATGTCTTGCCCTAAATCCGCCTAAGTTAAAAAGTTGGGAATTGACCTAACTCATTCTAAGATCATTTTGTAACATTCTTCAACAAGTATTTTTTTATCCAAAATAGCAATTTTATTAATTTCTTACGTTCGAAGGACTTTTATTATATTCAAACTATAACATTTAAAACTATGAACAAAACATAGAAATGTTAGAAGCTATAAATGATCAAATTGAATACTTAAACGAATAGTAAAATAAATCGAAAGTCAACTTTTCAGGAGGTAGTTGGAACTATAATGTCCAGATCATTAATCATTATATCAATGATAAATTCTAGAAATTTATTATGAATCATATCAACAGCGATGAATCAATAATTAGCTGCTAATAACTTCGTGAACCAACAGTGTTACCAATCGGTCCTCAATGCTCTTAATGGCTTTAAAACTATTTTAATTTGAGCATCACTGATGAGTCTTATGTAGACGAAACGCGCATATGGCGTATTAAATTATACTCCTAGTACCTTTGATAACTATTATCGACCAATGCAAGTCAATGAAAATAACGCAAAATTTGTGTCCGAGATCCTTCTCTCGATTGGCTTTCATCTAGAACGGTTTAAATATTTACATGTCCTACTGGCTTGAATTATAGTTCAAATGATGTTTAAAGACATAAGTATGAAATTTAACAGATGATAAATTATTGCTGGCCTTAAATCTAATGATATATTGGTTAATCAAGTCTAAATCATCAAACAACTACTCTCCAAAAGTGTAATCGTGTCAATAAAATTATCACAAATTCGTGCTTATAAGTCATAAGATTGTCTTATAAATGATATAAATGTTTATTTTGTTCAAGTGTTTAAATATATCATGTCATCTTTACATATGTTGACACCTTTTCTAAAAAGTTTGATCAATGTTTTTGTACTTGTATAATACATACAGTATCTAAATATGAGTATGCAAAATAAACATTACGTTAAGATTGCTTGTATGCTAGGTAAACTATGAAATCATTATGGCCTCTATTACTACCTACCAAGATTTAAACGACTAAACAACTCATTGAACAGGTAATAAATGATAGCTGAAAAACTATTTTACCAGTTTTGCTTTGCTATATTTCCTGTACCTAATATATAATTCATCATTCACCTAACAAACAGGAAAAGGTTCAGCAACGATTTAAACACGCACTTAAAAAGATCTACAAACAAAAACTACTACATCATTATTAACACAAACAGTTGCCAATACCAAATATATACAGGAAGTTTCATTTGTGTTGTATACTGTATTAAACTGGATGTAACACGGCCAATTATAATACACAAGACGTTTGAGTAAAATGATTACCGGTAATGATAACTCCTAAAGAAAAGGAAACAAGAATAGACAAATGGCATTTGAACTCGAGTCATATAAATGTATGTATCACCATATCATGTGTTCAACATATAAACGTTGTATACTGAAACTAAAAAGCTAGTATAACTAAAATGCGAAAACAATCGACCCGTAAATGTATACAATGTAATATTACAATTAGTAATATTCTTATACAAATAACTCTAATCTAGGCTTACTGGAAGGTTTCAAAACTTCATTTTGCAAAATGCAAATAAAACAAAACAGACGTGGCCTTCTGTTTCAGACAAAGACTGATTTTTATACAACATTATTGTGTTTGTGGTCATCATCCTTTATTTAAAAAAAGGTCCATTATAATCAACAACAGCTGATCCAGATATTTCTGTTAATATTTTCATTGAACAGTTTGTTTGATTTTCTATTTTCATAAGCAAAAGTAGCAATGTTTATGCCCTGTTTTTCTAATGGATGCTAAGTCTCAAACTTTAAAGATCATCATTACAGTATAATAAAGAACATATTTGGTATTTAAGGATGTACTTAGGTGAGGTTTTGGAATTTGTGTCAAATGTTCGGACTCCTTGGTGTTTTTCTATACAATACAATGTAAAATATTTTGCCCCATAACACCCATTTATTTTTTCATATAAGACTTAATAGCTCATGAAAGGTCATTTACCAAAATTTTAGAAGATTCTTGATTTTTTTTCTTTTGCTTTGAGACCCAAATAATACCAATGCAAATATAAGGTAAAAGTCCAAGACAGTCTTTTCCCGCCATATTTTAAATCACAAATATCTCGAAATGGAGGTCCATGACCTATCAATATTTTTAGCTTATCTTTATCCTTAATTGATGCTCTACCAGCTTATAGTATCAATTTTATTTTCTTGATTTATTAATTTTTACCTAACCTCACCTAAGTACATCCTTAACATATTATAACAACTTTCCAAACTAAAAATGTTTTATAGTCTTTTCAATCATCAACCAATGTTCATGAAATATATTACAAATGTAAGCTTCTGTCTAATATTGGTAATAGTTGAAACCTTTGTTTTCTTAACTTGTTCAAGGAGGCTTGGACTCTTAACTTTTATTCTGAAAGTGGGTCATATTTGTGTCATTTTTCTAAAGTTCTACTGAAAAATCTTGACACCACTCAGATAACTTAATGTATGTTTTCGTAACTGTAATCATATTTAAAATCAAGACCGACATGAAGATAGAATTCAAGTTTTCAAACTGACATTTAGGACACTAGTAGATGATTGTGATCAACGTAATTCAATAGAATAACTCTTCATTTTCCATTTGGGAAATATAACGAAGAAACAATAAATATCCCATACACCAAAGTTTAAAAATAAAGTGTACACTTCAAAACATTCTAGCCCATGCATATTGCCTTATGACAAATACAGATGTAACAGTTCCTTGCATATCAATTCATTGAAGAGTAACTTCATTATTGCTAAAAATCCATCACTAAGGACTTATTTGGTTTCCCCATAGGTTGTCGCCTGTCCCCGTCATGCCATTTCTCCTCCTTTTGTTCGCTTTCATCTCTATCTTTTGTATTCCATGCTTCTTTTTTTGTAGAAACAAAATTATTTTTTTGAACGTCAGGATACCACAGTTTTTCTTCCGGAAGAGTCTTCTTTCCTACTTTTATGCTGTGTTTGAAAGGAGTAACACTGTTATTATTTATTAAACCACTTTGGTCTTTTTTCTTATTGCTTGCTTTATTTAACTTGGCATTACTGTTATAGCAAATTGTTATTATTTGAAACAGCTGCAAGAAAAAAAAACATAGAGGTACAACATTTTGCATATAGTTACACAACTAGCCATGAAATCAAAGTTTTTGTTCTCCTATACTAAAAACTGTTGTTGAAGTCCGATTTTGGTATTGTTTTTTATATATTATACGGATTAGCAAGAAAATGATTACAAACGAAGGTATTTATAAAATTTATATTCAGACAAGAAAATGAAAAATTGAAAAAATGCACATCTGGTTATCTTCTTCTTCATAGTAGATAGATTAATTGTTAATTTCTATTTGATTGCAGCTTTACTTTTCTACATTGGCTAGAGGTATAGGGGAGGGTTGAGATCTCACAAACATGTTTAACCCGCCGCATTTTTGCGCCTGTCCCAACTCAGGAGCCTCTGGCCTTTGTTAGTCTTGTATTATTTTAATTTTAGTTTCTTGTTTACAATTTGGAAATTAGTATGGCGTTCATTATCACTGAACTAGTATATATTTGTTTAGAGGCCCGCTGAAGGACGCCTCCGGGTGCGGGAATTTCTCGCTACATTGAAGACCTGTTGGTGACCTTCTGCTGTTGTTTTTTTCAATGGTCGAGTTGTTGTCTCTTTGGCACATTCCCCATTTCCATTCTCAATTTTATTCTAACAGTAATATTTTCTTTTCTATATGACAACATTTAAGTTTGCAGACTCAACGATTTATTGTTCAAAGACTCTATTTTGGTCCGGTTTATTTTATTTTGTTGTTTAAAATTTGAAACAAATCAATTTGCTTGTTAAATATATTTTATAAATTAGATAAAGTAATGTGAATTAAGATTCAGCCGTAATGTTCTGAATTTTTAAAGAATCATTGTTTAGTCACCTAAGTATGTTAACAATTAAGTTTAAGAAGCATGTATAATGAATGTTTACCTACCGTGCCACGTCGAGTGTGTTTTAGCTAGAAGTTTTTTTCTGTTTCCCCCCCCCCCCCCCCATTTTCTATCGATCTGATGATTTAGGCCCTATTCAACTACGGTTATTCAACTAATAGTTTATAGTTTGTACTTATGTTGAGCTGTAACACTATTGTAACATTTTAGGAGAGGGTTTAGCGTTCAATAACATGTTTAACCCGCCACATTCTTTCTGTGTTTGTTCCAAGTGAGGAGCCTGTAGTTCAGTGGTTGTTGTTGGTTTTTGTCAGTCATTCACTGCTTTTTTTATATTAATAAGGCCGTCGGTTTTCTCAGTTGAATTAATTATTGTTTCATATTTTTCATGTCGGGGCTTTTTATAGCCTATAATACGGTTTGAGTTTTTCTCGTTGTCGATATCCACATGGTTGCCTGTATAATATATTCGCTTACATCCATTTTATCTAAACTGTTGTGGATATGTTTCGCATAGACAATCATACAACATCTCCAAAATGCTTATATTCTTAAGTTATGAATAGTAGTTAAAAGAAATTCAAATATCATATAATTCTTCATATTCACCATAATACCTGAATTATACAGACTATAGCTACAAGAGCAACAACAACAACTTGGTAATCATCCATTTTTTCCCATAAAACTTCTATACAACCCTGAAACGAAAAAATATATATAGTTTACCTCAGCTGTATTAGGCAAAACCTTTTGACATGTTATTACTTAATGCTCCTTAACATCGTACTTGAGCTGGCTTTTTACTTGTATGGGACTTTTGTTGACGCGTGTCAGGCGTATAAAATACAAGCCTGGTGTCTTTGATGGTGTATTTTTATAGTTTCAAATATTAATGTTATTTGTTCTATCTAAAAGCGTTTCAAAAGTGTGGGACCTATCACAAATGTTGTACTAAATCACAAAAACGTATGAAAAATATTCAAAATGTTAACCTTTATGTTAACTTTATGATGACGGATTCTGTTATCAAGAGTTTTTCTGTTATTTTATTTACCTACATATCACAGTTAATTTTCCGGCTATGATGTAATGTGGGAGACAAAAGACATGTATATTTAACAAGCTATTCTGAATATCATGTTTATAGACTTGTAAATAAGTCTCATGTGGTTCTTATCCATTATTGTTCTGTAATAACTGAAACTTTAAAATGTTTCAGTTGACATTTATTTTTCATTTCGTCTTTGAATTGACGCAAAACTTTTAGTTTTATGGATTGAAACTATTTTCTTCATTTTACTTGTAACAATAAAATGCATAAAAAAACCAATTAGACATGGTATGCCTCTGTTAAATTTATTCAAGAAAAGCTTTATTTGAAAGAAACATATTGTATGGACTTTTCAATTCATAGAATGAAACAACGTAATATCAAAACGTTAGAGTCACTTTTTTTTTAAAGCATGGTACAGTGAAATGGAGTACGTTACTAGAAAGGTATACACATATTATTGCTCGCACAATTTTTCATGCACATGTTGTAAAGGGTTTGAATTTGGAAAACTTTGAACTAAAGTTTGTTGTTCTTATAATTATATAGAAAATTTCAATTTTTATTGAAATAAACATTATAAAATGCCTGTGCCAAGTCAGGAATATGACAGTTGTTGTCCATTCGTTTCATATGTTTAAACTTTTAATTTTGCCATTTGCTTAGGAACTTTCAGACAACAAATTTCCTTGGGGTACATTGCTTTTGGCTATTTTACTTTTTTGTGTATATGAGGATTTAGAAAGTAACATGACATTATTTGCATAAATAAGACATTGAATACGACTAGTACAGTTTTTTACATTGTAAGAACAGTTTAGTAATAGAGTTGAAAACTGAAATGGAGAATGTGCCAAAGAAACATCAATCCGACTAAAGAGCAAATAAACAGACCAAGGCCATCAATTGGTCTTCAACACAGCGAGAAAATACCGTACACGGAGACGGGCTTCAGCTTGTCTCTTAACAAATGTGTACTAGTTCAGTAAAAATTGACGTCACACTAGCTCCGAAACATATCAACGAACTAAAAATATAAAACGAGCAATATTGACAAATAGATTAAAAAGTGCTGGGCTCATATGATTCCCTCGTCTTATCCCTATTATCAATAGTTCAATGTACAGTACCTAATACCGCGAAAATAAGTCCCTCATAAGTTCAAATTCATAGTCATAGTCATAGTTTCAAAACATTTGTGACGATTACAGTTAAGTTTTGAAGTGTCGATTTCGAAATGAATTTCGTGACGATCGCTGTTAAGTGGATACAGAATTAAAACTTTGTTGTTTGGGGGGATAGTTTTACCCATGTAAATAAGAATATGTGGTGTAAGTGCCAATGAGATAACTCCTCATCCAAGTAACAATGTATAAAAAGAAAACAAACATAGGTTAAAAAACGGCTATTTTTATCGTATGAGTTTGAATGTCCTTATATTATATTTCGCTTCTCTTCTTCTTTTATGTTTTAATTTCTCAAAAATAATAAGGTATTAAACATTAGAATATACACTGACAATGAAAATACTCACCCTCTTGTGAATATAATCCTTTGGTCTACAAGGTCCTTGAAAACCTGTTGGCGACACAATTTCTATTGAATCACAGCAAGCCATAGAAAAATTAATTGGATTCCGTTTGATAAAAGAATGGTACGGTTCTCCCCAGGTCTCACTAAAGGAATGCGACGACACAAAATCTGTGTATCCATAAATACCACAACAGTTGAACTGAAAAAAATGTATTGTATTACAACCTTTGTGTTCGATTGTTTTCTTTACTATGATAGTAATAATGTATTTAATAAAACTACCTGCAACAAATTTCAAGATGAAGGACAGCAACCAAGACTAATATCTAATTAGCTGCAGTGCAATTTTTGTTTAATTTGGTAAATATACAGCAAAAAATGACGTGTTTATTCTATATTCAAGAACATTTAAAAAATATGACTTATTTGTAAAATCAAAATGCACAAATTTATGACATATATATAGAACAGAACTTAAAATAATTTAACAAAAACAGCTTGTGTTTGCCTTTTAAAACAAGAAGTTTTGTCGTTAGGAAACATGCGTCCAAAAATCCGAATTTTTTGGCAAATATCCGAAGTTTTGACCTCAATTTACTATAAAAAAAAGCACTTGCAGGTATATTTTTCATTACATATTTGATTTTATCAAGTAGAAAATACCCTGTAGGCAAATTTTCATCAAACTTTCAATATGAAATCAAATCTGTATCGTATGCCCTTAAATATCGAAATTCTCATGCAGAAATGTTGCAGTAAAATGTGTTCAGTTGATGAGATTATATTTTATCTAAGAGCTTCTTCCCTCACTTAGCATCGAGATCAACCTTTTCAAAACTTTGTGAAATGAGTTTTTTTTCATATACTGTACGCCATGTTTAAATAAAAGTGAGTTTATGTACAGCGTTTTCATAACCTATGGATTTCCAAAATTTTATTTTTTTTATTTTTCTAAAAGACTGTATTATATTTATACCTGTTGCATGACAAGGTTCCATCCGATGCTGATTGTATCGTTGTACTCAAATCCTCGATATGATTGGTCTAAAGTTTTGAAGAAGTGCAGATATACAAGTTTATTTATCTGAAATTGAAGCGGAAGTAATTCGCTATTTCGAATGAATTAAGGGACATAGTATTGCAGCCAGTTGCAAAATTAATACAAGGGCTTATATCTTGCACATTGAAATAAAAGATGTCTTGGAACTTTTTTTACCTTAATTGAAATTTAAGTGGCCAATGTTGTAGAGTGAACATTTTCATTCATATTACAAATTCATACCAAGTGGCAATCATTTTGGTCTGCAGAAAACGTAAATAAAAGAGAATGAACCAATCAACACTATTGTTGCTTGGGAAAATTTAAATGGTATACAAATCTTCAAGTATTTTTATTCAGTATACAATTTGAGTCGTAGAAGATAAAGCTATAGAACCAAAGCAGTAGAATCCAAATCAGAAGCTCAAAGGACAATACAAGAATGAAACAAATGTAAGGATAACGAATCGCATGGAAATAGCGGCGAGAATTAATCGTATTCCTAGTTTGATTACGATTTGTTTATATGTTATTGGTAAATTGTGTCAGGCAAGTCAATACATTAACTTGTCCTTCATTATGTCATATGGTTGATAATTAATTATAAGTTTAAATGTAAAAACCACATGCTCGGTTTCCTTTGTCGATAATTTTAGTCCGTAGAAATTATCAAGTTAAATTTTGGCGATTGACCCGTTAAAGCAGTAAAAGAAAACACTCAAATGAAACAGGTAAGCTATATCAATCTTTGAAATATCCGTCCGGCAAAAAGGGTCTGCATTTCAAATATTTAAAATCAAAGATAAAACAATTTTCATTTTTTTAAGGAGTTGTAAAATTCGGTTGGTCAAGGACGTAATCGATAACTTGTTGTTAACTCAATAACAATGATAACTTCTGTTAAGGGAATTTTGGATGAAGTTGTAATTTACCTGTTAAAGCAATATTTATATAAAAAAAAATATGTCCCCCTCCCCGACCCGACGCATAAAGACAATGTAAGCAAACTACTTCATATTCTTATCCCCGTACATTAAACACCATAACGCTTCTATTCGCTGTACAGATTATCCGTTTTATTTACATACATTTCTCTTTGTACATATATTTTATATTTATATATTGTGTCCATAGCCTTTGGTGGTGCTTCACAGAGTAATAAACCCATTTAATACTTACGATTGTTCGATCACCTGCAAATAACACAACAGCTGTGATCTGGACCAAAATGAGTACACTCAGTGCCACCACATACTGCAAAAACAAATGAGTAAACATGGTGGTCGTTGTGACGAATGGAAAACAGATTTGTCCTTGACACACAAAGGTATTTAGTGTTGAAATTAGTAGTCTATAATCCCAAAATAACATTATCAGTACTTTTTTTTTACTTTATTTTTACTGCACTAGATGCGCTTTTCTACAAAATGTCTTCTTATCTTCCCTTTACGATGCCAAGTATTTAAAAATTCAAACCTTATTCAAAGGCTGATCGAACTAAGACGGACATAAAAAGGGACGAAAGATACCAGAGGGACAGTCAAACTAATGGCTAAAAAATGAAAAGACAGACAGACAAATAATAGTACAGAAGACAAAACATACAAAACTTAAGACTGAGCAACACGAACCCAACCAGGTGCTCCAGGAGGGTAAGCAAATGCTGTTCCACATGTGGCATCGTCGTGTTGATTATGTTATTACAAATCCGGGGTGTCTGGGGAATAAAAATATGGTCACTTGGTCTTCTCCCGACCGGCAGTAAAACGCTTGCTGAAGTGGGGCGTCCGTTTGGCTGTGCGGGATGTATCAAGTTCGCAGTCATATCCGGTCAGAATTGGGACGTTAAATCCGATGTCTCGTGTAGAGAGAGTGCAATGCTCTTTGCACGTTAAGATTCCTTGCAACAGCTCTATGAGGGGTCCGTAGGTGGCCTCTTGCAAGGCAAAATTTCTGTCTCTATCCAATTTACCCTCATTTTCCAGTGGCAGTCAAAATTTCCCCGACCATCATCCCAGATGGCCTCTATTGTGACAAGACCTACCTATTGTAATTATTGTGAACTTGTTTTCGTCCTGAATATGCATGAAACATTTGCCACTGGACGTTAAGCAACAACAATCAATCAATCAAACAAATCCGGTAAAAAGTCTAATTTGGTAGGTTACGATCGTGAAAAGGGAAGGGTTTTGTAGTTACGACATACGGATCATTTCCGATATAATTTGTGAAACAATTATGCCATAACGGTCAACCAACTCGTGATGGCGTTCGTAAAATTTACGAAGGGATGATTTCAACTTCACCATTTGGAACTCTTGGTTTAATTGCTTCCCTGTGAGCAGCAATCCTCTAACAAGGAAATCATGATAGGAAATACAAGCCCTGGAATATAGTATCAAATTGGAGATATATACTCCGTATGCAGGCGCTGCTGGAGTGTTGCTACATATAAATGGAAAGTTCACAATTCGGAAGCTACAATCATCGCTTCTGTCGTAATTTTTTGTTTTCAACTGATCCTCATTGTGAAATTCTTGATGTAATTCAAGATAGGAGGCCGACATAACTGTATCTGTAATATCCTTTACCTCTAGTTCGATGGGATAAATTCGTTCAACACAGTCACCAAATGTTGTATTGTTCAGTAACAGAACATCATCTTTACATGGTATAAAAGTATACCCGAATCCAGATAAGGAATCGTAGCTTCGCATGACAGCGATATATCTTTATTCAAATCCACAACTTAAATTCATAGCGACAATACACAATCAAACAATCGAATTGTTAGACCAAGCCTGAAGTACTTTCTCGTTGACTGGTGATAACTATAGTACGGATAATACGCATGATCTTTTTTTGTTTTCTTTTTTTAAACCTCTTTCCTTAATGGACAAAATGACTCTTTTTTAGTTACAAAGCAAACTACACTTTGTCAAAAAAAGCAGTTATGCTCTTTATAAACTCATCACAGTTACCAGGCTTTATATTGTTTTGTGACAAATGCGCTTTTCGTTTAGAAAGGACGCATGAGAGACATTTAATTCAAAAATAGTTAAAAAGACCAAATAAAGTAAAAGAGAATTGAGAACCTAAAATTCCGAACGATTTTTCCAAATCCAGTTAAAGTAAAGAATTTCTTGGGTACAAAATGTAAAATTAAAAGTATTGTACATAGTTAATTTATAGTCAAGATGATATCAGTAACAACTCATGTCAACACAGAAGTTCGTATTACTGGAATAGTATACCACATATTATTCCAATGCGTGTTGATTTTGATGGCGAAATATATAGTTAATTGTTTGAAACTATCCTGACCAACGGGACGTCGAAAAAAATAGCATATTCCCTTCTGAACGTCAGGATTGCCTTGCGCGACGTTACCCACGGTTAATAATTTTAAACTTTTTGACCATTTTTAAAAAGATAATATAGTAATTGCATTTTAAAAAATTATGTTAGATCTAAAAACTTTTAATCAGTACTATTTACCATTGTGTATGATGTGTTTAGTTTTTTTAAAAAGCGAACGGATAAGAAAACAATTATGTTAACTATTATCTTATGTTCAGAAGTAACAAAAATGTATATGCAGTGGAAAACAAACATTAATTTCCATTGTCTTATGGAGATGTGAAGATTTGTTTAACCTCGAAAAGTCATATTTTTCTCGTAGTTAACTATTTTTATATATCCCCCTAGGAACGGGAAGTAATGTATAATGTCTACCTTAAATTACTACAAAGTCAAATATTATTGGTTAAAAGTAAAAACAAACCGTATGTTAGTTTTCTCGTATGAAATGTTTTACATTGTCATTTCGGGGCCTTTTATAGCTGACTATACGGTATGGGCTTTGCTCATTGTTACAAGTCGTACGGTGACCTTAAGTTGTTAATTTATGTGTCAGTTGGTCTCTTTTGGAGAGTTGTATTATAGGCAATCATACCACATCTTCTTTTTTATATTATGGTAAAATACTTCTTTTTGATAAAATAAATTAAAAGAATATGCATGAATAAGTACCGTCATTGTCAAACTCCTTGACTTACGAAACGTTCCGACTAATCCAAGAACTGCAATTGCACAGATGACCGCACCAAAAGCCAGGAGAAAATATCCACACGCTCTTACGAATCCTTCATAATTCATGTCTTTCAGTGGTTCTGACATTGTAACATTTGGTGGGTTTATCATTTCTACGCCTGGGAACTTGTTGATGACTAAAAAGTGAGGAATAGATTTTGTTATCATGATTATATTGAAAGTTTCTGCTAAGTTTTCTGTTGTTTATTTATAAACAACGTCCACTCTTTTTTGCGAATTTGTGAAGAAGAATTCATCATACTAGGATAGTATCTCAGGTATTTTCCATAATTATCTCGCTCTTTAAGTGAGATGAAATATTCCTAAAGGGTCTTCAACTCATTCGTAAACAAACTTACAATGCCACCGCAAAATAACTCATTCATAGATACAAGGAAGATTGACTGAACAGCATATTACGTCCAAAGTTTTTTTTATTATACGACCTATGTGAACTTAAAAAATGTAATTGATCCTTTGAATTAACTTATGATGAAAGGTAATCAACTGACCACCGAAGTAGTGTTTTTATTGGTACAATTATGTATGTTCTATTTTTGAATTTTAAACATAACAAAATACCAATAGCTTTTTTATACAGTAATGATACCTTATATTGCTATCTATCTACAGCTAGGATATTTCACTATACTTATTCTTGTCAATACTGTTTACATAAATTGTTCCTATCAATTCTGCATAAAGTTGTGTATTTCTCATACTTGTTTTATAAGGTCCTTACACTATTGAAAAAAATTGAAAAGGAAATGGGGAATGTGTCAAAGCGACAACAACCCGCCCATAGAGCAGACCACAGCCAAAGCCCACCAATGGATCTTCAATGTAGCGATAATTGATTGAAAGGATATTTTGGAGACATATTTGTTTATCACAACTTGCTTTGTACTGGATTTCATACGCTATAGTAGACTTATGTCGATGCTTGGTTTCTATTGTTTTTATGTTAGTTGTATTTGTTCCTCGTAACGGTTTTTACAGCTTAACCAATTGCTACTAATTTTTAAAGTTTGTTCTTATTTCGTACTGTTATATCACTGTACCAAATTAGGGACAGGGTAGAACATTAAAACATGTTTAACCTGTAATATTCCTTATGTGGCTATTCCAAGTCAAGA